>NC_135717.1:600000-915000 GCF_964656455.1 Halichoerus grypus
GCGTGCGGGCCGTGGGTTGCCCACGTCTCCACTGTGCGGAGGTGTGTGAGGTAAGCACCGTGACCACCCTTTGTGGGCCATGAGCTCCCGACCTCGTTGGAGAACTCCCACCAGTGGTAAAACGTTCTGGTGTTTCTTTTTAACATGTTATTGTCTTGGGCACAATGCCCTTGCGTCTGGTCAAGACGGCCTAGAAGACCAGTCCCGGAGAATGCGTGGCTGGGGCTGCTCCCCGGATGGGGAGGGGGAGTCCTGGGGGCCTCTATCTTTTCATTTTTTCATTTCCACCCAGGATGAGAAACCCGCCCGCCCCCCCCCCCCCCCGTCTCTGGGGCTTGAGGTTCTTTTTTTGTCTAGAACCGGGGAAGATGGGCTAGCGATCACGGGTGTGGCGTCCGGCGTGGCTGGGGAAGAGGCACCTGCCTGGAGCAGGAGGGGGTGGGGGCCCTGGGTGACCCTGTGACTGTCCTCACCCCCCCGGCCCAGCCGTCTTGGGGACTGGAGCAGAGATGGGAGTGAGGGGGGCACTCCTCTCTTGCCCCTGCAGCTGCACTCCCATCCAGGCCTACACAGGTCTGAGCAGGGGAGCCCCATGCTCAGGTGCAGAGGGGAGATGGGGTGGTGGGAGTCAGGCCCACGAGGATAGGCAGAGGCCCTGGGGCACCCTTCTCCTGGGGATGTCCCCACTCCTGGCACGTATCGGAGCCCAGCAGGTAGGTCCTCCTGGGGACCCCATGCCCCCTCCCCAGCCCCTGACCTACACAAGGGGCCACTTTAGGATAGGACATGAGGGTTGGCGTGACAGGACACCCTGCCTTGGGGACCCCCTCCTAGTCCTCTCAAGGGCTGGTCCAGGGCTGCCTTAGGGGATGACGGGGGCTGGGGGGCCACCCAAATCACCCAGTAGGTACCCGCCACCTACACATGCTGCTTCTGTGCCCCTCCCACCCCCCCACTGGGGGAGGAGGCTAAGTGGTTGTAAGTAAGTACCGGCTGGCCAGTACGCTGGGTCCCGTGGGGGACTCTGGGCTTCCATCTTCCAAGGGCTCAGTGACCACAAGGTCAGGCTGGTGGGGTGGGTCAGCAGCCAGTGCCCAGCGGGCGGCAGACAGGAGCTGACCCTCCATTCCCCCTTCCAATCCAGGCATGCTGGGCCCAGTGAGCTGCAGCTCCCCAGTGCCTCCGACCCCCAGGGCCCTCACGCACGTGCCAGGTCAGCTGCTTGAGGAGGAGGACCATGTCCCCCATGCTAGCACCCAGGACCCCATGACCGACACAAGCAGGTGCTCAATAAATACTTGTTGAGGGGACTTGGAGGAGGAGCAGGATGGGAGGGGAGGCATGCAGGCCACCTGCTGTCCCCACGGCCCAGCCTCCTGGTCAGGGGCAGGGTCCTGCTCGGGTGGGCAGGGGGCAAGGGGAGTTGGTGAGGGGCTGCCAGGCTGCCCTGAGCCAGGAGGCCGGGCCTAGGCCTCAGAGGAAGGGTGGTTTAGTGGGCGGGGGGGGGGGGGGGGGCGTGGCAGGGGTCACATCAGTGGGTGGCAGCATGGTGGGGTCAGAGGTCAGGTCGGCCAGCCTGCAGTGAGGTTCCAGAGAAACAGGTCCTAGTGGCTAAAGCTCAGGCCCCACATGGCCAAGTCCGGGGCTGCCACTTAGGGCTGGGGCCAGGAAGCCGGGTCCTTCATCTGCCAGCCCCCCAGTCTGGCCGCTGCCTCCGCGATGGCCACTTCAGCGAGTCCAGTTCCCTCGGGCCTCCAGAACCATCTCTCGTTAGGGTTTATGTTTGAAGTGGGCTTCCACTGGAAAAGGACAGGCGTTCAGCCGTGTCACGGCCACCCAGGAGGCGTTGGGCTCCCTCCCCTGCCATCCCCACCTGCACTCACCTGCGTACTCCTGGGGCAGCATGGGCCTGTCCACGACCTTCCGAAAAGCCTCCACCCAGGCCCGCTGCTCCGTCTCCGTCTCGCAGGCCAGCAGGAACCTACGCTCCGGCGTCACGATGGTAATGCCGTGTGGCCAGTGGTGGCCCTGGGTGGATGGCGGGAGTCCGTCCAGCACCGTGTAGCCGCTCTCCCTGCTGCCGATGAAGACTTCCCCACGAGCAAAGGCGTCCTGTGGGCAGAGGCCGGGCAGCCCCTAGGCAAGGGGGTGGCTTTGCTCATAGCCGGGGAAGCCCCGACCCCAGAGACCCGGCCCGCCCTCCTGCTCCTCATCCCCGCGCCTGTGGCCAGCAGACGGGGGCCTGTCGCTCATCTCCATGTCATGGGGGAGGACACGTCCACCCTGCGAGGGCCCAGCCGAGCTGGGCCGAGACCCTCCCTTACCAGGGGATCTTTGAAGTACATGAGCCTCCGGTCATCCATGGTGAACCAGCGCTTCCGGAAGCCTTCTGTTTGCTGTGGGTCAGAGAGTGCCCGGGTCCCGCTGGTCAGCCCGAGGCGGGGCTCCCCCACGTGCGTTCATTCATCCTTCACTCATCCTGCTCTGTCCGCCAGGTGGCTGCACTAAGGGCCTTTGCACGTGCTCTTCCTCCCCTCCCCACGTCCTACTCCTCGCCGGTCCTCCCTGGGGGCCCCGTCTGGGCTGTGGGGCTACCGCGCGTGTGCTCCACAAGGCAGGGAAGGGGCTGAGCTGGCCCCTGTAGGGCCCGAGGAGGTACACGGGGGCCTGATGAAGGGGGGCAAAGGCACGAGGCTGGCTCAGCCCGATCCAGAGCCCCACAGTCCTGGGTCCATAGGGCCCCTGCTTACAAAAGGTTTTGGGGTCCAGGGCCATCCACACCAAGATGATCTGTTCAAAGTCCTCTCCCAGGGGTGCTCCTGGCACTTTGACCCACCACGGCCACCCCAGCCCCACCCAGCCCCAGGTAGCTGAGACGCTGATCTCAGAGGAGGCCTGGGGGGGCTCAGGCCAGCCGGTCAGACCCACCTTGGGCCCCGTTTTCTCCATGTAGCCTTCCTTCAGGTAGTTCCGGGAGAGTTTCGGCACCAGCTAGGGCAGAAGATGGGCTCAGGCCTGGGCCGTCCTGGTCGCTCTCCCCCACGCACCCCCGGCCCCCTCCCCACTTGCTTGCTGCCACTGAGCTGAAATGCCCCAGAATAAAGGAGAGGGGTACAGCCCCCCAGCCCCCCGGCGGACACAAGCAGGCGCCACTCACGTCAGCATCGCTGGCCCCTGGGAACGCCACCTGCAGGTAGTGGAAGCGGGCGGCCCGGAGCGCGTTGAACCAGTCCACGATCTCCTGTGGGTCAGAGGGGCACACAGGCAGGAGGGTGGTGCAGGCTGCTGGGGGCGGCCCTGGGTGGCCTGGGAGGACAGGGACGGCTCCGCATGGGGTCGGGCCAGGGGGCCAGGGAACAAGCCATGCTGTGGCCAGCCAGCTCGGGATGGGCAGGGGACGAATGGGCGGGAGGCCAATGTCAAGCCAGCCGGCCCCCCAAGCCCTGATGCAGGTTTGGGTGTGGGGAGGCTTTTCTCCTCTCAGATGGGGTTATTTTTACAAACCAAGTATGTTGCCCAGAGCGAGGCTCATCTATTTTTAAATCCACCCAGAGCTGCTGCCTCCCATCTTCAAGGGGAGGAGGAGGAGAGAGCTGCTCCGCGTGAGCCGAACCCCCTCGCTGGACAGGGTGGACCTGCAGCCCCTACCCCTCCTGGCTGCCATGCCCCACCACTCCCGAGACACCTGCCCACGGGATGCTGGGATCTGCCCAAATATCTCCTTCCCCTGCCAACAGCTGGCCATTGCCAGCCACAGGGCACCTGCATGCCTGTCAGGGCTCCAGAGCCCACTCCTGCCCAAGGGGTCATCCCGCAGCCACCTGGACCACAGCTAAGATTACTCCTCCTCCACCACGCCCACCTGCTGCATGCCCCAGTCTGCCCCTGGGCCAGGTCCGTGCTGCAGTGTCCACACCAATGCTCTGTCTCCCCCACCTGGGGCACAGGGTTCCCAATCCAGGCTGTGACTTTAACACTCTGGGCCCTGCCCACAACCCTCTTCACCCCTGGTGCACCCAACCCCATTCTAGTCACCAGTGAACTCTCCAGTCCCTCCCCTGGGGCCAGGAGGCATTGTCTCCTGCCTGCTCCCCAGCACTGGTCTCCCACCTCCCTCAGGACTCCCTCAGCTCATTGGAACCATGGCAGCTGGGCAGGTCAGTGGCAGTTCAAGTTGGACCGTGACATCTTCCAAGCAGAACACTGCACCTCTAGTAAAGACACAAGTCCCCAGCATGGCCCCAGGCCTGCAGGGTCTGCCCAGCTCAGATGCCCTTCCAAGCAGAACACTGCACCTCTAGTAAAGACACAAGTCCCCAGCACGGCCCCAGGCCTGCAGGGCCTGCCCAGCTCAAATGCCCTTCCAAGCAGAACACTGCACCTCTAGTAAAGACGCAAGTCCCCAGCATGGCCCCAGGCCTGCAGGGTCTGCCCAGCTCAGATGCCCTTCCAAGCAGAACACTGCACCTCTAGTAAAGACGCAAGTCCCCAGCACGGCCCCAGGCCTGCAGGGTCTGCCCAGCTCAAATGCCCTTCCTCTCCTACCTCAGCCTGGTCAGCTTCTCAAAATTATCCTTTTCCATCTGGCCACAGGGCCTTAGCACATGCCATCCCAGTACCTGTCTTCACCTTTGGGATGTGGTTCCCCCCCCCCCCCACTGTGCAGAGTCACTGTTCCTAGCCCTCAGTGTAGGCAGGATTTTAGTCGCTGGTCTCTGACTCATGCCCATCTCTACTGGCAAACGGTGCAGTCACTAACTGACGGCAGAGCCATGTCAGACAGGCGGACCTGTGTCTAGGCACAGAGCCCAGCCCAGAGCAGGTACCCTAACCACAACCCTCTCTGAGGGAGGGGGCCACTGGGGACTCAAGCCAGCAGAGCATCATCCTACACATACAGCAGGGCCCTGGGCTCAGTCTCCCCAGGAAAATGAGGGTGGAGGCTTCTGGACAAAGCTGAAGACTGGCCCATATGCCTTGAGCCATGACCCGCCTAAAACCTGTTAATACCACATGCAATCTGACAAAACCAGATCAGGAAGAAATAGAAAATTTGAACACACAATAATTATTACTAGTAACAAAATGGAATCTGTAACCAAAGAACACAACACACAAAAGTCCAGGACCAGATGGCTTCACCAGTGAATTTTACCAAACATTTAAAAAAGCGTTAATAGCTATTCTCAAACTATTGCAAAAAAATAGAAGGAAAGCTTCCAGATTCATTCTAGGAGGCCAGCATTACCCTGATAACAAACCAGACACACTGTGAAAAAAGAGAACTACAGGTCAACATTTCTGATGAACACAGATGCAAAAATCCTCAACGAAATACCAGCAAACCAAATCCAACAATACATTGAAAGGATCATTCACCCCAAGCAAGTAGGTTTCTTCCAGGGATGCAAGGATGGCTCAACATTTGCAAACCAATCAACGGGACATGTCACATCAACAAAACATTTAAAAACCATATGATCATCTCAGTAGATGCAGAAAAAGCAAAGGAAAGCAATTGACAAAGTACAACATCTCTCCCCGATAAAGACAAAGCAGGGTTAGATGGGACATATGTTGACATGATGAAGGCCTGCTTATGTGACAAGTCTACAGCTGACCTCATGTGCAGTAGGGAAAAACAGTGCTTTTCCCCTAAGATCAGGATCAAGGATGAAATAACAATAGTAACTTGAAGCTATATGGAGAAATGATCTCAGGAAAGGTTTGTAACTACTTTTTGTTATCTACATGATATAAAAGACTAATACTTTTGGGGCGCCTGGGTGGCTCAGTTGGTTAAGTGTCTGCCTTCGGCTCCGGTCAGTATCCCAGGGTCCTGGGATCGAGCCTCATGTTGGGCTCCCTGCCAAACAAGGAGTATGCTTCTTCCTCTCCTCCCTGTTCATGCTCTCTGTCGCTTTCTCTCTTAAATAAATAAAATCTTTTAAAAAAAAGACTAATACTTTTAAAGAAAAATAATCAGGAATTAAAAGCTGCTATTACTGTAACTTGTTTGTAATTGCAAATCTTGTTTTATACCTACATTAGGAGACAGTGCATTTAAAAGAAGATTATGTCTTGGGCACACAACGTGTAAAGATGAAATACTGTGACTTCGACAACCAAAAGAGTGCCGTACAGACAGCTGTGAAGGAACAGGGTTTCTGCACGTTACTGAAGTTAGACTACTACAAATTCGATATAGAAAGTTATAAATTTAGGATGTTAAATATAATCCCCGTGGTAGCCAGGAAGAAAAGAGCTATAGAATATACACAAAAGGAAATTAGGAGGGACTTTAAACATTTCACATAAACTAAACACAGAAGACGACAGGAATGCAGGAAACGAGGGACAAAAAAAGCTGTAGGCCACACACAACATAAAGGGCACAAGGGAGAAGGAAGTCCCTCCTCACCAGCGTTCACATTCCAGGTAAAGGGATGAACCTCTCCAGGCAACAGGCAGAGAACGGCAGAACGGACAGAAACACGTGGTACAACCACTGGCTGTCCACGAGAGGTGCGGCCCAGATCTAAAGACACAGAGGGTCGGAAGTCAAAGGATGGGAAAGGATACCGTGCGTGGACAGCCAGCAGGAGAGAGCTGGAGTGGTTTCACGAACATCAGACAAACAGACTAAGTCAGGAAAAGGCCACAGGGATGAAGGAGGACAGTCTATGTGAGTAGAAGCCTCGATACAGCAAGAAGATCTAACAATTACATTTACGCATCTAATGACAGACCATCAAAGCATAGGAAGCCGAACCCGACAGAGCTGAAGGGGGACGTCGCCAGCCTCGAATGACAGCTGGAGACCGCGATGCTGCACTCACACTGATGGACAGAGACATCCGGCAGGAGTAAGGAAACAGAGGACTTCACACAACCAACCAGATCCAGGACGGCACACGCATTCTTCCCTAGGGCCCGCGGGGCGTCGTACCGTTGTACGGGATCGACCACACGTGAGGCCGCAGATAAGTCTAGATCGATTTTATTTTATTTTATTTTTTTAAAGATTTTTATTTGTTTATTTGACAGAGAGATAGAGTACAAGTAGGCAGAGAGGCAGGCAGAGGGAGAGGGAGAAGCAGGCTCTCCGCTGAGCAGGGAGCCCGATGTGGGGCTCGATCCCAGGACCCTGGGATCATGACCTGAGCCGAAGGCAGCCGCTTAACCGACTGAGCCACCCAGGTGCCCCTCTAGATCGATTTTAAAAGGTAGATGTCTTACAGAGTATCTTCTCTGGCCACAACAGGGTGGAGTTAGAAGTCAACACAAAGAAAACTGGGACATTCACAACGTGGCGGAAATGTAACACACTTTTAAACAACCAGTGGATCAAGGAAGAGATCACAAGGGAAATTAGAAATGAAATGAAATTAGATGAAGGAAAACAAAACACAACACCAGAACACGGGATGTAGCAACGGTGGTGCTAACAGGGAAATCTGTAGCTATAAATGGTGACATTACAAAACAAGAAGGATGTCAAACCAACGACCGAACTTACAACCGAAGGAACTAGGCAAAGAAGAAACTAAACCCAAAGCTGGCAGAAGGGAGGAAATCATAAAGACTGGAGTAGAGATCAATGAAATGGAGAAAAGAAAACCAATAGAGAAAATAAATGAAAGCAGAAGTTGCTTCTTTGAGAAGATCAGTGCATCGGCATGCCTTGAGCTGGATGGTCTAAGAAACTGACTCAAGTCACTAAAATCAGACACAAAGTTGGGGACGCTGCTCCCAGAAATAAAAAGGTCTATGAGAGCGTGCTGTGAACCACCGTACACCAACAACAGGGTCACCTCGATGAAGTGGACAAATTCCTGGAAACAGAAAACCCACCAAGACTAAATCAGGAAGAAGTGCACCATCTGAATGGTCCTATAAACGAGTAAGGAGACCAAATCTGTAATCAAAAATTCCCAATAAAGAATAGCCCCGGCCCTGATGGCTTTACTGGTGAATTCTACTCAACACTTAATAACCAACACCAATCCTTCCCAAACTTTTCCAAAAGAATTGAGGGGGAGGGAGCACTTCCTAACTCATTCTGTGAGCTCTTCTATATTATACCCAGCATAACCTGGATACCAAAGCCAGACAAAAATACAAGACAACCACAGACCCATAGCCCTTATGAACACTGATGTAAAAGTCCTCAACAAGATACTAATGAACCGAATTCAGCAGTATATTAAGGATTATACACCATGACTAAGTGAGATTTATTCCTAAAATGCAAGGGATTCTCAACATGAAAACTGATGAAGTTAATACACCACGTTAATAGAATGAAGGAAAAACAAATCACATGATCATCTTAGTTGATGCATAAAATGTATTTGACAAAATTCATATGGAATATCTGGGAACCCAAGTAGCCAAATAATCCTTAAAAAGAACAAAACTGGAAGAACTGCACTTCTAATTTCAAAACTTATGACGAAGTCACAGCAGTCCAAAGAGCACTGGCATAAAGACAGACATAGACCAGTGGAATAGGAGAGAGAGCCCAGAAATTGGTCAAATTATTTGTTGAGAAAAGTGTCAAATACCATTTAATCAGGAAAGGACTGTCTTTTCAACGGTGCTGCGGAAACTGAATATCCATGTAAAAAAGAATGAAGTTGGGGGCGCCTGGGTGGCTCAGTCGTTAAGCATCTGCCTTCGGCTCAGGTCATGATCCCAGGGTCCTGGGACTGAGCCCCATATCGGGCTCCCTGCTCAGCAGGGAGCCTGCTTCTCCCTCTCTCTCTCTCTGCCTGCCACTCTGCCTACTTGTGTTCTCTCTGTCAAATAAATAAATAAAATCTTTAAAAAAAAAAAAATGAAGTTGGGGTATGTGCACCCCGATGTTTATAGCAGCAATGTCCACAATAGCCAAACTGTGGAAAGAGCCAAGATGTCCATCAGCAGATGAATGGATAAAGAAGAGGTGGTATATATATACAATGGAATATTATGCAGCCATCAAAAGGAATGAGATCTTGCCATTTGCAACGACGTGGATGGAACTGGAGGGTGTTATGCTGAGCGAAATAAGTCAATCAGAGAAAGACATGTATCAGATGACCTCACTGATATGAGGAATTCTTAATCTCAGGAAACAAACTGAGGGTTGCTGGAGTGGGGGGTGGGGTGGGAGGGATGGGGTGACTGGGTGATGGACACTGGGGAGGGTATGTGCTCTGGTGAGCGCTGTGAATTGTGCAAGACTGTTGAATCACAGACCTGTACCTCTGAAACAAATAATACATTATATGTTAAGAAAAAAAAAAAGAGAAGAAGAAGGCAGGAGGGGAAGAATGAAGGGGGGGAATCGGAGAGGGAGTCAAACCATGAGAGACTATGGACTCTGAAAAACAAACTGAGGGTTCTAGAGGGGAGGGGGGTGGGAGGATGGGTTAGCCTGGTGATGGGTATTGAGGAGGGCACGTTCTGCATGGAGCACTGGGTGTTATGCACAAACAATGAATCATGGATCACTACATCTAAAACTAATGATGTAATGTATGGGGATTAACATAACATAATAAAAAAAAAAAGAATGAAGTTGGACTCTTATATAAAAATTAACTCAGTGGGGGGGGCGGGCGCCTGGGTGGCTCAGGTCATGATCTCAGGTCCTGGGATCGAGCCCCGTGTCGGGCTCCCTGCTCAGTGGGGAGCCTGCTTCTCCCCCTGCCTCTGCCCCTCCCCCGACCCCCCCCCACCCTCCTGCTCTCTCTAATAAATAAATAAAATCTTTAAAAAAAAATTAACTCAGTGGATCAAGGACCTAAACATAAACCTGAACCATACAAATCTTTGAAGAAAACACCAGGCAAAAACTTCATGACGCTGGATATGTCGATGATCTTGTTGGTCCGACACTACAGGCGTCGGCAACAAAAGACAAACTGGAGTTTACGAAAATTTAAAAATTTTGTGCTCCAGGGGACACTATCCACAGAGTGAAAGGCAACCCACAGACTGGGAGACAACGTTTTCAAGTCGTGTGTCTGCTAAGAGATCAATATCCAGAATATATAGAGAAGCCCTAAAACTCAACACCTGAAAAAACCACCAAAATCCAAAATGGGCAAAATGGGACCTGAACAGACCTTTCTCTGAAGACACACAAATGGCCAACCAGGACTTGGAAAGATGCTCAACCTCAGTCATCATCAGGGAAATGCAGATGAAAATCAACATGCGAGCACCTCGCACACCTCACAGTGCCCGTCAGAACCCAGAAACAGCTCCTGGCGAGGACGGGGAGAGAGGAGAACCCTCGTGCCCTGTTGGGGGGAACACAAACCATGCAGCTGCCGTGGACAAGAGTGGGGAGGGTCCTCAAAACAGTTACCACCCGATCCCACAATTTCACTTCTGGCCATATAATCACAAGAATTGAATGTAGGGTCTCAGGTATTTGTACCCCCAAGTTCACAGCAGCATCCTTCATGAAACCACCAGCTGTCCGTCAGGGTAGGGGCTGATAAACACAGTGTGGTCCATCCACACGACAGATCACTCAGCCTTAGGAAGCTACCGGACCCCTGCCCCCATGGGGACGAGGCCCAAGGACACGAGCCAGGCCCAGAAGGACACGCACGGGGACCCCACTCCCACGAGGTCCCAGAGTCGTCAGACTCACAGAGGGTAGACGGTGGGGCCGGGGCTGGGGGAGCGGGTGGGGTCTGTGCGTCACAGGGACAGGGTCTCTGTGTGCGGGATGGAACATTCTGGAAGGGGTGGTGGGGATGGCTGCACAATGTACCCAGAACTGTATGCTTACACATCATGAAAATGGTGAATTTTAGGTGTATTTTTACTCAAGAAAAAAGGGAGAAGAGAGGTGGTTGCCAGACCCTTGTGTGGCTGAAGCGTCGCAGACACATTTTGCCCTTTAACCCACATGCCCGTGTTGCGGAGGTAAAAATGGAAAACCAAGGTCACAAGGAGGAGGGGCCACCCGTGACGAAAGGACAGACCCCGAGGGGTTGGCTGGGGGCTCCCGGCACCCTCACCCTGCAGAGGGCCTGGTGCGAGGAGGGGGGTCGGCCATGGAGGACACTGTGCACGTGTCCCCAGCCTGTCACCCTCTTCCACAGGACTTCTAGGTCCGCTCCCCGGCCAGGGCCCCGCCGGCTCCACGTGGCCATGCGGGGTGGAGCACCCCAGCTCCCTGCCCCCACCAAGCAGCCGGCACCCACCTTCCCGTCCTCGTGGTAGACGAAGATGTTGCGGGTACTGTTGTCCTTCAGGTAGGTGACCTGCAGGCCATGAGGGTGGCCGATCTTGGCTGGCTGGAAGGTGGCGTTCAGATGCTCGATCTTCATGACAGCCTTGGGCTCCTTGGCCTGGAAGCAAGGCCGTTAGCTCCAGGCGGGCCTGTGGGCGCCGGCTGTGCTGTGTGGCTTTAGGTAAGTTACTCACCCGCTCTGGTCCTGGGCTTCCTGAGCTGTAAGTCTGAGGTAACAGCACTGCCCTCCCCGGGGACGAGGAAGGGGGCTGTCTGACACCTGGGCAGACCCCCCTCGCCCCTACAGCTCCTCCTCTGTCTGCTGTGCCCCCACCCCTGCTCCCGTCCCGCCAGCCTGGCTTTCCTCTTTGCCCGGGAGCTGGCAAACTGCCCTGCGGTGCCCTCTGTCTCTGTGTGTCACCGGGGATGTCCTGACCTGGAGCTGGTCTGGGTGGGCGCAGGGCCCGGCCAGCCCCTCCCCACCCGCCGCCTGGATGACCCTGTCGGGCTTGGGAGTGCCCAGCATCACCAACCAGGCCCGGCCCCAGGGAGCGACTGTGACCGAGGGGTGGGCAGGGGTCCCCACGGGAGGGGGCAGCCACTCCAGGCCAGGAATCGCTTGAGGGCAGCTGGGGACAACAACCAGTACGGGCCCCGTGCCGGGCTCACGTCGTTTCTGTTGAAATACTTCAGGGACCCTTCCCGCTCCGTCAGCACAAACTTCCGGCTTAAAAACTGCCCGTTGTCCCGGCCGCGCTTCCAGAGAAAGCCTTCTCGGTATCCTGGGGAGAGAGGGGGTGTGGGTCAGGGGTCACAGTGGACCAGAGCGGAGGCCATCAGCCTGACCCACACAGAGGGTGTGGGCGGGAGGACTCCAGCCTGAGGTCCGGCCTCTCGGCCAGGAGACCTGTCGGCCTCAGGGCTGCAGAGCTTGGTGAACGCAGGCCGGACTCGCCCACGGCGCTGGGACCCGAGGCCACCCCTCCCCAAAGGCTGCCCGCTGCTGCCTACTGTTTGGGGTGTTTTCCCATTTCCTTCCGGAAGCGTAAGAAACAGGGAAAGGGGTGCAGTGCTACCCTGTGTGCAGGCCCACGGGCGACTGTGTGAGGAGAGGCCTGTGTGGCCACCGGGGGGGTGGGGGGGCGGCAGAGCAGAGCAAGGTGCCCACTGCTGAGTCCTCAGGACAGCGGGACAGGACTCGCACGTGTCTGGAGGGTCTGGGGACGGGCGAGCATCCTGCACTGTCCAGGTGAGCCCAAGGTCATCACAAGGGTCCTCGCACGCGCGAGGCGGAGGGAGAAGTGACCGTGGAAACAGGAGACGCAGGGAGGAGCCGGCCCTGCCCACCCCTCCACTCCAGCCCCCCGACTCTGCGGAGCTCAGCCCCGGATGCCCCAGGCTGTCGGGCACAAATTCTGTGGCCCGTTGCTCCAGCAGCCCTAGGAAGGGAATACTGTCCTCCCTTCGTGTTCGGTCCTGTCACGTTCCCGTCAGTGAGGCCGGTTCCAGGACCTTGTGCCCAAGAGGAGCTGTGCCCCGTGTGTCCCCTGCCTGGCTATGCTGTCCCTCCACAGGGCAGGGGCAGGGGAGCCCGCGGCGCATTCCCAGCTCTGCCGGCCCCGCGGGACTGAGTCTCCAGGGACACCCGCGTGCCGTGGGCGCGTTCCTCGGGGTTCGCCCGTCACAGTCAGGGTCTGTGGCTTCCCGTACAAACCGCCCAGCAGTTCTGCCCCGGGTTTCGGGGCGCTCTCCCCGGGGAACCCGTCCTGCTGCCGCGCCCGAGGCCGGCCCAGGATGGGAGGACAAGGCTGGACTGGCGTGCCGTCGGAGCCCGCGCGGGCGGTGCGACCCACCGCGGAGCCCAGACCCTGACAGCCGGGCCGGCTCGCATTCCGGACGCCACCTCTCGGTCCTGACCCGCGCTCGCCACTGCGGCCCTCGCAGCCCCGCCCTGACACCACAGGGACAAGGAGCTATTTTCTCTGTGCTTGACACACGCGACCCTAAAGAGGCGGCAGCCTGGCGTCGGGGAGGGGGCGGCTGGTGCCTCTCAGTCTGCGGCGGGACAGGGCCAGATGGGGCCTCTCCCCTCCCCCCGGGCCCCCTGCGCATAGCGCCAGCAGGCTATCCCCACTGTGTGTGCGGGAACCGAGTCCCCAGGCCCACACGGGGCCCCACCCAGAACGACCACGTGAGCACTCTACCCGGGGCAAAGCTGCAAGTCCACCGGCCCGCAGGGCAGCCACGCCGTGGACGCAGGGACGCGCCCGAGGGTGTGTCTGCTCAGCAGCTGGAGTCGTGCCACCCGCAGCCCTGAACGTTGCCCACGACGAGGCCCTGGCTGAGCACGTCACCCACATGATCCTCTGCCGGCCCCAGAAGGACTTCCAAGTTGTCATCCTCCTTGTACAGAAGGGGAAACTGAGGCACAGAGACGCGAGGTCCTGGTCCAAGGTCACCTTGCCAGCCAGCACCGGCCTTGGGCCCTGCAGGACCCCCTGCCCCACGCCCGCCCCTCAGCCCGCCTTGCCTGCTGGGCCCAGCAGGTGGCAGCAGCGGTTCAGGACGGGGCCAGCGGCCGGCTGAGTGGGGTGGCCACCCAGCCCCACCGTCCACCCCACACTCCCCCTGGCCCAGGCCCGGCTGGAAGCCGTGGGATGGAGGGGGGCGCTGGCCCCAAGTCGGTCTGGCTCCTGGGCCACGTGCCCGCGACGGCCAGCGGCCAGGGTGCCTAATTCCAGGCACCGGGACGGCAGCAGCAGCAATTTCAGACGGGCGCTGGCCAGGGTCCCGGACTTGGCCCCAGCCAAAGGACGGCTGTTTGGCCCTCCATGAAGCCAGCGGCCTGCCCGTCCCGTCACGGCCTGGCCTCCCCGGGGAGGTGGGCCTGACCGGGGACGACTCCCGCCCAGCACACTGGGGCCTCCAAGCCGGGGTTTCCTGAGCCCTGCAGACTCCAGGGCTCCGTGCTGTCCCGACGTCTACACAGGCTCGGGGTGTCTGTGCTGCACCACCCTCCCCCCACGCCCCTGCTGACCGCACCCCTGCCAGAGGGGTCTCCCCCGGCGCACGCAGCAGGACGGGACCCAGCGGTGCCCCCCGACACGCATACCTGGAGCTTGGCTGTGCCGGGGAGACCGTTTCCTCCCACAGGAGCAGCCAGTCCTGGGGCACAGGCCAGATGCTTCACTCAGCATTTATTGAGCGCCTACGGTGTGCCACCGCTACCGTGTGCGGGGCCCCACCTGTCTGGGCCTCCCCGGCTGCCTCCTCCCGAAGCCCCTCTGAGGAGTGCCTGGAGGAAGCGCGAGGATCCTCAGCACCGTCACCGGTGATGGTCGGCCACCGCTGCCCCCAGGAGTGGCCACAGCCAGCCACAGAAACGGCCGTCCCAGGTGCGGGCAAGCGCACACGTACAGTGCCCCCTCTGCCGGAGGGACTGCAGGACAGCGGGGTCACTCTGCAGAACTGGTTAAATTAATGAGGAACCGCCACACACTGCTCACACGACCCAGAAAACCACGTCCACGTGAAAGCCTGCGTTCACAGTGGCCTCGAACTGAACACAACCCGAGGTCCCCGGCTGGGGACCTCATCCGCACACCAACACCTCTCCACACTCAGGACGGAGCCATGGGGACGGCGCGGCAGGGCCAACCTCCAGTGCGGCTGGCCCCGTGGAATGACCCCAGAAGAGGCAGGACTGTGGGGCACGGAGCCGGGCAGGGGCTGGGGGCTGGGGGTGACTGACAGCCTGCAGAGCGGGACTGTCCTGGTCTGCCTTGGTCACAGGACCATCCCCCGCACGGGGCTCAAGTGTGGACTGCACCTTACGTGAACAAGTTACACGTTGACCTCTTCGTTGGAGCAGGGACACGTGGCCTTGCTCTGAGGGGCAGGAGAGCTTACCGGGGGGCCCAGGCTGGGTGTTCTGTGCCCAGACCCCAGGTGGCCCTCCCAGGGCAGGAGACGGGCCCCACACTGTGTGGCTTCTGCCAGGGGATGCCCGGTGGAAAGGTGTGCTCTGGGCATAGAGCCAGGACCTGAGAAGACACCAGGGAAACTGAGGCCCACCTTGGGCACCTCCGCAGAAGGGCCAGGACCTGGTTCCAGGCCTACAGGTTCTAGTCCCCACGAGGTTGACACGGGGGCCCAGGCCTGGCCTCCCTTGTCCCTCGCTCCCTGCTACCCTGGCCACCTCACTGGGACCGGCACAACCTCCCGCATGGCCAAGTCTGTGCCCCAAACCCTGGTTCCCACGCAGATGCTGCCAGGAAGCGGCCAACAGTCCTGAATCCAGTGGGGGGTGGGTGGGGGGAGGAACGTCTGGCCGAACCCCACAAACACCTTCCCTTGACCGGACCTGCACCTGCCACCCCAGGGATGCCTCAGGCCCACTGGGCGCACTACACCTGACATCAGTCAGTGCTTCCAGTGACGACCCCGTGCTGAGTACCGTGTCCTCCCCACTACACAGAGGAGGAAACTGAGGCCCGGGGGGGACGGGCTCTGTCACGCAGGGAGCTCTCTGCTCACCCTGTGACACTTAGGACAAAGGCGGGGCAGGGTGGCAGCTCTGGGACCGGCCCTGCTTTGCACAGAGAGGAGGCAGGGGGATGGGGTCCGAAGCCTCAGCAGGAAGTGCTGTGTCTGTCGGTGACTGGGGGCGGCCCGGGCGGCCTGGCCCTCGGGACAACGGGGGGCATTGTCCGGCCTGTGAAAGGCAGCCATTGAGGCTGTGGCTCGAGGCGGGGCACAGCGTGGGGAGCGAGCCAGGAGGGTCACCAGGGTTGCCCCTGTGAGCCGGGGTGGGGCAGGTGGAGGCCCCTTATCTCCACACGCCCGCGACCTTGGCCGAGGGCGGGGAGCGCCTGGTTGGAGCCACCCGGAGCCCCGGGCCCGCGGCCTCCCCACACCCCTCGTTCCCCAGCACCAGGTGGTGCCTGGCCCGTCAGCACGTGCAGTGACCTGAGGGGAGCCCCGGTGGCCGCAGTAGGGGCCTCAGAGCCGGGCAGCCACCTCGGACGGCACGACTAACCCCCTTCATGGCAGCCCCACTGCCGCCCCAGCCCCGCGATGCCACCCGGGCGCACACGTGCAGCCGCTTCTCGGCCTTGACGCCCCCAAGGAGTGCTGCTCAGCGACTCCGGTCAGGGTCCCCCGCGGGGTCCGTCTGGCGTCTCCTCGCAGCCGAGGTGAGGCTTTGCATTTTCGGCAAGAACGTCACGGCAGCCATGCCGTCCGGGCACCGGTGCCCCGTCCCCAGCAGCTTCTCGGCCGGCCGGGCCCTTTTCCTCCATTCCAATCCACACCCAGGGGAAGACGCTT
The DNA here is from genome assembly GCF_964656455.1 of Halichoerus grypus. NCBI lineage: Eukaryota > Metazoa > Chordata > Mammalia > Carnivora > Phocidae > Halichoerus > Halichoerus grypus. The sequence continues at coordinate 616,568 of NC_135717.1, forward strand.
CGAGACACGCAAATCCCGGCTCCCCCCAGCTTCCTCGGATTTCGGCGCCTGGGGGGGTCCGGTCCACACCCGCTCCGCTGGGGCCCTCGCTGCTGACCGTCCCGTTCCCCCGTTTCTTCCTCGGTGACAGTGGACCTCTTCTGTCAGAAGGGCCGAGCCCTCCTCCCTCCCCGGTCCACGCCCTCCGTGGGCAGGGCTCGTGTCCTCTCCCCTGTAGCCCGTCTTGTCGCCCTCACGTCTGGCTTCGGGGCCTAGCACCCCTCAGACAACTGCGCTGGAGCCCTTCCTCCCGGGAGGTCCGGGCACCACACGCAGTGGGACAAGTTGTGGGCAATGCACCCTGCGCCCACCATGCGCCGCTGGGGGCACAGGCTCCCGCCACCTGCTGGTCCCCGTGGCCCCTCCAAGCTGGGTGGGGGGGGTCGTGGCCTCTGGCCTGGGCCTCACAGGGCTCCCAGGGCCGGGGCCTTTCCTGGGGCCTTCAGCTCCCATCCTCCTCGTGGGAGGGGCTGGGCCCCTTCTGCCTCCGTGGGGCCGGGTGGGCATGTCCTCCCCTGGGCCTGAGAAAGTGCTCTTGTGGCAGGAAGTGCCCGCGGGAATCCCCTGGTGCTCCTCGCAGGGCTGGGGGAGGAGCCCACAAAGGGGAACCACAGGGCCAGGACACCTCGGGGTGCCCAGGTGCACCCGCTCCGACACTGGGGCTGGCAGCAGGGGGCTCGGAGGGGCTGGGGCCTGTGCAGGCTTTGGGTCTGGGGGCACCTGGCTGGCCCGGCCTCAGAGGCCGTGGGGCGTGGGGCCCCGGGTGCCCCCGAATGCTGCCCTTCCTCCTGGGAGCCCCAGGAGGGCATGTGGGGGGCCCTGGGGAGGCCCCTGCTGTGAGCAGGTGAGATTTAGCAGCTGTGCAGGGCCAGCGCACTGGCCACCTCCCCACGGGACGGCGGCTTGGGGAGGGCCTCGGTGGCGGCAGTGGGTGGAGCCTCTGCCCCTTCTGCTGGCCCCGGAGGGGCTGACGGAGAGGCCACCAGCTCAGGGCCTGCTACCGTGCCCCTCCGCAGTCCCGTGTCCCTGGCCCACTGTCTCACCCCTGTCCAAGAGGGACAGGCCTTGGCGGCACCAGGAGCTTGGAGGAATGTGTTCTAATGGGGGACCTCGGGCCTGGGACGGGGACACACCTGTAGGCAGGAAGGCCCCCAGCTTGTCACGCGGTCATTACCACCTCCTGAGCTCCGCGAGGCAGGAGGCAGAGACCGGGCCCTCGCAGACCTGAGCGCCTGGAATGGACCCAAACATGCAGGGGAGAGGTCTGTCGGGGTTGCTGCCCTGTGCACACCCCCCACTTCTGGAACCCAGACCCCGCTTTTTCCCGAGAGGGCAGCTCCGGGACGCAGACGCAGGCCCACATCACACCTCCCGTCCTCCGAGACTGGGCCCCACCGCGCGCCCGCTCCGCCCCTCCCACCAGCACCTGCTCACCCTGCAGACAGCCCAGCACGGGCCCACCTCCCCGACCAGCCAGGGCACCCAGCGCGGCCCTGCCATCCCCACGGCACCCACCCCGTCTGAGCTGGGCTGCTGATGGCCACGGGACCTGAGCACCAGGCCACCCAGCTCGGTGTCAGGAGGACCGGACACGGGCCCAGACCAATTAGCTGGTCCTCCAGATTCAAAATGAGTCTGGCAGTGCCAGGAGCGGGGAGGAGGGGTACAGAGACCAGGATAAAGAGACAGAGACACAGAGACAGAGACACAGAGAGACAAGGGACAGAGAGAGGGGGGGACAGAGGGACAGAGAGGAACAGAGACGGGGACAGAGGGACAGAGAAACAGGGCCAGAGGGAGAGGCACAGAGACAAGGGGCACAGAGCACAGGGCCTTACCTGCGGAGTAGGGCTCCTGCTTGTCAGGGTGGGTGAACTCCTGCCGCTCGTACTTGGCCCGGATCCACTGCTCACGCAGGAGTCTGGGAGGAGAGAACGCGTCGTGCTGGGCCGCACCACAGGGCCCACAGAGGCTCCTGGCGCCCCGGGGGCACAAGGCCCCTGAAAGAACGCATGTCCACCTCCGGAAGGCAGGGCTGAAGGGCCACCAGCTTTGATTTTTTAAAATTGTTTGCTAATCAGATTGTTTTACCACTAATACTTCCCCTTAAAAAAAAAATTAGCTCTGGGGCGCCTGGGTAGCTCAGTCGGTTGGGCGTCCGACTCTTGATTTCAGCTCAGGTCTTGGTCTCAGGGTCATGGGATCGAGTCCTGACATCAGGCTCTGCACTCAGTGGAGATTCTCTCCCTCCGCCCTTCCCCCTGCTCGTGCTCTAAAATAAATAGATAAATCTTTGAAAAACAAATTAGCTCTAGGGGCGCTTGGCTGGCTGAGTCGCTGGAGCGAGCGACTCTTGATCTTGGGGTTGTGAGTTCGAGACCCCATTGGGTGTAGAGTTTACTAAAAAAAATAAACTTAAAAAAAATTAGCTCTAATTCATGTACCATCAAATGCGGCTACTGAAAGTGTCAAATACACAGGCTCACGGTCCCTCTCAAGGTTGTACCGCCATCACCCCAGAGAGGACACCCCTGACCCGGCCTCAACCACAGTCCACTGCCATGTGGACTGGCCTGTGCCCACGCGGCATCGGGCAGCGCGTGTGGCCTTCTGCGACGGGCTTTGTGCACAGAGCAGTGTCTGAGGTTCACCCTCACGGTGGCGCATACCCCTCCGTGCTTCGTGTCTTCCTGTGGCTGAGTAACATGCCCTCCCTTCACCCCCGACTGCCAGGAAGGCGGCCCCAGCGAGCAGCAGAGGGGGCCTCTGCCCGGCCACAGAGCAGGGCTGCTCTGTCCTGGCCCCCACGGCCCCCACCGGCTGGGCGGCACATGCCTCCGACAGCTCCCACCCCCTGCACACCGGGGCAAGGTACCAGCTCCTCATCCTCCGAGCCCTGCACCTCGGCAGACCCTGGGGCTCGGCCCCGGCCTCCCGTCCCTGCCGCTGCCCTGACCCAGGCCACCCCCACAGTCTGCTCTCCCAGAGCCGCTCAGAGCTCTCCATGGCCCACCTGCCTCGGTTCTTCGGTGCTGACAAGACCCTCGCTGACCCCCAGCTCAGCCTGTGACCCCTCCCCACCCCTCCCGCCCCGCCTCTGCACCCACCGGCAGCCCCCAGCCCCTCCGCTTCCAGCTGTCACCGCTGTGCCAACACCCGACCCCAAGGGTGGCTACGGCTTCCATTTCTACTTCCGAGTCACGTCAGGTTGGCTGGCACCATGGCGAGATCGCTCAACCCCTCGGGAGGGGCCGTCCGGCTCTGGATGACACACACCCAGGTGAGTTTGGGACCCAGCACAGCCCTCGGGCTCGGGGGCTCCCCCCCAGTGCAGCAGACAGGGGACCTCAGGCCTCGTGCTGGGCCCGTGAGGCCAAACCAGGCTCTAGGGGCCCAGCCCTGCGGGTGTGCACGTGGTCCTGGGGCCGCCCGTAACCCCGCTCCACAAGGCCTCTGAGAGCCACCGGGATTTAGGGTCTCCCGGGTGCAGAGGCCAGGACAGGGGCAGGCAGGCAGGGCTGACTCCTGCAGAACAAGGCCCTGCTCCGGCATCCTCGGCCTCTGCGCATCTCCGTGCAGACCCTCCCTGGGTCCCGGTGCCCCCTCTTCTGAGGACACTCGCCATCCCAGCTCCGCCACCCAAAACCCACGAGCCCTCATTCCAGGCCCTTCGTTTCATCTGCAAAGACCCTATTCCCAGATAAGGGCCCTGCACAGGTCCTGGGGTTTGGACCTGACCTGCCTTTTGGGGGACACCATTCAGCTCCCGACAGGGCCGAGCTGTAGGACCCCGGGAGCCAGCTCCCCTCCTGCACCCGCTTCTCTGTAACATGGGAACGCCATGCCTGGCTGCTCGGACCTGTGCGAGCCAGGGCCTGGCGTCAGTGGGACGCAGACAGCTCACAGCCATCCCGTGGCCTCATCCGCACCGTCACGCACCCACGAGGTCCCAGGCCTCGGCCCCTGCATGGAAGCTGGCCCCCGAGGCTCCACCCGGGCCTGGCGCAGAGGCCCCCAGCGGCGGCAGGAGGAGGAAGCCAGGCAGCAGGCACCGGGGGAGTCCCCACCCCGCTGGGCAGCCCGATCTGAACCACTCAGTCATCAGGGGCCCCAACACGGACAGGGTGCTGCATATGGGGCCCTGACCTCCTGAGGCCATCTGGCCCAGGCTCCTCCACCAGGGAAAACCAGCACCAAAGGGGGGGTCCCACTCTCCACCAAGCCTCATGATGAGGGAGGCCCACACCCCCAGCGGACGCTGCTCTTGAAACCTAAGAGCCGCCCTGTGTTCCCGGGAGCTTAGGGCAGACAGGCTTCACCGCCTCCCCCCAGTGCCGGGGCCCTCGGGGTCGGTATGGGTCCCCTCAACCCAGAGCAGATGCGGAGCTGGGACGTGTGCAGGACTGGCTGCCTGGAGCTGGGAGGGCAGGGGGCGGCCAGGTGAGTGGGGCGACCACCGCCCCTGGGTAGCAGACCACCCACCCTGCCCGGCCCTGGAGTTGCCCCGCTCTGACCCCCAGGGCCTGCCTCCCCCATTTCCAACAGCCCGTCGGGGGCACCCCCAGCGCCAGGCAGGCGGCGGACCCCTTCCTACCCCCCCCGCCCCGAGGCTGGTGCAGAAGCCCCAGTGGGAGCGTGACTGTTTGCCGGCTACCATGCCAGGGGCTGGCGTCTGACCGCCGCTCCTGACCGCCCTCCTGCCCCGGCTCCGTCAGCCTCTGAGTCCCGTGCTCTAGGACACTCTGCCAGAGGCTGAGGCCTGGGCTTTCCCTCCTGGGGAGGTGACTGCCCTTGGTGCCTCAGTTTCCCCTTCCACCGGGTGGGCAGCTCACCCAGGCAGTGTCTTTCCCTTCCTTTGTACCATGGGGAAACTGAGGATACACCCTCCTCACGGTGGTGAGCCCCTGGCCCGGCACGGCCGCCATCCACACCCGCTTGCCCTCTGAACGCCCCGAAGCAAACCAAGACCTCCTCTTGCTTTATCTGCCTGATTTCTGAGGCTCTTATGGATTGAATTGCACCCACCACCCTCAAAAATACGTTGGAGTCCTAACCCCCAGCACCTTGCAGATGGGCCCCATTCTGGAAGGAAGATGGTTGTGGGTTAACAAGTTACAATGCATCAGGCTGGAGTGGAGGCACCCCCAGAGAGGGGGTCCCGACAGACACAGGACGGCCATGTCCAAGCCCAGGAGGGGGCTCAGGAGACGAGCCCCGCACATCTGGACTGCCAGCCTCCAGGAGGTGAGATGGTGAATTTCTGTTGTGTGAGCCAACCCAGCTGGGGTTTCGGCCCCCCCGCCCCATCCAGCCGGGAACCCTGCCCGCCAAGGGCTTGGGGGCACCTTTGGGCTCCAGCCTCCCCCCGCCCGGGCCCCTGAAAAGGAAGCAGGGGGGCTGGCTTGCAGCAGAAGCAAAACCGAGAGGACCTCTGCTGACTTACTTCCCGCGGCGGCAGGACCGAGCCCGAGGGCAGCGGGGCGGACACAGGAAGGGGGCCCAGGTCCCCGCCTCTCTCTGAGTTACCACCTGACATGAACATGACCTTGTCCCCAGGCCTTCTGAGCACCGTTCCTCGTGGGTTTGCCCATGGGCTCCGAGCCCTAGACGGGAGGCCGGGGAGGGGCCACACACCCCCTGGTTTTGTCCTCAGGACACCCGGGGGGCCTCCCTGGAGGCTGCTGCAGCCCCCAGCTCCAAAAGTGCCCATCTGGGGGGGGCTGCACCCTACAGTTTGCAAAGGGATTCAAACCACGCCTCCCACCACGCACGGCACTCTTCAGTGAGCTTGTAGCATCAGCCGCCACAACTCGCTGGCCTCAGTCACAGCTCCCTGGGGGGGGGGGCTCAGACCCCACCCCTGCAGGCATCTGCACCCTCCTGGGCCACGGGGGCTTGGCCTGGGCAGACCTCAGTGCCTACTGAGTGTGGGGACGGTGGCAGGCTCGGCTCCGGCAAACCTTCACCTAGCAGGGGCTTCTGGAAGGCGAGGCCTGCCCAGGGTCCCCTTGCTCCCTCCTGGGATGCCCAGTCACCCGGACAGGCCCTGACCGCACAGCCCCTATACGGCACAGGGATGGTCTCTGCGAGCGTGTCTCAGGGACCAGGACGTAGAGGAAGCTGCTGGGCATCCTGGCCAGGACACGGCCTGTGAGCCAGGCTGTCCCTTGTCATCCACTCTGAAGGGAGATACAGGGCATGCATGCAAATAGGCAGACCATAGAGCAGGCTGTGGCCGAGGTGATAAAATCGTGTCTCAGAAATAGTTGCCTGGCCTCACTGATTCATACCGAGACGGCCAGGCAGGGCCCCAGGCTCCAGATTCCCCGCTGAGCCCAGAAGCGGCCGGTGGTGGTGCGAGTCTCAGGATGTGACCCGGTACCTGCACCGGGGTGGGTCCCTGGCAAGGCGTCCTGACCCCGGAGACCCTGCGGCCATCAGCAGCATCTCCCCGGCCTGGGAGGCAGGTGGGCCAGGTCCCCAGGCAGGTGGCCAGGAGCAGGCCTCCCACCTGCCTGCCCGGGACCGGGAATTCCCAGCAACAAGCCCACATCCCAGGTTCTGGCCGCAGCTCATCTGCTGGCATCTGTGTCACTCACTCAACCCCTCTGGGCCCCGGAGCGCCCTTGTCCAAAGAGAGCCATTCATCTCCGTGGCCGAAGCCGTGGCTGAGCCACCGTGGACACCGGCCAGCAGAGGCAGGGCAGCTGGGGGGTTTGAGTGACACCTAAGGGGCCAGTCCTGTGCTGGGGGCACAGAGGGACGAGGCGTCCTGGGGGGTGACACCCAGGGAGGGAGGGGATTCAGGGAGGTCTAGAAGTGCTGGGAGACGGGGAGCCTGGCCAGGGGTGGACGCCGCCCTGAGCTGCTCAGCATCCTCCTCCGACCACCGGGGGGCACACGAGGCCCTGGAGACGCCCGCTGAGACCCACAGCGAGGGCCCCACTGCCCTCCCTCCAGCCACCGGCCACCACCCCACTGCCAGACCCCAGGGACCCGGCCACCCTCCCCAGCTCCCAGGTGGCAGCCGCTGCCCCGCCTGGTGGGTCCTCCCGATGCCAGCCCATGCCCCCTGTGACTTACTGACAGTCAGAAAACGTGGGCCGGTAGTAGAAGGGAGGCACTTTGGACTCGTACGTGTCCCTCGCAGCGTCGTTCCCATGGGAGGCCATGAACTGCAGAGGGAGGACGGGGTCAGTGCTCCCGGAGGCCGAGGCCTAGGGCAGGGGCTGGCTGACCCCAGAGCCCTGGCGTCCCCAGCCCCTCCTGTCTCAGGGAAAGCAGTTTGCAACGGCCACAGGGATGCACCTCCAGTTTTGCCAGGGGCCCTGGAGAGGGTGGGCTGGGCCCTCCTCACATCTCCCGGGGCTGCAGAGCTGCTCCCTCCACCCAAGCTGCCCCGTCCCTGCCTCACGCAAGACCCGCTCTCCACTCATCTGACCCACGCCCAGCAGGCAGCCCTCAAGTACTGGGCACAGTGAGGGCCCTGAGATGGAGACTGGCCCAGGGAAGCAAGGTCTGTGTTCCCCCTGAGGCTGACAGACGGCGGGAGTCAGGAACCTGGAGCAGGTACTACACAGGCAGTGGGGGAACAGCGGGTGCAAAGGCCCTGGGGTCAGTGCCAGGTGTATTGGAAGAGATGCCTCCAGCTGGGCTGGTGCAGGGGAGCAGGGAGGGGACCAGTGGCGCCTGACACATGGTGGCCTCAAGGACAAGGAGAGTGGAGGGGATTCCTTCTGCACCAATCCTGCCTCCTTCTGACCCCCCGCCCCCACCCACCGAGAGAAAGCCTTTCTTCCAAAGCCATCGAACTTTGAGGACCATCAGGCCATGACCATGTCCAACCCAAGTGGGTCAACTGGAAAAAATCACCAACAATAAGACACTTCAGCAAAAAGCTGGTACCAAATTAAAATTCCAAAATCAGTTGCTTTTCTATCTAAAACCTCAGTCAAGAACTTGGCAAAATACTGAAGAGCCAGCCTCATGAGAAATGCTCAAAGTCTCCACAAAGACAGAACGTCCGCGCCCTGAGGGATGCTCAAGAAATCTTGCACAGAGACACGCGCTCGGAAGGGTAGACACATGCCGCCTCCTGATGTTGATCTATGTTGTTTTAGAAGCTGTCAAAAAAATATAATTTTTTGAAGCTAGCAATGATTCTAAAGTTCATTTTAAAATTAACAAGCAAAAATGTTCTAGAAAATTCTGCAAATACTCTTCCTACCAGCTATTAAAACCTGTTACTGACCAGAGAGCCAAATCAACGCAACCAATAAAAGGTCCAGAAATAGATCCACTAAGATCTAATACTTGATATTGGATTTAATGCACATCTCAGATCAACGGGGGGATGGCTGTTAGCTGATCATCATTGGGAGCAGGAAACTGGGAAACCAGCATAGAAAAAGCACAGCTGGACTCAACCTTTTAGCCATATAAGCTCCAACTGAATTAAAGATGTGATTTCCAAAATTAAACAGTAAAAGTAGTAGCTAGAAACTATGCTATAATTTTAAAAAATGATTTTAGGAAAATATGGGAGGAAATCTTTGTGACTTTGGATTAAGAAATGGCTTCATAGATGTGATCCCAAAAGCACAAACAACAAAAGAAAAAAAAAATGGAACTTCATCAAAGTTAAAAACTTCTGTGCTTCAAAGGACGCCGTTGAGGGCGTGCAAACGTTAGGCTGAATGAGAGAAGCTGGACAGTAAGTCTGCAAGGGGCGGATGCCCAGAGGCAGGACGAAGACAGGCGGCCGCAGGGCCGGGGGGATGGGCCCCGGGGCTCCTCTGAGGTGCCAGGAAGACTTGGAACCAGACACAGGTGGGGGCTGCCCAACCCCATGAATGTGATAAATGCCACTGGGCTGTTCACTAAAACGGTGGGTTTATGTGACTTCCACCTCAGTAATAAAAAATATACAGACATAGCTCCTTCAGAATATAAACTGCACGTTTAGCACTGCAAACATTTTATTTAAAAAGGAAAGTTAAGGGGCGCCTGGGTGGCTCAGTCGGTTAAGCGGCTGCCTTCGGCTCAGGTCGTGATCCTGGAGTCCCGGGATCAAGCCCCACATCGGGCTCCCTGATCCGCGGGGAGTCTGCTTCTCCCTCTGACCCTCCCCCTTCTTGTTCTCTCTCTCTCTTTTTCTCTCTCTCAGATAAATGAATAAAGTCTTTAAAAAAAAAAAAAAGGAAAGTTAAAAGATAACCCACAGGAGAAAAACTATTTGCAAATACCATATCTAATGAGGGACTCAAGTCCAGAATATATAAAGGACTCTGAATAAACGCTCCTAGCTCAGGAATAAAAAGACAACCCGTTTTGAAAATCGGTAAAGGATCTGAATGGACAGGTTTCTGAAGAACACACACGAACGGCCAACAAGCCTATGAAAAGATGCTCACCACCGCTAATCATTGGGGAAACGCGAGTCAAGCCCACAGCAGGAGCCCAGCTTGCACCCGTGAGGGAGGCCAGAATCAGACACCGGCCACGGGAAGTGCTGGCGGGACCGGGCCCACCCTGCGTGGCCAGCAGGCACGTGGCCCTGTCCCGGGCAGTCCAGCTCGTCCCCACAGACACAGCCACGCCACTCCGTCCGGGAGAAAGGCCGCTTCTGCCCACACACGAGCTTGCCCGGGACTGTTCCCAGCAGCGTTACTCGTAAGAGCAGGAAAATGAGATGACCCAAGCGTCCACCGATGGATGGGCAGGTGCGTCAGCCGAATGTGGCCTGTCCACATGGCAGGAATTACTCTGCAGTAGAGGGGCGTGTGGCCGGGACACCTGCCACCACATGGTGAAGCCGGGACACGTGGTGCTCCGCAGGGGGCGGGGGCCGCAGAGGCCGTGGGGTGGGGGCGCTGTGAGGGGCTCGTTTGGGGAAAATACTCCAAGATCAGGCAGCGGGGATGGCTGTGCAGCCGTGTGGTGGAGCGAAGCCTCCCGCGGGCGGGCTGCATGGTGTGCGAATTCTACCTCCGTGACGCCCTGGTGAGTCAAACCAGCCTGGGGCAGCGTAGGCCCATCGAAATACCCGAGAACCCCGAAAACCACAGAAGACTGATACATCTGACTACATCAAAGTAAACAAGTTTCCACTGCAAAACCCACCACGAGCAAAGTCAAAAGACAACCCAGAAAAACCGTCTCCTACTACCACCTCGAAGGGTTAAATCCCCAAATAGAGCCGAACACGAGAAAGCGAAACAGCCAACTCCGCCCCAGCGAGGGGCCAAGGGCGTGCAGGGGACAGCCACAGACACTAAACCGTGGCACAAGCTCTTCAGTGTCCTCAAGACACAGAAACGCCCCGTGACGGCCCCACAGGGACGCGGCGGAGGAGAAACACGGGGGCCGGTGTGCAGGGATGTGGCGAAGGCTCTCACGGGGTGGGGGGTGTGGGGGGAGGCACAGACGCCGCTGGGGTGGGAGACTGCAGTCACTCCCACGCGCGGGGATAGGCTTCCCGGCCCGAGGGGCACAGGTGCGCCTGCCTGGCGGTCACTGCATCTCCAGGCGCCTGGTCCAATAGCTCAGGCTTCTCCGCAGAAGGGCTTACTCTGTGTTCACCGGGGGTCGGGGGGCCCACGCTCAGGGCACCTCCGAGGAGACAGAACGGCCAGCCGGGGGCCTGGGGCCCCCACACAGTCACGGGCTCCCTGCACGCACACGGCCTCGGGGAGTGTCCCGGTGCTCGTCGGCAGATGGATAACAAGGTCCCTCCACTCAGTGGACGTCATCCCCTCATAAAAAGGAGCGAAGCCCAGACACGCACTAGAACGCAGGTGACCCCGGACACGTGGCGCTTGGTGAAAGAAGCCAGACACCAAGGCCCCCCAGTGCCCGATCCCTTCCGTGGACATGCCCACAGCAGGCACATCTGGGGGGACGCAGAGCAGATGAGCGTCCCTCCGGCTGCGTTCGGGACGGCTAGGGGCACGGGTTTCTTTCTCAGGGATGAAATGTCCTACAAGGGACCTTGGTGACAGTGGCCTGTGAACGCACCGAGGGCTGCTGAGTGGTGTGTGCAGACTGGCGACCTGGGGGCCAAGGGCACAGGACACGTCTCACCCCGCCTGGCCCCCTCCCCCACCCCCGCCCTCACTCCCCACCCATCCCGCTTCACACCCCTGTCCCCATCCCATCCCCATCCCTCCAGCCCCTCTCCCCTGCCCCCGCCTCTGCTCTCCCCCCATCTCATCCCTACCCTCACCCCTCTACCCCTCACCCCCACCCCAGGTCAGCATTGGCCCCAGTCAGGAGCTTGGAGCACCAGGGGTAAAGGGACCCCCGAGGTGTCTGACCTGGGGGGCCAGGCCGAGGGCACCCAGGGAGCAGCAGGACTGCAGGGTCTCCTCCCCGCCCAACGCCACCCCCATCCGCTCGCAGGCCCATACCTCCACTTGGGCCTCCTCCCAGGCATCCAGCCGGACGGACTTCACCTTGCTGACCTGGGGGATGTTCCGGTGGATTCCGGAGCAGCTCAGACAGATGAACACCCCCAGGGTGTAGGAAGCCCAGTCGGGATCTGGAAAGCAAAGGCCAGACGCTCAGGGAGGCTCCGCCCCAGGGAATGAGCATGGCCGGGACTCTCTCTGGCCTCAGTCTCCCCAGCTGTGCAAAAGGAGGCTGGCAAGGAGATCCCTGAAGCTCACAGGCTCACGTCTCATGGGCTCGTGTCCCACGCGAGGTCTCCCCTGCCCGCCACAGGTAAGCAGCCCCACCCAACATCCCAGCTGCTCCGTGGACACCCAAGTGGACAACCCGTGGCCACGGGAGACGTGCTAGACGATGACATGCGATCGGCGCCACGTGTGTCAGGCATGACAGCGACGCGCTCAGACACACCTTGAAGTCTCGCTCACCCGCAAAGTGCAACAGGAACACATGTGTGCCCGTGTGTGTGCAGCAGTGTTCAGAGTGCTGGCGGCCACGTGACCCCACTGGGGGCGCAGGTCCAGGCGGAAGCACACTCGCAATCTCTCATATTGAACCAGGCAAGCGGTGGAATGTGGCACCTGACAAACTGGGGACTGGTGGCGGCTCCAGTGTTGTTCCTCGTGTTCCGTGCACCCATCCCAGGAACCGAGTGTGGGGCTGGGGGCCAAGGGAGGCCAGCACCTTCCACTTCTAAGGAAGGCTCCTCCTACAGCCAGTGTGGTTTAAATCCAGACACCAGGAGGCCCAGAGCCTCTCCTCAGACACCGAAGGCCGGACCACAGGCCCACAGCACTGTGCCAGAAGTGTGTTTGCCGGGTGTGTGCACGTGTGAGTGTGAGTGGGCAGGTGTGGGTGTGCACATGAGCGTGTGAGTGGGCAGGTGCGGGTGTGCATGTGTGTGTGAGGGCAGGTGCGGGTGTGAACGTGTGAGTGTGCGAGGGCAGGTGTGGGTGTGAACGTGTGAGTGTGCGAGTGGGCAGGTGCGGGTGTGCACGTGTGAGTGTGCGAGGGCAGGTGCGGGTGTGCACGTGTGAGCGTGTGAGGGCAGGTGTGGGTGTGAACGTGTGAGTGTGCGAGGGCATGTGCGGGTGTGCACGTGTGAGCGTGTGAGTGGGCAGGTGCGGGTGTGCACGTGTGAGCGTGTGAGGGCAGGTGTGGGTGTGAACGTGTGAGTGTGCGAGGGCAGGTGCGGGTGTGCATGTGTGAGTGTGTGAGGGCAGGTGTGGGTGTGAACGTGTGAGTGTGCGAGGGCAGGTGCGGGTGTGCACGTGTGAGCGTGTGAGTGGGCAGGTGCGGGTGTGCATGTGTGTGTGAGGGCAGGTGCGGGTGTGCACGTGTGAGCGTGTGAGTGGGCAGGTGCGGGTGTGCACGTGTGAGTGTGCGAGGGCAGGTGCGGGTGTGCACGTGTGAGCGTGTGAGTGGGCAGGTGCGGGTGTGCACGTGTGAGCGTGTGAGTGGGCAGGTGCGGGTGTGCACGTGTGAGCGTGTGAGGGCAGGTGCGGGTGTGAACGTGTGAGTGTGCGAGGGCAGGTGTGGGTGTGAACGTGTGAGTGTGCGAGTGGGCAGGTGCGGGTGTGCACGTGTGAGTGTGCGAGGGCAGGTGCGGGTGTGCACGTGTGAGCGTGTGAGGGCAGGTGTGGGTGTGAACGTGTGAGTGTGCGAGGGCAGGTGCGGGTGTGCATGTGTGAGTGTGTGAGGGCAGGTGTGGGTGTGAACGTGTGAGTGTGCGAGGGCAGGTGCGGGTGTGCACGTGTGAGCGTGTGAGTGGGCAGGTGCGGGTGTGCACGTGTGAGCGTGTGAGGGCAGGTGTGGGTGTGAACGTGTGAGTGTGCGAGGGCAGGTGCGGGTGTGCACGTGTGAGCGTGTGAGTGGGCAGGTGCGGGTGTGCACGTGTGAGGGCAGGTGTGGGTGTGAACGTGTGAGTGTGCGAGGGCAGGTGTGGGTGTGAACGTGTGAGTGTGCGAGGGCAGGTGCGGGTGTGCATGTGTGAGTGTGTGAGGGCAGGTGTGGGTGTGAACGTGTGAGTGTGCGAGGGCAGGTGCGGGTGTGCACGTGTGAGCGTGTGAGTGGGCAGGTGTGGGTGTGCACGTGTGAGCGTGTGAGTGGGCAGGTGCGGGTGTGCATGTGTGTGTGAGGGCAGGTGCGGGTGTGCACGTGTGAGCGTGTGAGTGGGCAGGTGCGGGTGTGCATGTGTGAGTGTGTGAGTGGGCAGGTGTGGGTGTGCACGTGTGAGCGTGTGAGTGGGCAGGTGCGGGTGTGCACGTGAGTGTGCGAGGGCAGGTGTGGGTGTGCACGTGTGAGCGTGTGAGTGGGCAGGTGCGGGTGTGCACGTGTGAGTGTGTGAGGGCAGGTGTGGGTGTGAACGTGTGAGTGTGCGAGGGCAGGTGCGGGTGTGCACGTGTGAGCGTGTGAGTGGGCAGGTGTGGGTGTGCACATGGGCAGGTGCGGGTGTGCACGTGTGAGTGTGCGAGGGCAGGTGCGGGTGTGGGGGGCTGGCGCAGCAGGCACCTCTGGTTCCTGGACCAAGGACCCAGCAGCCCTGGCCCTGGGATGTCCGGCCCTGGCCCCAGACTCGCAGCTGCCCGAGGGCACCGGCCATGCCTTGGGCCCAAACCTCCCTCCCTGCCTGTTTGGGGAGACAAGCGCCAGCTCACTGTGAGATCCGAGAGGGACATGGGGGGCCGGCGGGCTGAGCAGTTGAGCACAGGGGTTCTGGTGGTTACAGGCCTTGCTCACTTTCCAAACCTGACCACCAAGCTCACAGCATCCCCGTCCCCAAGGTGCCTGTGGGGCGTGCGACCTGCTCTAGGGTCTAGCAGAGGAAGTGGAGGCCAGGGAGGCAGATCGCTTCTAAGGGCCCCCAGAATAGAGAAGTTTCAGGAGAAAAACAGCCATGTCATTGTGAGGGCCCCGCACGGAGCCCCACAGACGACTGTCCGTGGGGGGCTGGTGATCCTCTCAGCCATCGCCTCCAACTTTGCCTCGATGCTTGTTTATGGGGTGGGGGTGGCTGGTGCAGGAGGGGACTCCTGGTGAGTCTGGGGGGCTGGGGAACTGGGAAGTGAGCCCATGCAGACATAGGCTCCTGGCCGGGAGCCTGGAGGCTGGCGCTCTGAGACCAACAGGGGCCCCAGTCCCCCACCTCCTCCCTGTCCTGGGGTTGGCTGACACCAGCCTTCCCCACTGGGGCCAGCGAGGGGTGCAGCCCAGAGAGCCTGAGGCCTCAGAGCCTTGGTTCTGGGGGCCTTACCCCACTCAGAAGAGCTGTGAGCAGAGGGGCAAGGCAGACCACCAGCCCACCCACCCATCCTCCCGGACATCCCCTCTGTCCAACCCTGGCTCCCTGCCATTCCCCCCACGGCCCCCACAGCCCCTTTGCCTGCTCCGCCCACAGGCCACTGGCCCCGGAAGCCAGAGCATCACATCAGCTTTCTGTTTGGAACCTTCCGGGGACTTTTCACCACCTCTCCTGGCTCCTCCCCGGGCACTGCTCCAGCCCCCCAACGACTGGGCGGCCCCTTCCTCCCACATCTCAGTGCAAATGTCACCCTCACGGGGCCCCTGGCCACCAGCAGGGGGCACCCTCATGGGTCCCCCATCATAATGCCCTTCTCGGTTCTTCACGCCATCTGCCAGGCTGCCGTTGACTTTCTTTGCCTGTTTACCCAGCACCGCCTGTCTCGACCCCTAGAATGTAAACGGGTCAGGCGCCTGACGTGCTTTGGGCCCTCTCCCAGCAGCCCGGTCCCCAGATGTCCACACAGCCCCCACAGCCACGTCCCTGAGCTCTGCCCCCCCGCCCATGGCTCAGGGGACACTAAGGGACAGGCCACCACCCTGCTGCCCTGAGCACTGACCCGGGGAGGTGTCTTGGCCGCAGGGCTTGACCGCAGCCAGAAGCCAGGCCTCCAATGTACTGGGGTCCGCAGAGCAGGCAGGATGGGCATGCAGGGGACCCAGAGAGTGGGCAGCGGGAGAGATCGGGTGAGGAGAAGGCCACGTGCCCCAGCTCCGTGCCTCCCTGAGGGCTGGGTGGGGGTCAGAGGGCCACAGACCCCCCCTCCAGCCCAAGCATGCTCGGCAGCACACAGACAGAAGACCCCCACACGTGACCCAAGTTTCCACAGGAACCTGGGGATGCACAGAACATGCAGAGAACAGGACAAGGGTCCGCAGCTCTGCATGAACCAACCTTCCACCTCCATCCCCTACTCTCAGAAGACACTCCCCGCATTTTGGTAGCATTCTCCAGAAACTGCCAAGGGGGCCACACCGAAGCCCCTGGTACTCCCCCCTGCCAGGCCTCTGCCCCACGGGCCCCTGCCCCACGGGCCCCTGTCTGTGGCCACAGCCCACCCTCGGCAGCCCGCCTGGATGCCTGGGCGCATCCACCCTCCTTGGGCCCCGAGAGCCGCTCCCTCTTCCTGAAAATGCGGCCCCACCAGGAAATGAGCCACTCCTCTGGTCTGAGAGAACACGAGCAGGGAGGACCCATGTGGGCCAGCCGCACTGGGTCCCACCCCCTCCCCACCCTTCCTAGCTGTGTGTCCCAAGGCGAATTACTTAACTGCTCTGTGTCTCAGTTTCTCCTCTGTAAAACGGACAGCACTCCATCAAGGACACCGAGACCATTCATACACAGACAGCAGCGGGCCGGCCTGGTATGCAGAGTGCCCAGCTAATTCCGGTCATTACAGAGCGCCATGCACAGCCTGTCCTGGGGGATCACTAACAGCTTCCCCGGCCACCCTCAGCCATGTCCCGGTTCAGACACTCATCTCCTCAGCCCCCCTGAACACGGGCCTGTGGCAGAGACCACTGGGGCTCTCCAGCATCCGTCTCTCTTCCTCCCTGGGGTCACAGGGCACGACACTTCCCAGCCTCCTGGAATGTGACCAGAGGGACCCATGTCCCTCCAGGCCTGGCTGACGGCCACCACCCACGCATGGTGCTCCATGGTGTCCCCATCCTCAGCTGATGGGTGGGGGTGGGGAGACTGACGATGGGGGAGGGGAGGAGGCCCCTGCGTCACTGTCTGGAGCAGAGAGGCCCCAGAGAGCTGGGACCAGGTACTTCTGCAAAGCACTGTTTGAACAAGTAGCAAGTCCTGTCTCTGAGATGTGGGGCTATTTGTTACCGCTGCTGGCCTTCCTAACAGTCTGTCTCCCCATTCACTGTGGGCTTCTCGAGGACAGCAGTACCCCAGGACCCAGCACAGAACCTAGCCAAAACCAGGGGCTCAAGGGCTCGTGATGAACGAACGACCAAACAGCCCTACGTCTGCAGAGTCCCCACTTCCCAAGAGAGAGCCAAGGCCTTCTGCCCCTGCACCGACACACATTCACCGAGGGAGGTGCGGCACGGGAGTGGTGTTGGGCAGAGCACAGCGGCTTTGTGGGGCAGAACCGCGTGGCAAGGGTGGCACGCGGTTTATAGTTAAGAGCTGTCCCGGTGGACCAAACCGAGGTCCAGAAAGGGGAGAGTCCCAGTTCCCCCACCGGGCTCTGTCATCCCCAGAAACGTCCACCAAAGCTGCTCAGTCAACAGTTGTGCACAGAGTGACCAGTCTTGGGCAAGGAGCAGCCCTTCTGGGCCTCACCCTCCTCCTCTGTGAAATGGGACAGTAATGGCGACTTGCAAAATGAGCCCAACTGGGAAAGTCACTGCGGCGCAGGAGAGACCCCACTTCTCACCACTCACTGACATCTGCTCTGCACCTCTGGCCCAGGCCTCTCTCCTCACGGCCTTCATTGACTCGTGTGGAAATTCTGAGATCAGCTGAGCAAAGACCACCAAACACTCCCGCTCAGCCATCCTCCATCCTTAGACACAGGCTCTGGGACAAGGCTGTCTATGTCCTGGCCTAGAAGACCTGTTTACAGAACACTTAAGCAGGGATTGGCAAACCGTGGCCCTCAGGCCTGTTTCTGTAAATAAAGTTTTATTGGCACACAGCCACACCCATCATTTACATTTTTGTCCGTGGCCGCTTCTGCACCACAACGGCAGGGTTGAGTGGTTGTGACGGAGAAGGTGTGGCCAGCAGAGCCTGAAATATTTACTATCTGGTCCAAGCCCTGTGTCAGAGGGAAAAAGGGTGAGACAGATGTGAGCCCAAGGAGGGCATTTGATCAGAAGGGGGCGCGTACGGCCACTGCTGATAATCATCTCTCTGACAACAAGGCTCCTAGGCTTAAGGAGAGGTTATAAACTTGCCTGACATCCTGCAGCGGGCCCCAGGACCCACCGGGACCCACACTTGAAGGCTGTTTGACCCCAGCCCGCCCATCCAGTGGGGGTCTGGGGCGATATGCATGCACGCCCTCAATCATAACTCAAGCAGCTGCTTCCAAGAGGGCTCAAGGGAGCCTGAAATTAAGAAATGGAGACACTAGGCAACACAAAGTTATCACTTGTGCCTTTTTAAAGAAGATTTGGTGGTGGAACCCCGTTACGCATCCACGAGAATGTGAAAGGCCGACATGACCAAGTGATGAGGATGAGAGAGGCTCGCAAACAGCACCAGCAGGAGTGCAAGTTGGTTCAACTCGCCTTGGGAAACGGCGTGGCAGTTGCTCACATAACTAAACATCTCTGTCCCGTAAACCAGCAATTCTAGTCCTAGGTATTTACCAAAGTGAAATGAAAACATGTCCACAAAAAGATTTGCATACCCAATAATATACAAAGATAAAAACCATGACCAACAGCGATTTATACCGGAATGCAAAGCTGGCTTCATGTTTGAAAATCAATGTAATTCGCCATATTTACAGATTAAAAAAGAAAAACCGTATGACTGTGTCAGTAGATTCCGAAGAAGCACGTGATAAAATGGACTATCTTGGTAAAAATTCTCAGAAAACTAGGAATAGCGGGGGACTTTCCCAACTTGATATACAGCATCTGAAATCACTGACCTCATACCTAATGGAGGAACACTGAATGCTTTCCCCTAAAATCAGGACCAAAACAGGAATGTCTGTTGTAATCACTTCTATTCAAAACTGAAGTGGAGATTCTAGTCAGTGCAATAAGGCAATAAAAGAAATAAAAAGCTAGGGTCCCTGGGTGGCTCAGTCTTAAGCATCTGCCTTCGGCTCAGGTCATGATCCCAGGGTCCTGGGATCGAGCCCCTCATCGGGCTCCCTGCTTGGCGGGAAGCCTGCTTCTCCCTCTCCCTCTGCCCCTGCTTGTGTTCCTGCTCTCGCTGTGTCTCTCTGTCAAATAAATAAAATCTTAAAAGAAAAAAAGAAATAAAAAGCTTCTAGATTGGAAAGGAAGAAATAAAACCTCTTTTATTCACATACAACATGATTATCAATGTAGAAAATCTGATGGATTCTACAAAAACACTACTATAAATAATAAGGCTGCAGGATATAAGATAAATATACAAAAACCAATTATATTCACATATATCAGCAATAAGCAGCTGGAAACTGAACATTTAAAAATACCGTTTACATTCTGGAGATTGTTGCACAACAATGTGAATGTTTTAAATGCTACTCAACTATACTTAAAAGAGGGTAAAATAGTAAATTTTATGTTATATATATTTTGCTACAATGAAAAGTTAAAAACACCATTTACAATTGCATAAAAAAATGAAATACCTAGGGGTAAATATGACAAACAGTGCACTGAACACTACAAAATCTTGCTGAGATACATCACAGACCCCCTAAATATGTAGCGAAAGATAGGATTTTCACGGGTTGGAAGACTCGATATCATGAAGATGTAAATTCTCTCCAAATTAATCTACAGATTCAATGTAATCCCAATCAGAATTCCAGCAGGATTTTTAGAATTTTTTTAAAAGATTTTATTTATTTATTCGACAGAGAGAGACACAGCGAGAGAGGGAACACAAGCAGGGGGAGTGGGAGAGGGAGAAGCAGGCTTCCCGCTGAGCAGGGAGCCCGATGCAGGGCCCGATCCCAGGACCCTGGGACCATGACCTGAGCCGAAGGCAGACGCCCAACAGCTGAGCCACCCAGGCGCCCCTCCAGCAGGATTTTTAAAATATAAATTAACTGATTCTAAAATTCATATGCAAATGCAGGGGCCCTAGAGTAACTAAAACAACCCTGAAAAAGAATAAAAACAGAGGACTAACACTACTTGGTTTTAGAATTTATCGTAATGTTATAGTTATCAAGACCGCGTAGTATTGGCATAGAAACAAGGAGATCAATGGCACAGAATAGAGAGCCCAGAAATAGACGCACACGTGTTACTGACGAAGGTGTAGAGGCAGTTTAGTGGAGAAAGAATCGTCTTTCAGCACATGGTGCCCGAACAGTTGGATGTCATCTGCAAACATACTAAACTTCAATCCGTGTCTCCTGCCATGTACAAAACTCATTCAAAATGCATCATTGAGCTAAATGTAAAACCTAAAGCTATAAACCTTCCAAAAGAAATCTTTGTGACTGTGGGTTAGGCAAAGCCTTTCTGGCCACAGAAAATTTAAAAAATTAAATAAATAAGATAGCTTCATCAGAATTTTAAGAAAAGATCTGCTCTTTGAAGGACGCTGGTTGAGACAAATTACACTGGGAGAAACTTTGCAAATCATGTATCTGATAAAGGACATGAATCCAAAGTGCACAAAGGACTGTTCAAACCAAATAATAAGAGCACAAACATCTCAATGAGGAGAAGAGGCAGAGGGAAATGTATCTCCGCGGAAGGGATGGGGGCGCGGGGCAGGGAAGGCCCCACAAGCCCGCACTCTCCTCCCAACTCCCTGGCAGGCTTAGAAGGGGTGCATTTTATTGTGTGTAAATCACACCTCCATAAAGGTGAATCTGAGAATGCAGTGGGTGTTTCTAGGGCCCCAGCCCTACCCCAGAGACTGGAGAAGCAGAAAAATCAGGGCCTCTCACCCTGGTGCAGCCTGCTCTGCGGGGTCAGCAGGAACCCGCTTTCTCTATGAGATACGCCCTCCCTCTCCCAGACCCGGCAGCCACGCTCTCCCAAAGGCTATGTCCGGCGGGCACCCGGGGGCCTGGCCTTGGAGAAGGAAGCAGGAATGTTCCAGGCACCCTCCAGAGCCTCCCCCGCCATCCCGTCCACCTCCCCACACTCCCTGGGGGCTAATGATTGAGCACTGTATCTCGCCTGGTCCCACAGCTCCATCCAAGGCTGATCCTGCCGTTCATTGCCGCCCTCCCACACGATGAGGCAAATAAGGCCCAGAGCGGGTCAGACACTTGCCCCAGGTCACCCAGCGGCAGACTGGAGCAGACCAGCACTGGTGTCCCGGAGCCCACGCTCCCCGCCCTGAGCTACTCTCCTTCACAGGTTTGACACACGCAGGTGCCAGGCAGGGGAGGGAGAAGGGGGTCCTGGGGGTGGAGGCGGTCTCCCAGCTGGGCATCTGGCCAGGCCCACAGGCAAGACCACTACTCACGGGTGGTCACTGTGATCCCCAGCTGCCGGCAGGGCTCCCCAGCGCCTCCTGAGAGCCAAGAGTCGGCTGACCTCACACTTAGGCTCTGAGCCTTTCAGCGGAAGAGGAGGGGGATCCCTCGCCCTGTCCCACAGAAAAGCTTTGCGTTGCAGCAAGGCGAAGGCCACCAGGAGAGGCGGGGCGCCGGGGAGGCGCCGGCAGGAGGGGGACTGGGCTGGACCACTGGGAAGGAAAGAAGTAGAAGCTCGGGCAGCTGTACGCTCCCGCGGTGTCTGCAGCGGGGCTGGACCAAGCAAGCGGGACGCTTTGACCTCACGCGCCCAGTGTGGTTCCCCCAAAGCTCAGGCTAATGGTTCCACAGCATTTGGTCTGGGTGCCATCTGCCCAGCAAAGATCTGGCAAACGTCACCTCTCTGGGAGTGACTCGGCCGGCCTGACCGCACGAGGCACCTGCACACCGAGTGTGTGGCCCACGGGGTGATCCTACAGATGGAGACGTGGGCACCAGCCTCCCCCGGGGGCCAGCCAGCCAGGGACACAGTCCTGCCGCTCTCAGGACTCAGCGACCCTAGAGGGCCCTGTCCGAGCACCCCACGCCCAAAACACTGCCCTGGGGCCTGGGGCGGCTTTTCAATCGAGAGCCCTGATTTTAAAGAAGGATGCTGACTCCAGCAGGACAGTTCTTGAGGAGACTGAGCAGCAGTTTAAGACTCCTGGGCTCCCGGAGAGGGACCCCCTGCCCCCCGCAAGCGCCTGAGGGCGGAGTGCCAGCAAGCTGGCCCCACAATGGCGCCCACCTGTCGCCCCAGGGCAGCCCCAGCACCCCTGTAGGAATCAGGAGCAGGTGACTCCCTGACTCCCCAGATTCCAAGCCCCGCCCTCCTCCCTAAGAAAGCCTCCGGGCAGAATCTCAGGAGGGCCACCCTGACCCTACAGGCAAGGACCTCCGGAGGGGGTCTGTGTGCACACTCAGGCGGTGGGAGGACACGGACAGCTGGACAGAGGCAGGCAGGAGGTCCCCAAGAGAGAAGGGACAGGGCTGATGCTTTCGCGGTCCAGGTGGCCAGGGTCTGCCCACCTGCACAAACACCCACAGCCCCACATCAGAGCCCGGAAAGAGGCTCCAGGCATGAGGTGTCTGCATGTCCACATAAGCCTCACACTCCGAAGCTCAGAGCCCCTCCAGGGCAGGAGGGCCACGGGCTGGGGTACCCTGGCACCAGGACTCCTTTAGCCCAGGCAGGAGGGCCCCACACCCCACTCCAGGCTCTGCTCTGGCCGCACCCCTTCCCCACGACGCAGGGAGCCATCCGGAGCCTGCCCATCCTCTCTCTGGGCACCAGGGACTTGGGGATTCCTTGCCCAGTAGCCTGGAGGGGGCCTCCAGGGCCTGTGTCCCCCCAGCACAGACCACGCCCCAGGGCATGTGCTCATGTGCATGTTCGAGCTGCAGACAGAGGCGAGGGCGGCAGAGAGGTGTTTGGCCTGAGTCTGCATCTCTACTCCTGTCCCAGCCACACGACCACACCAGGCTGCCCGGCGCACCTCCAGGCCACAGCCTGGCCCTCTGTGCGGTGGGGCGACATCACCTGCCAACCAGGACAGACTCTGCCCCAGGCCACCAGCCTTCTCCCAGCTCCTCCCAGACACCCCTTCCTCCTCCTCCCCCCCTCCCCTGCCTCCCAGGGCTGTCATTGCCCTCCCTTCTCCCCGCCCCCACTGCTCTGCCTTCTCCCCACTTCTCCCCCCCACCGCTCTGCTCCTCCCCACTGCTCTGCTCCTCCCCACTTCTCTACCCCCACCGCTCTGCTCCTCCCCACTTCTCCCCCCCACCGCTCTGCTCCTCCCCACCTCTCCCCCCCACCGCTCTGCTCCTCCCCACCTCTCCCTCCCCACTGCTCTGCTCCTCCCCACTTCTCCCCCCCACCGCTCTGCTCCTCCCCACTTCTCCCCCCCACCGCTCTGCTCCTCCCCACTTCTCCCCCCCACCGCTCTGCTCCTCCCCACTTCTCCCCCCCACTTCTCCCCCCCACTTCTCCCCCCCACTGCTCTGCCTCATCCCCACTTCTCCCCCCAACCAGGACAGACTCTGCCCCAGGCCACCAGCCTTCTCCCAGCTCCTCCCAGACACCCCTTCCTCCTCCTCCCCCCCTCCCCTGCTTCCCAGGGCTGTCATTGCCCTCCCTTCTCTGCTCCTCCCCACTTCTCCCCACTTCTCCCCACTCTGCTCCTCCCCACTTCTCCCCCCCACCGCTCTGCTCCTCCCCACTACTCCCCCCCCCACCGCTCTGCTCCTCCCCACTACTCCCCCCCCACCGCTCTGCTCCTCCCCACTTCTCCCCCACCCTGCTCTGCCTTCTCCCCACTTCCCCCCCATTGCTCTGCTCCTCCCAACTTCTCCCTCCCCACTGCTCTGCTCCTCCCCAATTCTCCCCCCCCCGCTCTGCTCCTCCCCACTTCTCCCCCCCGCCCCCCCACTGCTCTGCTCCTCCCCACCTCTCCCTCCCCACTGCTCTGCTCCTCCCCACCTCTCCCTCCCCACTGCTCTGCTCCTCCCCACCTCTCCCCCCCACTGCTCTGCTCCTCCCCACTTCTCCCCCCCACTGCTCTGCTCCTCCCCACTTCTCCCCCCCCACTGCTCTGCTCCTCCCCACCTCTCCCCCCTACTGCTCTGCTCCTCCCCACCTCTCCCTCCCCACTGCTCTGCTCCTCCCCACCTCTCCCTCCCCACTGCTCTGCTCCTCCCCACTTCTCCCCCCGCCCCCGCCACTGCTCTGCTCCTCCCCACTTCTCCCCCCCCGCCCCCTCCACTGCTCTGCTCCTCCCCATTTCTCCCTCCCCACTGCTCTGCTCCTCCCCACTTCTCCCCCCCCACTGCTCTGCTCCTCCCCACCTCTCCCCCCCACTGCTCTGCTCCTCCCCACTTCTCCCCCCCACTGCTCTGCTCCTCCCCACTTCTCCCCCCCCACTGCTCTGCTCCTCCCCACCTCTCCCCCCTACTGCTCTGCTCCTCCCCACCTCTCCCTCCCCACTGCTCTGCTCCTCCCCACCTCCCCCTCCCCACTGCTCTGCTCCTCCCCACTTCTCCCCCCCGCCCCCCCACTACTCTGCTCCTCCCCATTTCTCCCTCCCCACTGCTCTGCTCCTCCCCACTTCTCCCCCCCACTGCTCTGCTCCTCCCCACTTCTCCCCCCCACTGCTCTGCTCCTCCCCACTTCTCCCCCCTCACTGCTCTGCTCCTCCCCACTTCTCCCCCCCACTGCTCTGCTCCTCCCCATTTCTCCCCCCCCACTGCTCTGCTCCTCCCCACTTCTCCCCCCCACTGCTCTGGTCCTCCCCACTTCTCCCTGCCACTGCTCTGCTCCTCCCCACTTCTCCGCCCCGCCCCCCCACTGCTCTGCTCCTCCCCACTCCCCCCCACTGCTCTGCTCCTCCTCACTTCTCCGCCTTCTCCTGGGGGCCTGGAGTGACTCAGCCCCTCACGTTTCCAGGAGCAGAGGGGAGGCACCTGGGCAGGTGACATACCCTGGGGCTGGGCTGGGCTGAGCAGGTTGCGTCACCCCCCACCAGAGCCCAGCAGGGGAGGAGGGCGCAGGCACGGAGGTGTGGGTCTGGCAGGGCCCTGTGGCCGTCTGCCCGTCCCACACGGAGGCCCAGGAGTGAGGAGGGCACAGGTTGGGGGTGAGGGGTGGTTTGGGGCCTGGTGGCCCCTCCCCCACAGCCCCCGGCTGCCCTTTCTGGTTTCTGTTGTCAAAACCTCCAACACACTAAGCGCTATGCTGTTTGCTTGAGCCTCTGTCTCCCTGCTGGAACCTAAGCTGGGGGGGGGGGCATGTTTGCTTTCACACACCGCACACCGAGTGGACTCACCGAAGAGGGGGCCATCTACGGAGCAGGCGCTCAGTGAGCCCCTGGAGGAGGGAGGCTCGCACCTGCCCCTTTCTCCCCACCCAGTGGGGGGCCCAGCCTTCCCTCCGGACCCTCCCCTCCCGCCTGGCCCACATTCCCTTCCCTCCCCAGGACCACCCCATTCAGCACACGTGCTGCCAGATTTCAGTGTCCCTCTCCTGACCCCCAGTACCTTCCAGCCCCTGCCCGTGTACACCTCTCCATCCCCCAACCCCCGTCACAGACGCCACTGGCCTGCAGGTGCTTCACTGGGTCCTTCCCCCCGCCGCCGGCGGTCCCCCCCCCCCCACCGCCAGGCTCCGGAGACCCCTCTCATCTCCTCTCCTGGTTGTAAAAACCATACTTGGGAGCTGAGTGCATGTGGAGGTCACACAGCACTGGGAATGTTCTAAATGCCACTGGACTGTTGGGTTTTGATGGTCAATTTTGTTATGTGAATTTTACCTCGGGGAAGAATAAAACAGAAACAGAAAAATATGTACATCTTCGGCTGTCGGCTACTTGGTGTCTACCTCCAGCCTTTTCTCCGGAACGTTCCTCAAGCTCAAGTCCCCACTTGCGGTCTGTGGCAACTTCTCGATCGTAACCCCTCACGCCAGCAACTGGTCTCCACCCTTCTTCCTTCATCCTTGGCTCTAAACCGGAGTGTCCCCATCTCTCCCTGTCCTGCGCCCCACAGCCCATGTCCCAGCACATCCTATTCCCCAAATTTCAAAATATATCCAAGATCTGACTTGGCACCACACCACTGCCAACGCGCTAGACTGAGCCACTGTCTCCTCTCATCTGGGCGGCTCAGAGCCCTCTAACGGCCTCCCGGCCCACCCTCACCTCTGTCGGCCCAGGACCCTCCCCTACAGCGGGCACGAGGCCCTGCGTGCGCCATACCCCCGGCGAGCCTGTCCCCCACTCTCCTCTCCGGACACACTCGCTCCTTGCCTCTCCTTTGAACACACGAAGCTCAGGGCTCACAGTGGCGGGGGCTACGCCCACCCCTCTTCTGGGGGAGCTGTCTCCCCTCCTCCACGGAGAATTCTGGATAACCCCAGCACCAGAAACCCCAGGGTCTTCTTACCCACCTCTCCCCACATCCCCTTCCGGTGACATCCTCCTGCTCAGGGAGCCCCAGACCTCACCACACCCCAGGACCACACCCTAACCTTGGTCACTGCCACCTCAGTACCTGCGCTCACCCAAGGCCTGCCCTGATGCAGGGGGCCACTAGTCCACCCCCTGCCCCTTTCCACGTCGCCCTGGGTCTTCGCTGCGCTCCCCCATCACACCGTGTACAGCCCATCCCTCCACCAAAGCCTGTGCCCGAGGAGCTGAGTGTTCTAGAGAAAGACACAGGACCATGTAGAAGGTGCTCGGGTTAACGTGGGACTCGGGAAAGGTCTGGATGGCAAGCTGCAGTCACCTGTGGTCAGTGTCAGCTCTCAGCACAGATGCACCTGCCCCTCCGGAGCCCTGGCCCCAGTGGGCAGCTGTGCAGTGTCCCTGAAGAAACCACACACGGGCAAGAGCCAGGATGGGCAGCAAGGACCCTGTCCTCCAGGTATCGGGTCAGTGCTCTGTTCACTGATTGCTGCCCCTGGCCAGGAGGGGGGCAGCCCCTTCCCTCCAGCTCACGTGACTTCTAAGGATTTAAAGGCCTAGGACCCCCACCTTGGAAGACAGACATTAAAGAGTGGGCAAAACAACCGCATATAACAGGAAAAATTTACAAATGAACACAGAAAAGCTTAGAAGAGACCCGAGAAGGGGAATATGGGCACTCAGTTGGCTGAGCACCCATTTCTTGATTTCAGCTCAGTTCATGATCTCAGCGTTGTGGGATCAAACCCCGTGTTGGGCTCCAAGCTCAGTGCAGAGTCTGCCTGAGATTCTCTCTCTCTCTCTCAGCCCCTCCCACTCACGTGCTCTCCCTCTAAAATAAATGAATAAAATCTAAAAAAAAAAAAAAAGACCCAAGAAGATATTAAGTTTACACCTCAGGCTGATCCTTGGCAGACAGTCTACAACAATCAAAACAAAACAAAAACAATAAACAAAAAGAGTGACTAAGCCAGCAAGCCCTGGGAAGAGGGGAGAATCTGATTTCCAAGTGCCCACATTATTAGTTTCAAATATCCAACAAAAACAATCACGAGGCACACAGAGAAACAGAAAAGCATGGCCCATTCAAAGGAAGAGATGAACAGAATCTGTCCCTGATGAGGATTTAGTGGCAGACGTATTACACAGATGTTAAAAAAATTTTTTAATGTGCTTGAAGAACAAATGCCATATGTGAAGAAAGTCAAGAAAACAACGTACAGACAAAAGGGAAATAGGAATAAAGACAGAAAATCTACAAAGAAACCAGAAAGAAACTTCTGGATGTAAAAGCACAGTAACTGAAATAGAAAATTCACCAGAGGGATTCAAAGGCAGATCTGAGCAGCCAGGAGAAAGAATCAGTGACCTTGAAGACAGGACAATGGAAGTTATGGAGGCCGAGAAACAGGCAGAAAAGAAGATGGAAGAAAAGCAAACAGAATGTAAGGGGCCAAGCAATGTGCATGGGAGACACAGAAGGAGAGAGAGAAAGGAGCAGGGAGAAGATCTGAAGAAATCACGGTGTGAGGAGACGTGAGCGCAAACATCCACGAGACTCCATGAACTCCAAGAGGCCACTCATTGAGACACACAACTGTACCACGTCCAAAACCCAGACCCAAGGATCGCGAAGGCAGCAGGAGGAAAGCCACTTGTCACAAGAATCCTCAAATAGATGAAAAGCAGATTTCTCATCAGCAACTTCAGAGGCTGGGGCGCCTGGGTGACTCAGTGGTACCAAGCAGGGAACCAGCCTGCTTCTCCCTCTCCCCCTGCTACTCCCTCTGCTTGTGCTCTCACTCTCTCTCTCAAATAAATACAATCTTGAAAAAAAAAAAAAAAACTTCAGAGGCCAGAAGACAGTTGGCTGATATATGCAAAGTGTTCAGAGGAAAAACACTGTCAACCAGGAATCCTATTTCTGGCAAAACTGTCCTTCAAAAGTGAGGGGAAAATCGAGATGTTCCCAGAAAAACAAAAGTCGAGGGTGTTCGTGACCAGAGCGGCAGCACCACAAAGCCATATGGGGAAACAAAAATCTCAGGAAGGTAAATACGCAGCAACTATAGAAGCTAGTGTTTTATAACAATGGTTAGTTGGCATTCGATGGTATTAAAACTGGTTTTCTACATGATTTAAGAGACTAACTCATTTGATAAAAAAAAAAATATTAATGTAAAACTTAGTACTACTATAACTTTGGTATTTAACTCCAGATCTTGTTTTCTACATAAGAGACTAATGCATTTAAAATAATTATTATTTATGGGGCACCTGGCTGGCTCAGTCAGAGAAGGATGCCACTTTTGATTTCAGTTGGGTGGAGAGATTACTTAAAAAAAATGAATGAATGAATGAATGAATGAATGAATATTTATGTCTTGGGGCACACAACGTGTAAAGATGAAATACTGTGACTTCGACAACCAAAAGAGTGCCGTACAGACAGCTGTGAAGGAACAGCGTTTCTGCACGTTACTGAAGTTAGACTACTACAAATTCGATTTAGGAGGTTATAAATTTAGGATGTTAAATGTAATCTCCATGGCAACAAGGAAGAAAAGAGCTATAGAATATACACAAAAGGAAATTAGGAGGGAATTTAAACATTTCACATAAACTAAACACAGAAGACGACAGGAATGCAGGAAACGAGGGACAAAAAAAGCTGTAGGCCACACACAACATAAAGGGCACAAGGGAGAAGGAAGTCCCTCCTCACCAGCGTTCACATTCCAGGTAAAGGGATGAACCTCTCCAGGCAACAGGCAGAGAACGGCAGAACGGACAGAAACACGTGGTACAACCACTGGCTGTCCACGAGAGATGCGGCCCAGATCTAAAGACACAGAGGGTCGGAAGTCAAAGGATGGGAAAGGATACCGTGCGTGGACAGCCAGCAGGAGAGAGCTGGAGTGGTTTCACGAACATCAGACAAACAGACTAAGTCAGGAAAAGGCCACAGGGATGAAGGAGGACAGTCTATGTGAGTAGAAGCCTCGATACAGCAAGAAGATCTAACAATTACATTTACGCATCTAATGACAGACCATCAAAGCATAGGAAGCCGAACCCGACAGAGCTGAAGGGGGACGTCGCCAGCCTCGAATGACAGCTGGAGACCGCGATGCTGCACTCACACTGATGGACAGAGACATCCGGCAGGAGTAAGGAAACAGAGGACTTCACACAACCAACCAGATCCAGGACGGCACACGCATTCTTCCCTAGGGCCCGCGGGGCGTCGTACCGTTGTACGGGATCGACCACACGTGAGGCCGCAGATAAGTCTAGATCGATTTTATTTTATTATTTTTTTTTTTAAAGATTTTTATTTGTTTATTTGACAGAGAGATAGAGTACAAGTAGGCAGAGAGGCAGGCAGAGGGAGAGGGAGAAGCAGGCTCTCCGCTGAGCAGGGAGCCCGATGTGGGGCTCGATCCCAGGACCCTGGGATCATGACCTGAGCCGAAGGCAGCCGCTTAACCGACTGAGCCACCCAGGTGCCCCTCTAGATCGATTTTAAAAGGTAGATGTCTTACAGAGTATCTTCTCTGGCCACAACAGGGTGGAGTTAGAAGTCAACACAAAGAAAACTGGGACATTCACAACGTGGCGGAAATGTAACACACTTTTAAACAACCAGTGGATCAAGGAAGAGATCACAAGGGAAATTAGAAATGAAATGAAATTAGATGAAGGAAAACAAAACACGACACCAGAACACGGGATGTAGCAACGGTGGTGCTAACAGGGAAATCTGTAGCTATAAATGGTGACATTACAAAACAAGAAGGATGTCAAACCAACGACCGAACTTACAACCGAAGGAACTAGGCAAAGAAGAAACTAAACCCAAAGCTGGCAGAAGGGAGGAAATCATAAAGACTGGAGTAGAGATCAATGAAATGGAGAAAAGAAAACCAGTAGAGAAAATAAATGAAAGCAAAAGTTGCTTCTTTGAGAAGATCAGTGCATCGGCATGCCTTGAGCTGGATGGTCTAAGAAACTGACTCAAGTCACTAAAATCAGACACAAAGTTGGGGACGCTGCTCCCAGAAATAAAAAGGTCTATGAGAGCGTGCTGTGAACAACCGTACACCAACAACAGGGTCACCTCGATGAAGTGGACAAATTCCTGGAAACAGAAAACCCACCAAGACTAAATCAGGAAGAAGTGCACCATCTGAATGGTCCTATAAACGAGTAAGGAGACCTAATCTCTGATCAAAAATTCCCAATAAAGAATAGCCCTGGCCCTGATGGCTTTACTGGTGAATTCTACTCAACACTTAATAACCAACACCAATCCTTCCCAAACTTTTCCAAAAGAATTGAGGGTGAGGGACGTCTGGGTGGCTCAGTCATTGGGCGTCTGCCTGCAGCTCAGGTCATGATCCCAGGGTCCTGGGATCATGCCCCGCATCGGGCTCCCTGCTCGGCGGGAGCCTGCTTCTCCCTCTCCCACTCCCCCTGCTTGTGTTCCTGCTCTTGCTGTCTCTCTCTGTCAAATAAATAAATAACAACTTAAAAAAAAAAAAAAAAGAATTGAGGGGGAGGGAGCGC
Source organism: Halichoerus grypus (assembly GCF_964656455.1). Lineage (NCBI taxonomy): Eukaryota > Metazoa > Chordata > Mammalia > Carnivora > Phocidae > Halichoerus > Halichoerus grypus. The sequence continues at coordinate 647,055 of NC_135717.1, forward strand.
TTCCTAACTCATCCGACGCGGCCAGCAGAACCCCAGAGATACTTCGAGAAGATCACAGACCAGTATCCCTTGTGAACACAGAGGCCGACACCCTCAACAGACCACTGGAAAACAGGACTCGGCAGCACATTAAGGACGACGCACCACAACAAGTGGCTTTATTCGTGGAAAGCACAGAGGGCTCCCCGTGAGGACCTGCCAGTCGTCAGCAGAACGAGGGGAAGCCCGCACGATCGTCTATCTCAACTGCTGCAGGAACAACATTTGACCAAACGTGACGCTCTCATAAAAGCACTCAACAAGCCAGGAACAGGAGGGACTGCCCCCCCACAGCACCCGCCGTCTCTGAAAACCCCACGGCAACCGTAATCCTCGGTGGTGGAAGACTGCCAACTCCTCCTCGAGGAGGAGGAGGAGCAAGGGGAGGGTGCCTGCCCTCACCACCTCCAGTCCGCACGGCACTGGCAGCTCCGGCCGTAGCAACCAGGCACGAGGACGAGGGAAGAGGCATCTACAGTGGAGAGGAGGGAGCAAAATGATCTGTTTGCGTACGACATGGTCTTATATGCAGAAAACCCTACAGACTCCACAAAGGAGTGTCAGAGTAAGTGAATTCAGCAAAGTGATGGGATACAAAGTCAGCACATGAAAATCAGTTGCGTTTTTATTTTTATTTACTGATTTCTTAAGTAATCTCTACACCCAACATGGGGCTCAAACTCAGCACCCTGAGATCCAGAGCTGAACGCTCTACTGAGCCAGCCAGGGGCTGTAGTCAGTTGCATTTTTATACAGATTGAGCAATCTGAAAGTAAACTGCAAGAACAAATCAACTTACAATAGCATCAAAAACAATAAAATACTTAAGAAATAACCAAGCAGGTAAAAAAAAAAAAAAAAACAAAACTTGTATGATGAAAACTATAAAATGTTGTAGAAAGAAAGTAAAGACATAAACACATGGAAACATATTCCATGTTCTGGATTAGAAGACTTGATTCTGTCAGAATGTCAATATTACCCAAAGTAAATCAAAGACTCAATGCAATCCCTACCAAAACCCCAATGACATAGTTTGCAGAAATGAAAAGCCCATCCTAAAATCCACATGGAATCTCAGGGGACCCTGAATAGCTAAAACAATCTGGAAAAAGAACCACTAACCTGGAGGACTCACACCTCATGACTCAAAATCTAATACAAAGTTGTAGTCATCAAAACAGTGTGGTACCAGCATAAACGACAGACATATCGACCAGTGGAACAGAATAAACCAGGAGATAAAGCTTCGCATAGATGCTCAGATGATATTTGACAAGAGTGCTAAGACCACTCAATGGGGAAAAGATAGATTTTTCAACAAGGGGCGCTGGGAAGATGCCCACATGCAAAAGAATGACACTGGACCCCCACCCAACAGCATATACAAAAATTAACTCAACATGGATCAAGTACCTAAACCTAAGACCACAGGCCCACATGTTGGGCCTCAAAATAAGTCTTAATAAATTTAAGAAGATTAAAATAACATGACTCATCTTCCGACCACCATGGTGTGAAACTAGAAATCCATTACAAGAAACCTGGAAAATTCACACGTGTGTGGAGATTCAACAACATGCTACTGAATGACCAGTGGGTCAAGGGAGAAACCAAAAAATAATTGAGACAAATGAAAATGGAATATAACACACAGAAACTCAGAGAGCCCAGCAACAACTGTGATGAGAGGGAAGTCCACAGCGGCAGGCGCCGGCCTGGAGAAACGAGAAAGGTCCGTGATAAACAGCCTAACTCAGCACCACAAGGAACTGGAGGGAGAACGGATGAAGCCCAGGGCGCCCGGGGGCACAGCTGATTAAGTGCCCGGCTCTTGGCCTGGGCTCAGGTCGTGATCTCAGGGTCGTGATGTCAAGGTCGTGAGATGGAGCCCCACACTGAGCTCCATGCACAGCATGGAGTCTGCTTGAGACTCTTTCTCCCTCTGCCCTTACCCCACTCGAGTGTGCTCTAAGAAGAAAAAGGAGCAAGAGAGAGACAAAAAGATAATAGAAAGATCAATGAAACGAAGAGCTGTTTTTTGGAAAAGACAAACAACACTGACAAACTTCAGCTAGACTCACCAAGAAAAAAAGAGAGAGGACTCAAATCAATAAAATCAGAAATGAAAGGGAGACCTACGACTGAGACCATGGAAACACTGAGGATCGTACGAGACTATCATGAATAATTACATCCCCACAAATTGAACAAGAAACTAATAAATCCCTAGGAACGTACAAGACTGAATCATGAAAAAGTAGAAGATCTGAACACATGGATTAGTAGCAAGGAGATTGAATCCGTAATCAAAAACCTTTCAACAAACCTCCAGAACCAGATGGCTTCACTGGTGAAGTCTACCAGCATTTAAAGAAGCAATACCAATTAATAACAAAAAATAGAAGATGAGGGAACACTTCCAAACTCCTTTTATGAGGAGAGCACTACCCTGATGCGAAAATCAGACAAGGACACCACAGTCAGGGGCCAACACCCCTGGTGAACACAGATGCAAAAGTCCTCAATGAAAGATCTGCGAACTGAATTCAACAACACATTAAAAGGATCATACACCATGACAGAGTGGGATTTACTCCAGGGATACAAGTTTGCATCAAGAAATCCATCCAAGCAGTCTCTCCTTTGCTGTCCTGCCCGCTGATCCCTTGCAGCATGTTCAATAAACATCTACGTCCTTAGGAAGAAAAAAATCAATTTGGCATCCACAAATCAATTAATGTGATATGCTCCACTAACAAAAATGAAAAATAAAAATCATATGATTTCAAAAGACACAGTAAAAGCATTTGACAAAATTCAACATCCATTTATGAGAAACACTCTGAACAAAGCGGGTACAGAGGGAACGTACCTCAACACAACAAAGGCCACGCAGGTCAAGCCCCCAGCTCACATCACACTCAACAGTGAGAAGCTGAGAGATTTACCTGTAAGGCCAGGAACAAGACAAGGATGCCCTCTCTCTCCACCTTTATCCCATCTGGTACTGGAAGTCCTGGCCAGAGCAACAAGGGAGGAAAATTGGTAAAAGGCATCACAACCAAAAGGGAGATAGTAGAACTGTCTCTATTTGCAGATTATTCCACTATTTCTACACATTATGTGTAGAAAACCCTAAGGATCCTCCACACACGTGTACGTACACACACACACACACACACACACACACACTAGAACTGATCAATGAATTCGGTGAAGCTACACAACACAGAGTCAACGTACAGAAGTCAGTTCTGTTTCTCCACACTAATAACAAACCATGAGAAAGAGCAATTAAGAAAACAATCCCATTGACAGGTGCATCAAAAATAATAAAACACCCGGGAATAAAGTTAATCCGGGAGGTGAAGAGCCTGTATGCTGAATGCTATAAAACCTTAAAGAAATTGAAGACACAAGTAAATGGAAAAACAGTCCGTGCTCATGGTTGGAAGAATTAATACTGTTCAAATATCCACACTACCCAAAACAATCTACAGTCCAATGCAATCCCCATCAAAAGTCCAATGGCGTTTTTCACAGAAATAGAGCAAACCCTAAAATTTGTATAAAATCACAAAAGACCCCAAATAACCAAACAATTTTGAGAAAGGGGAACAAAGTTGGTGGCTTCATGCTTCCCAATTTCAAACTATTTTACAAAACTACAGTAATCAAAATACTATGGTGCTGGCATAAAAACAGACACATAGATCAGTGGAACAGAATAGAGAGCCCAGAAATGAACCCACCCATACATGGTCAATTAATCTACGACAAAGGAGCGAAGAATATACGACGGGGACAGGACAGTCAATTCAATAATTGGGGCTGGGAAAACTGGACAGCCTCACACCATACACAAAAATCAACTCAGAATGGATTAAAAACTTGAGTGTAAGACCTGAAACCATAAATCTCCTAAAAGAAAACAGTAAGCTTCTTGACATCGGTCTTGGTGAGGATTCTTTGATTAGGCAACAAAAGCAAAAATAAACCAATGGGACCGCATCCAACTAGAAAGCTTCTGCACGGCACAGCAAATCATCAACCAAAAGAAAAGGCAACCTGTGGAATGGCAGAAAATATTTGCAAATCATATCTAATAAGAATATCTAAAAAAATATAAAGAACTCACACAACTCGGTAGCAAAACAAAACATCAAAAACACCCAACAATGCAATTAAAAACTGAGAAGAGGCTCTGAACAGATATTCTTCCAAAGGGGACACACAAGTGGCCAGCAGGTCCACGAAAAGGTGCTCATCACGATCGTCAGGGAGATGCGCATCAGGACCGCGGTGCAATCCCCCCCACCTGTCAGAATGGACAGTCACTGTCCAAAGGACAAGAAGAAACAAGCGTTGGCGAGGATGTGGAGAAAGGGGAACCTTCGTGCACTGCTGGTGGGAAATCAAATTGGGGCAGTCACTGCGGAAAACAGCATGGAGGTTCCTCAAAAAATTAAAAATAGAACTACGGTGAGATCCAGCAATTCCACCTCTGTGGAGGGAAACACAGACACTAACTGGGAAAGTCGTCTGCACCCCCGTGCTCACTGTGGTGTCTTTCACCATGGCCAAGACACAGAGTGGCTAAGTGTCCACAGATGGACGAGTGGACACCGAAGATGCCGTGTGTACATATACACTGGAATAGTATTCCGCCACAAAAAAGAGGAGAACCTTGTCCTTTGCAACAATATGGATGGATCCTGAGGGCATTATGCTAAGTGAAAGGAGTCAGAAAGAAAAAGATAAATACCATATGTGGGTCCGAGGAAAAAACCCCTGAACTCATCGACACAGAGAACAGCCTGGTGGTTGCCAGTGGGGTGGGCGAGATGCGTGAAGGGGGCCGAGGGGCACCAACTTCCAGGTAGAAGATAAGCAGGTCCCGGGAAGTAACGCACGGCGTGGTGACCGGAGTTAATAACACCGTGTTGTATATTTGGAAGTTGCTAAGAGAGTAGATCTTAGAAGTTGTAACTCTGTGCTGACAGACTGTTCACCAGACTTACTGCGATCATTTCACAATGTACACAAACCCCGATCACTGGGTTGTGCACCTGACACTAATATCATGCTCCATGTGAACTGCACCCCAATTTCATTTTATTTTTTTTTTAGATTTTGTCAGAGAACAGCGCACAAGCAGGGGGAGCATCAGAAGCAGGCTCCCCGCTGAGCAGGGAGCCCGATGTGGGGCTCGATCCCAGGACCTGGGATCCCCTGGGATCATGACCTGAGCCGAAGGCAGATGCTTAATGACTGAGCCACCCAGGCGTCCCTGCACCCCAATTTTAAAAAGGAAGGAATTTTGCCACATGCTATCACGGGGCTGGACCTGCAGACACGAGACAAACACCATGGGACCCCACTTCTCTGAGGGACCTGGAGTCGTCAGGCTCACAGAGGGCAGCGGGGGGCCCGGGAGGGGGCGTGTTTTGTGGGGACAGAGTTTTAGTCGGTGGAGGTGGAAAGTTCCGGAGACAGCTGGCTACACAGATGCGAAGGCGTTGAAGGCCCTGAACCAGACACACCCACATGGTTAAGCCTGTCCGTTCTAGGTTATGTGTATTTTAACACAATAAAGAGAAGGGGGGAAGAGCCTGTCTCAGCCACTGCTCTGGGCCTGACGGGGCCACAGGGAACAGCCGCCAGGAGGGCAGGTGACAAACCCACGCCTGCCAGCCTGGTGCAGCCCCTTGTGGCTCGTCCGTGGGGGAAATGGGGCCGAGCAGCCAGCTCACAGGTGTGGGGAACAGCGCTAGCAGGCCCCTGACCCGAGCAGGGCTGAGTCAACAGCAAATGAGGAGGGCGGGGCCCGAGGGGGGGCACTGTCACCCCCTGCCTTCACGGCGCTGCCTCGGAACAACCAGGCCCAGCTCACCACCCTGGCCCGCCCAGCAGCTCCGAGTCCCCTCTGGGGCAATCTCAGCCTAGTGAGTGTCCCCGGCATGGCAGAGCGGGGTGGCTGAGCCTCCCCTACTGGGGTGGAGGGGGGCAGCTGCTCCCCAGCCCCCCACACACGCGCGGGCACCAGGGGCCTGCTGGCCTGTGGCCGAGCACAGAGCCAGCTGAGGGACACAGCCTGGAGCCCCCCAGCCCTCCAGACCGAGAATCGCCTGTGACCCAGCCATCCTACTCTTCCAGCTCTGCCCCAAAGACTCAGACTTGCACCCCCGCGTCCACAGCGGCCAAGAGGGGGAAGCCACGCAGGTGTCCGCTGCTGGACGGTGGGCCCAGTGTGGGGCGTCCATATCACAGAAGCCCGGACACGCGAGCGTGGGAATGAGCCAGAAACAAGGCGAATGCTGCAGGACCCACTCACTCAAGGTCCGGGAGCCGTCAGACCCACAAAAACAGCAGAGCTGGGGGGGGCAGGGGGGGCCGTGTTTCCCGTTTACAGGATGCTAAGAGCTCTGGAGACAGACGGGGATGGTGTACTTAATGCTCCCGCACACCTAAGACTGTTACGAGGGGGGCGGCTCAGTCGGTTGAGCTAGGACTCCTGGTTTCAGCTCAGGTCAGGAGCTCCTGGTGGGATCGATCCCCGCCTCAGGCTGCCTGCTCAGCGGGGAGTCTCGGCTTCCTCTCTCCATCTGCCCCTCCCCCTGCTTGTGCAAGTCCACACGCATGCTCTCTCTCCAATAATGGTTAAAATGGTAACTTTTATGCATATTTTACCACAATAAAAATAATCATTTTTTTAACCCAAGAACCAGGTGAGTTGCTGCCCCAGAGATGGGTGCTGCCCGCCCAGCCCACTCCTCAGCAGCCCCCTGCCAGCCACGCGCCCACCCAGGAGACCCTCTCCCCAACGAGGCCAAATTCCTGGAATTCCCGCCACCAAGCTGCTCTGCCCTGGCTTACAGCAAGTTCAGCAAGTTCGGGAGAGTCCTGTCCGCCGCGAAGCTTTCCCGGGCTGAGCGAGCAGCTTCTGCTCCGAGGTCACCTGCCTGGCTGAGCAGGCACCACCTCCGGTCGTGGCTGAGCCGCAAGGACCGGCCCCCCGGCCTCTCAGAGCCAGACCGTCTGGGTCCTGGCTCCGGAAACGTGCCTACAGAAGCCTGCGTGCAGCCGTCCCAAACCACCTGTCTTGTCAGAAACAAGGACCCCCTCACGGCGCCGACCGTGCGCGTCAGAAGGCCCAGGTGCTCTCAGAATTGGCTTTACCTGGAGTTTCCAGGTGACTCAGATGCCCAGGTGACACGCATCAAAGGACCACACGATTATCACCCACAGCCAAACCCAATCGAAGACGTGAGAGCCCCCAAGTCCTTCCGGGGCATCGGACCTGAGGCTCAAAGGAGAGAATCTATCATTTGTCCCAACTAGGTAGGCAGCTTGGAGGACGTGCAGAGGCCCACCCCCCCTCCCTTGACCCCAAGACGGAGACCCCCACCCAGGCCTTGCAGGGGAAAGGGTTGCAAACGCACCCACTCCCTCAGGCCTGTCACTTCTCTGGGAGGCTGTTAGCTGGGTCCCACGCGCAAAGGAGTGGGGAGCCTACTACTGGAGGAAGTCCTGTGGGGCTGCAAGGACTCCCTCACCCCACCTCCTTCCCAGGAGCCCTCACCTGGCCAGTTGGCCCGCGAGGGCCATGGTGGTTAGAGGTGGCCCAGGCCTGCCCCCTGGCCCCGGCAATGCCCTGCTGCTGGCTGGCTGTGGTCAGGCAGGGCAGCCATGAGCCAGTCCGTGTCACCACAGAGTGGCCCCCAGCCGCCCGTCTGGGTGGCGGCAGGCACGGTGGCACAGAACCTGGACAGACCAGACGACTGCATCCAAGCAGCAGAGACTGTGGGCGGGCATTCCACCGGGGTCATGAGGGAGGAAGCAGGGCAGCAGGCCTCACCCCCGACGCCCCTGGAGCAGTGGGGAAGGCCAGCAAGGGCGGCAGGACTATAGCGCCAAGAGACCTGCTCTGCCTTTGAAGCCCCACATCCCCCAGGCGGCTCAAGTTTCCAAGGCCTCAGTTTCCCCAGCTGTGAAATGGGGGCGATCGCCAGCATCTTGCCTGTTCCACAGGGCTGCCCGACAGATAAGGCAAGATGCTGGTGTCATGTGCCAACTCTGAAAAACCAGAGGCTTGGCCCAATGCCTGGGAAAGCTGGGCTTGTAAGAACTGACCGCTCCGGAGCCCAGCGTGCCTGCCTCGGGGCAGTGGCCTCTGGCTGAGTGGGGGGGGTGCAGGGCATGGCAGTGCCCACTGGGAGGGGAGGGGCCCCTGCAGGGCCCAAGAGGCCAGGAAGCCCCCTGTCCCACCTGCCCACCCCACGAGATCGCTGGAGGGAGGCTGTGGGTCCAAAGACGCTGCTCCTGAGCAGTGTACCCGGGAAGGAGAGGGACAGGGCCAGCTCCCCCTCCCCCGGCCCCCTGCCCGAGGCTGAGAGCCTCTCCCTGGCGCAGCCCACTCTCCTGAACAAGGGAAAGTGCAGGTCTAGAAGAGGGAGGTGGGGAGCGTGTGAGCGGAGCCAGCCAGCGGGCAGGAGCAGAGCACAACGGTGGTGCCGATGCTGCCCCCCACCCTCAGGGTGGGCCCCGCGGCTCCCCGGCTCAGGAGGCCGGGGGAAAGGCCACCGCAGTCTGCCCAGCTTCCAGAGAAGACTGCCACTGGCTGCGGGACACTCTAGCTCCTGGTATAGCCTCTCTTGGCAACACCGTAGCTGACCAGCGGATTCCCAGGACCTGGGGCTGCCAAAGGACCCCCCCCAGCCCAGTGGGTGGGCAACAGAGGAGAGCTGGTGACCGGGTCCCTTCTGGAGTGCCCAGAGGCTGCGTGTCTCAGACTGCCGTCTCAGGACAAACACAGGCCCCCTCCTTGGGGGGCTTGTGCTAGGTGTGTTCTGAGGAGTCTGGGCTAGGAGCCCCCAGTGGGGTGTCCAGTGTCCCCCTGGAGTGCCTGGGGGACAGCCCTTGAGTGGGGCCACCCTCCACCCTGGGGTGACATGAGCAGGTGAGGCTGCCCCACCCCCACCCTCAGCAAGGACTAGGGGCTGCTGATGGCTCAGAAGCAGGGTTCTGCTGGCCTGGAAGCTCAGCCCGTCCTTTTCCTGCCAATCCCAGGACAAATCGCCCCAGGAAGGGAGGGGAAGCTCCTCAGGACTCTGGCACCTTGGAAATCACCCCAGAGCAGGGCCACCCAGGAGCAAAGTCCAGGCGATGCCCGCTGGGAGGATGGGTGCAGGTGGACCGGGAGCTTGTCACATGCTGCACCTGCCGGAGGGCCCCACCTGAACTGGCCACCTGCCCAGAGCAGCCGGTTGCCAGGGTGGGGAGGGGGGAGCCCTTTCCTAGGGCTTCCTCCCCCCAGCCCCCTGCTCAGGGCGCGAGCAAAAGGGTGGCCCCAGGCGGGGGGGGGGGGGCCATGACGTCACCTCCAGGTGGTGGGGAGCCAGTGGACCCCCACACCCACGCACAGAAGCCCCCGGGCGGCTCGCCCTTTCTCTCCCTGCAGACGCTCGCCCGCGCGATTTCCTCTTTCTCTGCGGAGCCCAGGTTTCGCAACGCGGCGGCGGTCCGTGGGTGACAGCGAGACACGCAGCCCGGGGGGAGGGGAGGCGACACAGCCACAGGCCCCGGGGCCGCTGGGAGGCGACGTCCGGCTCCATGCAGGTGCACCCCGGCCCGCGCCCCCTCCCCCCGGCCACGCAGGCGCCGCAGCACCCCTCCCAGTCCCCGGGGCTGGCATCCAGGCCGGCACCCACCCCGGGCCGCACCCATCCCGGCCCCGCACCCACTCTCGCCGGCGCCCACCCGGGCCCGCGCCTCCCAGGGGCGCACCCACCCCGCCCCGCATCCAGCCTGGCCCCGCACCCACGCGGACCGGCCACGACCCTGGGCGCACCCACCCGGCCCGCACCTACCCGGGGCGCCGCAGTCGGCGCATCTCGTGTTCCCCGGCCGCTGCAGCAGCTCCAGGACGGCCCTTCGCCGCTCCTTGGCCATGGCCGCGATGCTGGCCGCCCGGGATGCCGGCCCCGGGCCCGGAGCGTCCGCCCCGCCGCGCTAGGGCCCCACGCAGGCTGCCCGCCGCCCGCGGCCCTGCGCCATCCTGGGCGGCCTCAGTCCGCGCGCCGGTTCCGCATTCCTGCCGCCGGGCCCGGCTCCGCCGCCGCCGCCGCTGGTGTCTCCGCCGCGGCCGCCGAGCGTGTGCCGGCGCGGGGCCCGGGGCGCACGGCGCGCTCTGGCCGGCACGGCCCGCGGGCGGCCCCCAGCGGCGCGGGCGGGCGGGCGGCCTCCTTCCGCGCCCAACCCGGCCCCCAGCCCGCGCGCTTCGGGACCAGCCCCAAGGTCTCCCCGCTGCCCACCCGCATCTGAGCGCAGCGCCACCGGCCACACCGGTGGGGGGCTTCAACAGGCCTGGGGGGGCTCCTCCGCGCGGCGCTGGGGGCGGGGAACAGGTCCTGGAGACCTACTGTGTGCAGGGCAGCACTCCTGGCGCGGTGGGCGTGCTGGGGATGCTGGCTGAGGGAAGAAGGGGTACCAGCTCACACCGTCCCTGCCCCAGGGAGGAGTCGGCCAGCAGGCCCCACCAGCTGTGGGGGCTCAGGCCGCAGAGGGACAGGACAGTGGGGGTCCCCATGCCCAGGATGAAGCCCCACTGTTTTAGGAGGCCAGGGACCCAGGAGTGAGTGCGACAGGAGGGATGGAGGTGACAGGTAACAGGTGTCTCTTCCTCTGCCTGACTCTGCACTTTTCCAAATTCTTTCCATCCTCTTCTTAAATTATGGATGCAATAACACATCCAATTGAAATAAGCATCACACTGAAGAACTATAGCTCCTCTCTACCCCCGTCCCAGGCAATTCTGAGCCGAACGCTGTTAACCGTCCCTCTGCATCCCTCCAGAATGGTCCCTATCCTGTCAGAACACCAGGGCAGTCCCTAATCCTTCTGACCTGCCACTGGGTTTTTGTGGGGTTTTTTGTTTTTTTGGTTGGTTGGTTGGTTTTCACTTAGTAAAACCTTACATATCTTCCAAGTCAATACATATCGACCTATATTTTTCTCTTTCACTGGCTGCGTTCCACTCAAAGGTCAGCTGGGCCATGCCATGTTCACCCAGTCGCGGGCTGAGGGGCATTTAGGGCGTTTTCCGTCACAGCTGGACGACCGGCCCTAGTCCACCGCCAACATCTCCGTGAGGTTTTCAGGTGGATTCACATCACAAAGGGGCCCTTGCGGGATAAGGGGAAAGGCACCGGAATCACTGGAGGACCCTGCCAGTTGCCCTGTCCCACCAAGTGCACGCGCCGCGCTCCGCAGCCAACTCGGGGAGCACGGAGCTTCCTGGGCAGAATGCGGCACCCCACTCTGGCCTGCATTCCTAAGTCACTAGTCCTGCGGTGCTGTGTGCTCAGCTGACCACACGGCTCTCCGCCATCAGGCTGGAGCCTCCTGAGCAGATGGAAGGCGTTTTCATCTCAGAGCCTGCCGCCCAGCACACGTGAGGAGAACGCCGCTTAACGAAGACGTTAATGACAACGAGGTACAGCTGCCTGGCTAGTTAGCCGGGCACCAGGCGTTAGCTTAAACTCCTCAGTGTAGTTTCTTATTTAACTCCCATTTTATGGGGAAACTGAGGTATGGAGCAATCCAATCAGATGCCCAAGGCCACACGTGCCTTCTACATGTCAGGACTGGGGAAAACGTAGGACTAGAAAAAAGAGACACACACTGGGAAGGCTGCCCGGGAGGGGCCACGGCTCCGCCAGGGGGCAGAGAGGAGCACGGGAGCGCTGGGGGGCCACAGAGAGGTGTCGGAGGAAGAGCAGGTGTGGACCAGGGCTTTCTGCGGGAGGGAACCACGTGAGCAGACAGCCTCGGCCTGTCCGGGGGCGCGTCCTCTGCCTTCTCTGTCTGCCCGTCTGACTGAGGGGGCGACGGCATCGCCAGGGGAGGGATGAGAAAAGAGAAGCCAGGATGTGAAGCCAGAGTCCCCCAAGGAGGCGAGGGCAGGGGCTGCAGGGCTTCCCGGCAAGGGGGCGGCCCCCACTGGCTGTGGTCAAGGCTGCGGAGGAGCACGGGGCCCACACAGGATCCAGATGGTGACAGCACAGCAGAGACACGGGGTCTGCATCTTCTGGGCCTGGGCGGGGACCCAGCAAGACCTGGTGCCCACCTGCCCACGGCCACTGAGCCCCACTGAGCAGACGCTAAGCTCCTTGTGGGCAGCGTCTGCCTACTCCCATCCCCACAGCATAGGGGAATTCACACACGGCTGGCCGGCAGGCAGGGGCGACAGGGCCCTGGCCCCCAGCCAGCAGGGCCGCATCTTGGCATTGGCAGGGCGGGCTCTCCCAGGGAAGGAGTGAATGGACGGAGGCTTCCAGGGATCAGGGCCAGACCTGGGCCTCCTGGAGGGGATGAACCCTGCCCTTAGCCTGATGGAGCAGCCACTTTCCAAAGGCCGATGGCAGACACAGGTCGTTGCCCTCCTTGAAGCCCTCCCCGGCCACGCAGGCAGGATCCCCCAGACGAGGAAAGAGACCCCCACCAAGTCCAGGATTTTGTCCATGGACCCCAGAGCTCCTAGCCCAGAGTTTTGAGACGATCAGGCCCAGAGCACCCCATGTTCTAACACCCCCTTGAGGAGAATACAAAAGAAACCACCTCTCACAACTGTTTCCTGTCTTTCTATCAACAAGGTCTTTTTATTCTACCAACTGGATTTCTAAGATCTCCACAGCCGGGACTGGTACGAACACCAGGGAACCTTTCTAGTCCGTGGGATCCCCCCAAGCCCTCTGGATGCGAGCAGCTTTGCAGCCTGAGAATGGTGCTTGGTCTCTGTCCAGCACCTCCCGGGTTTCCAGTCCCAGACAGGCTGCCAGGGAGGCGGCTGGAAGCAGAGGGACCTCCATCCTTGCTGGCTTGCAGTCGGAGGTATGAGGTGGGCTGGGAAGATGCGGGGATGCTCTGGGTTTGAAACTCAGCCTTGTCGAGACCCGCACTGGAGAGCAGGCCCTGGGCTTACTGGGGGTCCCAGGATACAGTGTTGGCAGGTGCTGGACAGATACCCTCCGGCCCAGCCAGGGAGACAGGATGGAGAAACCAAGGCTCCCGGAGGTGAAAGTGGCACAGGGGTGCCTTGAGAGCAGGGTGTCTGGCCAAGGCGCCTCCAGGCAGCCAGTGAGATTTGCTGTGGGGCAGAAGAGCGGGCGGGGTGCAGAGGCCAGGGAGGCCAGGAGGGCCCCCGAGGTGCCCAGCAGGGGCGGTGACCCTGAAATGCAGGGTCCCGGAGGGCAGCGCTCCCCACCCAGGGCTGCGGAGTGTCTCCACAGTGCGCTGCTGTTTGCTGGCTTATGCTGGGGGTTGAATTGCCTCCCAACCCCTGTACCTGTGAAGGTGAATGTGGCCTTAGCTGGGGACAGGGTCTTTGCAAATGAGCAAGTAAAGTCGAGGTCATGAGGGTGGGTCCTGCTCCATGACTGCGTCCTTATAAAAGGGGGATCTGGACACAGACACGCATGCAGGGAGAACGCCGCCACGTGATGGAGGAGGGGGCAGCGGTGGGGGGGCTCGGGGGCTCGGGGTGCGGCCTGGAGCAGCCCCGGCCTCAGCGCCTCCAGGAGGAACCTGCCCTCCACCCGGGCCTCACGCCTCCACAGCTGGGAGGGAGCAGATGTCTGTAGTTCTGAGGCTCAGGAGCAAAGGAACAGTGTGACGTTGCTTTTCTCAGCCGCTTTCGAACAACAGCGTCAGGAAACGGACAGCTCCCAGGGCTGCCCACTCCTCAGGGGACCCCTGGCCTCTCCTCCCTCCCCCGCCTCCTGCCAACAGTGGGGAGGGTCCAAGCTGTCTGGATCAGTCTAACTGGGGGTGAGATAAGAGCAAAGGGGCTGGGAGTCCAACAGTCTTAAAGACCCAGGCCCAAGTCTGGGCACATCTTCCTCCCCTTGAAGCCAAGGATGCTCCCTCCACACAGGCTCCTTGGGGCCCCTAGGTTCCCACCTACAACCCTGGCCTGCGGCCCGTCCCGGGGTCATGCCTTCCTGTGGGACCCCCTCCTGGTCTCACCTCTTCGTCCTCCCTCCAGAGGCTGATGGGCAAGGGCAGGCCTCAAGGAGGGCCGGGGTGAGCCAGACACACCAGACAGGTGTCTGTGGGCCTGACTAGGGGCCCGCGCAGGGCAGGCCCTGCCCCCAAGGAGGAGAAACAGATCGGCTGTCACCTGTGTTTGCTGGAGGGGACGGGGAGGCCACCCAGTATCAGGGAGGACAGGGAGGGGTCAGCAGGGCTTCCCAGGGTGAGTCTGAGCCAGCTACAGGGAGGGGTCTCAGGCCAACGAGCATGGAGGCCTGGGGCTTTGGGGAGGTCCTGACACAGTCCTGGGGGGCTGGCCCCTGTCCTGAGGGTGTGGGGAATAAGACAGTGACCGTATGTCTGCCCTTGGGGGTCCACGGGAGGGAGTCTGGGAAGGGCAGGCCTGAGGGCGACGACCCAGGGGAGACAGCTTGCTCATCTGGGTGTGGGGGTTGCGCACACAGGGAGAGGGTGGACTCAGGGCTTTGTGGCCACGGGAGGCACTGGAGATGGTGGCACCACCAAAGCCCACGCAAGATCAGGGAGGGGTCCACCTGGGGACCGTGGGCACAGAAGCAGAGGGCCGGAGACAGGGACCTGGGCCACCGGAGCGCCGGGAGGCTGCAGCAGGCGGGCCACCCAGGAGGGGCTGAGCCGGGGAGAGGGGCCCAGGTGACCTGGGCACAGGGGGGCTGTGCAGAAGGCAGGAGGGAGCTCCCAGGGAAGGGGGGAGTGAGGCAGGACAGCGGAGAAGCTGCAGAGCAGATGGCAGGTGGAGAGGACAAGCTCAGACAAGGAAGCAGCATGAGGCCTGGGTGCCTCCGGCGTCCCCCATCCCCACAGAGGCGGCCCCCTTTCCTTGGACACCCCCCGCCTGTGTCCGCTAGCCCTTTTTCTGTCCGGACACCTCTGTCTCCGGATTCTGGAGGAAATTCTGTAAGGGGGGTAAGGCTGGCACTCCTGCCCGGGACAGGAGAGGGGACACACCCAGCCCAAGGGAGGTGGCCAGCGTGAAGGCCAGTCCCGGCCGCCCCTGGCCCAACCCAGTCCCAGGCACTCAGGAGGAGCTGGGCGAATGCTTGTAGTCCTTGGCTGACCTGGCACCGTCTTTCTGGGCAGCCGGGCCTTCCTTCTCTAGGACCAGGGGGCGGCCACAGCCTTTCAACCGTATTCACGGAGCACCTGCTCCGTGCAGAACCCTCAGCGGTTGGGAGGAGCTAGCCAGCTAGTGGGGCGGAGACAGAGACCCCCCAGGCACCCAGCAGAGGCGTGTCCACCCCCTGCCAGCACCCAAATGGTGTACATTGCATCAGCCCTGACCCGGCATGCCATGGGGGCGCAGACCCCAGCCTCGTAACTCACAAGCTGCATGACCAGCAGCTCCCACAGTGGTGTTAGGCGGGGTGTGAGCAGAGCAGGAGCCAGACTGGGCCGGGAACCCTCCTGGGGCCTCACACCCTCCTCTGGCCCCCGCCAGGCAGGGCGGCCACATCCCTATGCCTCTGCCCTCTCTCCTCCGTGGGCCTGCTCCACGACAGCCCCCAGGGGACCCCTGCTTCCGCTGTGGGCCCGGGTGTGAGCTGTGGGGAAAGCCCCCAGCAGGACGTAAGCACGATGCCCAGGGAGCCAGCCCCCCAGGGTGGAGGCTGCAAGAAGGCCACTGAATGCACACAGCCACATGCCTGACCACAAGGAACAGCTTCCTGGTGTGGCCGGGGACAGTTCCCGTTTTGAAGCCAGCCTTATCCAGCGCAAGTCCTGCGGCCCCACCCCCGGGAGAAAGACTCATCAGTTTTCTCACCCAGAGAAACACAGAAAAAGCAAAAGAAAGATGCTCCGAGTGGCTCAGAGCTTCGCAGGAGAGGGGCTGACATGCAGGGTGCTCCTCCCACCCTAAAGCCAGAGGTGTGGTAGTTACAGCCCTGCAAGACAGGGGGAGTGGGTCATGGCCACCAGATGCTCTCCACATCCCTGTCTGGGAGTGGCGCGAGCCCAGAAACCCTCTTGGAAGCTGGGGGTTACCAGGGGAGCCCCCGCAGATGATGGGAGGGTGGGGGTGCTAAGGTTTGCTTAGTCGGTGTTGGGGCATCTGAAAACATGTTTTGCTTGGTTTCCCAAAGAGCAACGGCATCTGGAAGTGGGAGGAGGGCGGGTGTGGAATGCTCTCCGGCCCGGTAGAGGGCTGGCAAAGGCGTGGGCCCCGTGCTGTGCCCGAGGCCTCTCCAGGCAGTCACCCTCACGGGGCTGGGGTGGGCCCAGCGAGTGAGGTCCTCTGCGGCTCTCTGCCCCTTGCAGCCATTCCCGAACGTGGTGTGGGGAGAAGGGTGAGATCCGCAAGAGGATATGGGGCCTTGCTCTCTTTCCCTGACCCTGTCCCCTCCCAGCAAGGACACTGAGCAGTGGATCTTAAGTTCACATGCAAATTGAGGCAAAAAAAATTCCAAAAATCCACTTAGAAAGAACCTTTACAAGTCAATAATAAAAAAGGCAAGTGACCCAATTAAGCAACAAGAAAAGGATCTGAACAGACATTTCTCTAAGGAAGACTACCATGGCCAATGTGGACACGAAAAGATGCTCAGCACCATCAGCAGTCAGGGAAATGCAAATCGAACCGCTACTAGATCCTACTTCTCCCCCCCCCACACGCACACACACGCACACACGCATGTGCACACACATGAGGATGGCGGCAGCTCAGTACCAGGAACAAGAGTGGGGAGGGTGTGGGGCCTCGAACCCTCATCCTCTGCTGCTGGGGATGGAAAATGCACAACCGCTGTGGGAACAGTCCGCTGGGTCCTCTAACAGCTAAGCACTGCGTTCCCGAGGGACCCAGCAAGTCCACACCCAGCTACAGACTCAAAGAAATGAAAACACACTCACTCAGTCACTTGTCCGTGAATGTTCGCGTTCTTCACAGCAGCCAAAGGTGGAAGCACCCCAGTGTCCATCACATGAGCAGCGGGCAACACACTGTGGTCCGTCCACACAGCGGAGTATCCCTGAGCCACAGAGGAGCGAAGCATCAACACACACCACAACCTGGGGAACCTTGAAAACGTGATGTTCAGGGCGCCTGGAGGGCGCAGTCAGTTGAGCGTCTGACCCCGGGTTTCAGCTCAGGTTATGATCTCGGGGTCGTGGGATTGTGCCCCGCATTGGGCTCTGCACTGAGCGTGGAGTCTGCTTGGGATTGTCTCTCTCCCTTTCCCTCTGCCCCCTCCCAGCTCATGCGCCCTCTCTAAATAAATAAAGATAGATAGATAAATGCTTAAAAAAAAAACACATGATACTCAGTGAAATAAACCAGTCACAAAAGACACAAGTTGTATGATTCTACTAGTTATAGGAGTTCTCAGACCTTTAGGGTTTTCCCCTTGTGTTCCAGTGAGAACGGAGTGGCTCTCCGTATTTCTCAGGTCTGACGTTATGGCCCCTGTGCTGAGCCCCGCTGAATGAAGGGGTCCTGCCTTCTACCCCTCAGCAGCCCCACACAAGACTAACATCACACCCCCTAGAGGATGGGGAGACTGAAGCAGGAGGCACTGGGTCACATCTCACGGGCTTCTGTCCAGGATCAGATCACAGGCCTGAGGACAGGGTCAAGCACAAGGGACCCCCACAGACCCCAGACAAGGTGGTTCAGAAGCCTGCAGCCTCATGAAGCACAGGGAGGAAGGTGTGAAAGCACTTCATAGTTTATCAGGTGCCACACACTGCAAACAAAGTTGACTGCCTCTGAGCCCATCTGCCATGGACACAGTCTATGAACCAATACATCATGACAAGCCTCAGACAGATGCAAGAGGACCAGGCATTTGAGACAGGGCTTGTATTTCTCAGAGAAGGTCCCTCTGCCTACCATCCATTCATCCATCCATCCATCCATTCCTCCATCTACCCATCCATCTATCTATCTGTACATTATCTATCATCTATCCAACTATCATCTACCCATCCATCCATGCACCCATCTACCTATCCACCCATTATCTATCCATCTCTCCATCATCTATCCATCCATCCATCCACCCACCTATCCATCCATTATCATTCATCCATCCATCTGTCCATCATCTATCATCCATCCATCATCTATCATCCATCCATCATCTATCTTCCATCATCTATCCATCCATCCATTCCTCCATCTACCCATCCATCTACCTATCCATCCATTTTCTATCATCCATCTATTCATCATCTATCATTTATCCATCTATCATCTATCCATCCATCCACCTATCCATCATCTATCATCTATCCATTCATCTACCCACCCATTATCTATCCATCATCTACCTACCCATCATCTACTACCCATCCATCCATCCATGCATCCATCCACCCATCCATCCACCTACCCACACATTATCCATCCATCATCTATCCATCATCTATCAACCATCCACCATCATCCATCTCTCCATTATTTATCATCTATCCATCCATCCACCTATCCATTATCTATCCATTCATCCATCCACCTATCCATCATCAATCCATCCATCATCCACCCATCCATCCATGCATCTACCCATCTATTCATCCACCTATCCATCCATCTATCATCTATCTATCCATCATCAATCTATCATCTATC
The DNA here is from genome assembly GCF_964656455.1 of Halichoerus grypus. Lineage (NCBI taxonomy): Eukaryota > Metazoa > Chordata > Mammalia > Carnivora > Phocidae > Halichoerus > Halichoerus grypus. Next base: position 665,734 of record NC_135717.1, read on the forward strand.
CATCCACCACCTACTATCCATCATCTATCCATCCATCATCTACCCATCACATATTTATCCATCTATCCTCTATCCATCCATCATCTATCCATCTATCCTTCTATCATCTACCCATCTCCTATCATTTATCCCTCTACCCATCTATCCATTCATCTATCTGTCATCTATCCAGCCATCATCTATCCATCATCTATCCACACATCCATCCATCATCTACCCATCATCTATCCATATCTATTCATCATCTATCCCCCCACCCATGCATCTATCCATCCATCTACCCATAATCTATCATCTATCATCTATCCATCCATTCATCATCTATTTATCCATCCATCTATCCTCTATCCATCCATCCATCATCTATGCATCCATCTATCCATCCATTATCTATTCATCCATCCATCATCTATGTATCCATCATCTATCTGCCTATCCATTCATCTATCCATTCATCCAACATCTATTCTTCCATCATCCATCTATCTATGTCTTTCCTCCTGCAGGATCATCTATAACGTGACTGACATTCCTTCCACTTCCCACTGAGACGTGGGATCTATGTTCTCATCTTAAATCTCAGTGGGGGTTGGGGCACCTGGGTGACCCAGTCAGGTGAGCCTCCAACTTTTGGTTATGGCTCAGGTCATGACCTCAGGGTTGTAAGATCGAACCCTGTATTGGGCTCCATGCTCAGCATGGAGTCTGCTTGAGATTCTTTCCCCCTCCCTCTCCCTCTGCTCCTCCCTCAGGCGCTCACTCTCTCTCTCTCTCCCTCCCTCTCTCTAAAATAAATACATAAAATCTTTAAAAAAAAAATCTCAGTGGGGGTTGTGATTGCTCCAACCAGTGAAGGATGGTTGCAAGACAGCACATAGACTTCTTAGGCTGGATCATAAAAGGATGTAACTTCCACTTGGTGCACACTCTGTGTCACTCTTTCTATCCCGGTCTGTCTCTCCTTAGGAGCCTGAGCTGCCAGGTACAAAGCCTGGCCCCCAGCCACCACCCTGCAGAGACCACGTGGAGAGAGCCCAGAGAGACAGTGATGCCCCAGCTGCCAGAGACCTTGCAGCTCAGGTCTTGGCCATGCCCATGCAAGTGAGTAGCCTCAGGTGGGGCAGCCAATCCGAGACATGAAAATGAGAATCATACAATGCTGTAGTTTGAAGCTAAGTTTGGGGTGGCCTGCAGCCCAGCAAGGACTAACTGGCATAGTGGTGGGAGAGAGGGAGAGAGGAGCCTGGAGGAGCAGGGGCCACAGGGCTGTGTGCCTTGGGACCCCATGGCCCTGGGCAGACACCCACATCCAAGCACTCAGTCCCAGGGGCTGGGAGGCCCCTCATTCATAGTGACCCTCTTGTCTCCAGTGGGGTCTTCTCTGGGTGGGGCTCCTGCTGCCCCCAGATCCCATTTCTACCCCTTGTAGCCTCTACCCTTAGGCAGTTTGTGGGTGCAGGCAGTGAACCCCTGGCCACCCGTCACTGACCCCCCTGTGGTACCAGGCCCACAGCAAGCACCTGCGGCTCCCGTTCTCTCTGAGCCCCCAAGCCCCCAGCCTGGCCGTCAGGTCAGGAAGATCTGGGGCCTGAGGGATGCACAGCCCTGGTCCTATCTGCAGTTCCTGGGGAACATGGCACACACTGTCCCCTCTAGGGGACCCTCTTCAGGCACTGCGGTGTTGCCACTGTCCAGTAGGGGCCGCCATGCCACCACATTCTGTCCCCAAGGTGCCACTGACCCTGCAGGTCAATGGGAAGAAGGGAGAGCTGGTTTCCTCCGAGTGGCTGGCCCCCACTCCTGCCCCAAATTACTGGGCTTTTGTAATAAGGGCGGGGGGGGATAGCCACCAGATCCCACAGTCCAACCCTGAAAGCCCCAAAGTGGTAACCAGGCCAACATCTTCAGAAGGGTCTGTCCTTCAGCTCCAGGACACGCCTGGAGGACAGATGCTCCCCTGGGGGTGTCCCCAGTCCCACCCCACACCCATCCAGGACCCGCTGTCCTTCCAACACCACCTGCCCACCACAAGCCTCCTGGATCCCACACCTGCAGTCCCAAGCTTCCATCCCTGGGCCTTGCTCCACCCCCAGGGCCCAAGAGAACGTTTCCCCTTGGAGTACAGAGAAGCTGGGTGTCCCCCAGGCAGTGCAGGGCTCTCCTCTGCTATTCAGTGGGGCAGCTGCTAAAATCTAAAACTGTAACACAGCAAGCAGAGTCCTGCCCTGGAAGCTCTTGTCCCCCGTGTCACGGCCAGGGAAGCCCACCCTGCTGGAACACAGCTGTTAGGGTGCTGGGGTCACCTTCGCAAGCACATCCCCTGCCTCACACTCCTCGTGCACCCAAGTAACTTCCTCTCCTACCTCCTTCCCCTACTCAAGTGGCCCGGGCCTGCTCGGGCTCACACGATGCAGGCCCTGTGGCCGAGACACGTCCAGGCTCTGCGGGCCCAGTTCAGGTGCAGCTCTATGTACCAAGGGGGGCCACAGGCATGCGTCCCTCTTCCTGCCCCGACCTGTGTGGGGTCCCCACGGGGACTCACTTGGGCTTCCTCAGAGCTCAGCAGCCTCTAACCCCAGATTCAGGGAAGGGGACAGAGGCCCACCCCACATTGCATAGGCTTTGAAATGGCCATACTGCTCTGCGGTTTCACTGGACTGAGGGCAAGAGGCTGGTCCAAACCCCGAGACAGGCCGGAATTGGGGGACAGGCTCGAGAACAACAAGGCGCTCTCCCGCTCTCACCCCTGCAGCCCCTCCCCTCCAGGGCTCAGCAGTAAATCCACAGCTTTCCAGAGATTCTGTTGGCTATCTTCTGAGTTCATGGAGAAAAAGGGAGAATGATAAGAAACCAAGCAGACAATGGGGCGCCTGGGTGGCTCAGTCGGTGAAGTGTCTGCCTTCGGCTCAGGTCATGATCCCGGGGTCTTGGGATCAGCCCCGCATCAGGCTCCCTGCTCAGGGGAGAGCCCGCTTCTCCCTCTGCCCTTCCCCCCTGCTCATGCTCACTCTCTCTTCTCTTTCAAATAAATAAAATCTTTTTAAAAAGGCACCAAGCAGGCAAGAGCACTTATCTCAAGACAGCTCGTTCTGGTGGTCACAGGCACCCTCCGCCCTGCTGCTCGTGCGTCCTCGGGCTGCATCCACACCAACTGCTCTGACCCCTCCCCGGCCCGCTGCCCTCTGAGGGGGCACAGCCTGGCCTGGAAGAATCAGGGGTGTCCACTAGGAGGAGGAGGGAAGGGTCCGCACGAAGCGAGCATGGAAGGGCCTACAGCATGACAGCAGGGCTCCTGAGAAGTGGCTGGGCAGGGCTCCCCAGCCCCCAGCCCACCCCAGGGATGGATCAGTCAAAGCCAGGAGGCTGGAGGCCAGGCTGGCGTGGCTACACGCCACAGACACGCACTCCAGTCCCTCCAGGAGCACACAAGCCTGCTCTGGCCTGGGTCACGTCGGTCTCAGGACGGCCGCTCCACAGATGGAGCTGCCGCTGGGTCTACGCCAGGCCTGATGGCTGACCAGGCACCAAGCACGATCTGCTTGGCCTCGGAGCTCCGTGCCCACCCAGTGGGGCCTGGCGGCCTCCCTCTGGCCCGCGACGCTCCCCACCTCAGGACACACAGCCCCCCCACTCCTGTGCTGCCCAGGGGCCCGCAGACTGGCCCCTTGCACAGAGCAGAGCCAGCCCCTGCTCCTCTCTAGGCCCAGGAGAGGGCATGGCCCACAGGGAGAGGCAGAGAAGTGGGCCAGGCCTGACTGCAGGGCACAGAGAAGGTCATCAAGCAGACCCAGGGAGAACAGCCCTGTCCCAGGAAGAAGAAAGAGACGACTGGAGACTGGAGATGCCGGAGGGTCCTCGATGGGGAGGGAGATGAGAGTCCTGAAGTCTGCAGTTCTGGCGAAGTCGTCACGGCTCTCGGGCGGCACAGACACGAACTGGACCCACTTGCACATCTGCAGGCCTGTGGGGCAGCGACCACCCCGTCCACCTTCACGGCTCTAGATCCCATAGGTCCAGCATCAGGAAGGACCTGCCTACCTCGATCTTGAACATTCCCGGACCTGCTCACCACTTGGGCCAGCAGAGGAGCATTTTAAAGCAAGACCACGACACAACAGCAGAAGCCACCCGGGCTCCCGCCTTCCTGAGTGCCCAGCAAACCTACACAACAGTGGTCTCAGGCTTCCTAAGGCCTTGGACGCCTGGGGAACACGTGGCGTGTCCCCTAATGAAAGTACGCTGGTGGATGACGTCCTTCTAGGCCACCAGCAGCAGGGCCCTGACGGAGCCCCGTCAGACCGACTGGCACCTGCCACCCGGCCTGGACCCTTCCTCCCAGGAGGCGCCCCCCCTTCCCTCTGCTAAGTTCTGTGCACAGGCCGCTGTGAATTTGGTTCCATTCCTGCACAAGACTGGAGGTTAGTAATTTTACTCACTACGACAAAGTCACTTCTGTGGCCTGATAGAAAGCTCTCTGATGTTTCCTGCAATAATAAAATCTCTGCTTTCTCGCCCATAAATAATCTCACTGAAAGACTAAATCCGAACGCCCGGTGGCCAGAATGACAGGCACAGATAGCTCATTCTTTCCCAGGAAGGACGGGCATGAAGCGAGCTGCGCAGACAGAAAGCAGCCCTCGTTCGAGGAGGCCCCGAGGGTCCCGGCCTCCAGAGGGGACACCCGAGCAGACCGCCACACTCCTCCCCCAAAGGGCCCATGAAGCCACCAGGAGTGGCACCAGGCCCGGCCCCGGCCGCCCTACATGCTTTGCAGAACTGTATCTGGACATAAAATCAATGCGGTTTTCCCAGGAAAAATAAACCGGGCTATTTATGGACAATATAAAATTGCAACCACAGGCATATAATTTACAGGTGATATAAAATAACAACCAAACACAATGAGCTCTTAAGCTAATGAATTGTTTCTATAAAAACGATACATGCTTGTTATAAAATGCAATCATAAATAAAAATACATGGAAAAAAGCCACATACATCCAGATGATTCTGTCACTCGGACATGTATTGTGAACGTTCACTGCACGGGATCCCAGACACCTCTCACGTGTACGTAAAATTAGAGACGAACACTTGACAGGTACAGGGTCATGTCATACATGCAGGGGCTGGCTCTGACCTGATCCTGTTTATCAAGTACATACCCGTTCTCTATCATCCACCAGCAAGAAGCAGCTGCAAAGCAAGTGCCAAAGATTTCAGAAAAATATGGGCTTTAAACCCAGCCCTGAGAAAATTCGATCCATGACTGGGTTGCTGCAGATAACGAGGCAAAGCCTCACAGCCGTGTGAGAGCACGTCTTCGGGACACGGGCATGCGTGAGCTACTCACCATCCAGCAGCTCGGCCCCAAGGCCCATCCAGGCCCCATGCTTCCATGTCCCCCTCACATCACTGCTAGGGTTCTTCGCGGTGTGGGGCGGTGCGGTCGGCAGAGTCCACATTCACGTCCCTGGCCAGACCCCGTGAATCTGACTTTCCGGGGGGGGTCAGGTTAACGATCTTGGGCTGGCAGGGGACCCTGGATTATCTGGGTGGGCAGTGTCATCAGGAGGGTCCTGCTGAGGAGGCAGGAGCGTCAAGAGTCAGGGAGAAGATGGGAGGGAGAGGTGAGGACAGAGAGGACGCTCTCCTGGAGGGTGGGCCCCGGGCTAGGGAACGTGAGAGCCTCTAGAAGCCGGAAAGACAAGGAAACAGACTCTGGCCAGAGCCCCAAAAAAACACAGCCCTGTGGGCCTATTTATGACGTAAGATCATAAATCTGTATTGTCTACACCACTGGGTCTGCGGTGACTTAAGCGAGCACAGGACGCTTCATGGAGGGGAGAGTCCGTCTTGCTCCTGATGGTGGGACACCTGGGCAGAGGGAACCCCAGCGCTACACCCCGAGCGCCCCTGGACACTCTCAGGTGGCTGAGGCCGTGGCACGTGCGGCGTGCCCCACCCCAGGGGCCGGAGGGAAGCAGACTGAGGGGCTCATCTTCAGGGAAGGTGGCTGTGGGCCCAGGCCTGACCGTGGAGGCCCGGTTTCCCCAGCCTATCTCCCGCGTGAGAACACTTGGAAAACGTTCTGGAAGTTGTCTTTGGGCGCCTTTGAATACCGCTGCTGGCTTCCTGCAACCAGTGTGCGGGCGCTCTACGTGAGCAAGGCCGGAGGGCTGGGTGCTCTGGGACGGACAGGACGTCTGCACCCCACGCACCATGCGGCTGACAACTCAGATCTGGAAAATCAAAGGCTGCGCCGGAAAGCCGTCCGCGACCTCTCCTCGCACACTTCCTCCCCCACTTGCCGAAACCGTTTGTCTTATCACCTGCCTCGAAATCCACTGGATGCACCTCAGAATGAGAATTTACTCAACCACGCACACGGAAAGTTCAACCAGTTTAATGCAAAATACTTTTTTCATTTTGAAATAATTTTAGACTCCCAAAAATTTGCAAAAATAGGACAGAGTTCACATGCCCAGCTTCCCCAACCACCACCTTATATAACCACAGAACAAGAATCCAAGCGTCCTGATAACAGCCTGCACATCGCTGGGCCCCAGCGGCTGCCCGTCACTGCCGTTCCTGGCCCGGGGTCCACGTGGCTGTCGGTCTGTCTCCCCGGACCCCAGGTCTCTCAGGACCCTGACACCTGTGAAGAGCACCGGTCTTCACTCTGCAGACCGTGCATTGTCTGGAGTCTGCTCACTGCAGTGAGGTAAGAACACCCCAGGAGGGCGTCAGAGGGGGACACGAGCCGTGGGCAGGTCGCCCAGCATGACCACACCGATGTCTCTGCTGCACCCTGAGGGAGGCCCCAGACCAGGCACACTCGGCCCGACTCCAGGCCCCCGGCCGGTTCTCGTCGACACGCCCTGTGGCTGTGCTGGGACTGCCGTCCCCCCTGCTATTTCTGCGGGGGATAGACCACCGCCAGGAGCTGTCTCTCCCCCACCGACAGGGATCCCCGTAGTGGTACTGTCGGCGTGGACTCGTGCAGAGTCACTGGTTCTGAAGACTAACCCGGTACAATATTCTGTGGCTCAAACTGGCCCAGACGTGGCTTCCAACAAGCCCCCAGCGTATTTCCGGCAATTCCTCACTTTCTGACACAAAATGGTCCGGGCTCAGGTTGGATTTCCCACTCGGGCCCGGGCGCCAGCCAGCCCTTCAGGAGCCTGGTTCCAGCCGTCGGGAGCAGCACCCCGGCCGCGGACCGAGACAGGGCATGGGTGTGCACCCTGGCTGCCAGAGCCGGCAGGCGCCCACATGGGTGCAGGCACAACACCGAAGTCCGTCTCTGTCCAGCCACCTTACCTGTGACGCAACAGGGACTCCCACGATCCCGGCTCTTCTCTGCGCTCCCTAGTTCTCCGGTCCTAGGACACTCGCTTCCAGAGCTGGCCAGAGAACAGACCGTGTCTTCTCGTCCCCAGCCCGGTCCGACTCCCGCCTTCCAGGCTGCAGGGGGCGCTATGCCCCACCCCCACCGCGGTGTCACTTCTGAGCACGGGGAACAGGAATCCGGCTCAGAGGCAGAGCTACACGGCACACCGGCGACCATCCTCCTTGGTGTCTGCTTTGTCCTTCCTCAATTTCGTGTCTGCACAAACGTGCGGCTACTTCCGGTTTCCTGTCTTCCTTGTCACCGTTACTACAGGTACTTCCAGAGTCTGCTTCCTCACGTACAGCACCTGTGGTGGGAGGTCAGCCGTGTCACTTCAGATTCTGCGCTCCCTGCCACGCGAGCCGCGGGTCACTGAACGCTCGCACGTGTGGGCATCCGGGTCACCTCAGCGTTCTGTAACTACAAACAAGGCCGCACCAACAACCCTGCGCATACGTAATTCTGGACAGTCAGCAGATACAAACTAGTTTCATGCTCAGTTTGGTTTGGTGATAAAAGCGAAGATACTTCACCGACTGGACGACAACGTGAAAAAAGTCTGTAGCACATGACAGGGTGAGACAGAGACCAAATACTCAACAGTGACAAACCGCAGCGGGCACAGGAGATGCTAAGCCACCCACGTGGTGAACGGGGCAGTCAGCACCGTGGACGTGGCACCAGCCGCGGGAGGGACTAACGTCAGGGAGGGTCTAAGCCAAGACGCATCCACCACGGAAGGACTGAAAACTGAGGGAGCTGAAGGCAGAGAACTGGACACGGACACGCCTCTACCACCCGCGGCCGAGGAGTGGGCAGTGGCGACTTTCGGGAGCCCAGACCTGGGTCATGGCTGGCTGTCCCCCCCAGGGTCACTGTCTGGGTGGGGATGTGTCCGCCGTCTTCCGTTAGCCACACTGGGACCAAAGCCAGCTGGCTGGGAGCCAGGGAAGGCAGCGCCGGGCCCAGACCCACACACACGTGGCAGTCCGTGCGTGAGCCTGAACCCTGGCCGCGTACGGAGGCCGCCCAGAAATCCCGGCTAGGGCCTGAGGATGTGTGAGGTTTAAATGGCTGCAGGCAACTCTGGGGGCGGCCCTGGCTAACGAGATGCCCCGGGACCGTCGCCCTGACACGTGTCAGCCTGGATGTTCTTTCAGAGGGAGACGCTGGGGGACCACGTGTGAGGCAAACTACACATGTCCTGACACCCTGTTTCCCAGTGACAATAGACAGATCCTTATAATTAAACTGTAACAGTCTGCACCTGTCAGAAAACGAGCCTTTGGTTAAAAGATACTTGGTGTTCAGACATGACCAGAAAAATATCACTAAGTCAAATAAGTCAAAAGCCAGACGATCTCTCCTTTCCAAGTTTATACTCTATATTTTGTTTAAAAAAAAAACAGGAAATGAACCAGTGCAAAGAAGCACAACAAGGAAACCATTTTGCCAGGAACAGTTTCTCCCAGTATCCGTGTCTCTGTGGGAGGGCGAAGCTGAGAGCACTCAGCGGGCCAGCACCGGGAAGCCGGGAAGCCACGCACAGTATCACGCCGTGGAGTCACCGTGTCACCCAGGCCACGTGTCCCCTGGCCAAGCGGGCGTGACTCCGCACTCCTACCTCCCGCCCGCCACAGGTCTCCCTAGAAACTCTGCCACGCGCGACATAAAGATAAAACCTAACACTCTTGGGGGAAAATGAGATCTAAAACCAACAATAATTTTTCAAAATAACCTGGGAAACATCAGGATGAACTGTTTCTGTCAAGGAGGGCGTTCCAGAAGCTTCTACGTCACGGCACCTAACCATTAGCCGCCAGCTGACAAGGTTGCACGACAGCTCCATCCCGGAACACGGGGAAGCTGGTGGTCTTCCTTCCATTAAAAGTTAAGTTTTTGCCTCTGGTTTTCCACCGATCAAATCTCCAAATCCCAGTTTTTCCAGGGGTTCCTGTGCCATCAGCTGCCTACGAGAACGGAAGAAAACGAAGAGCGCCGTCTGCACGAGGCCTGTGCTTTCACTCCCATCCCACCCAACCAGTGTCCCGGGGGCTGCCTGCGGGCAGGGACTCCGCTGCTCTGGGCCCCGAAGGGCCTCTCTGCGCCCTCCTCCTCCTGGCTGACACCTGCACCTCTGGACCCAAGAGAGACACCCACCCCCCCAACGCAGGGCACAGCCAGAACCCGAAGGAAGCAGGCAGACTATGGTGAGGCTCCCCGAGGGCCCAGTCTGGAGCAGACCCCTGGCCTCCAGGTCCCTGTGAAGACGCCCTGGACAAAGTTGGACAGGACAGGACAGACTTTATTTGGTACAACTGACCCTGAACAACACAGGGGTTAGGGGCACCAAACACCTGCGTAGCCGAGGATCCGCCTATAACTCCTGACTCCCCAAAAGCTTAAGGACTAACAGCCTACTGCTGACCGGAAACCTCAGCTATAACCTAAGTGTATCCTAACAAAACGTAAGCCAGAGAAAAGAGCTATTAAGAAAATGATAAAGAAGAAACGTATTTCCAGGACTGTACTGCATTTATTGAAAAAGTCTGTATGTAAGCAGACCCGTGCTGTTCACGGTCACCGCATCTGTTAGCTTTACTCTGAGTTATCAGACACACCCAGATGCATGGTGTGTGGGCTCCATGTCCTCTCAGTCCTGCCCCAGGCCCAGCACGGTCTCACAGCTGGCCAGCGGCCGTGTCCTGCTCCCACTGCCTCCCTATAACCAGCCGTGTGCCAGCCTCCCACCGCGTCCACGTAAGTCAGGGCCACGAAGACAGGGATGCCCCGCACAGAGCACGTGCTGAGCTCAGGAGCCTCCCCCATCTGGCCTCCCGCCGCCCACGCTCCAGGGAATCGGGAGGCCTAGGTTTCATTCTGTTTTGTTTTGGGGGCGGGGGTGGGTCGACCCGAACTCTCAGAGGCATCTGTCCATCCTGCTTCCTGGCGGGGGGGGTTGGGGGAGGACAGCGTCCCCACAGGAACCGCCAGGCTCAGCCGACACACAGCCCGCCATCACTTCATACACCGTGTCCCGGCTCCCACCACGGAGCCCGCGGACCCCCCACAAGCCCGGCGGGCCAGTGCAGGCAGCCCGGAGTTCAGCCAGCATGCTGGGCACCGCGGGACGTCCAAGGCACCTGCTCAGATGACCCGCTTTCTGCAGGTTCGCGGGGGTCCAGGGGGACAGGCCACACTTCTGCGGAAACACAAAGCCCCACAGGGAGATGATCTCTATCCAAACTTCACAATGGCTGTCACTTACCCCTCAGGAAAATGTCCCCAGAATTGCAAAGTTCAGTCAGTACAATTTAATCTAGAAGCAGGTTAAATTCTACAGCATGGAATGCACGCACTACTCCTTAAACCCAAATGAGAAAAACAATGATAAATTTTCAACACATCTTGGCAAAAGAGGCCACCTGGCCGACAGTTCTTGAAACTGGCCTCTCGGACCACGCTGTGATCAGCAGAGCAACGACCCCCAGATGACACCCTCCGTGCTGCCTGTGTCACCCTCCACGGCAGAGGGGGATTCGGGCTACAGGTGAAACACAGTTGCTAACTGCTGATTCTGAGGTGACGTCACCCAGGACGACTCAACCTCATCACATGAATCCTGAAAATCAGAGACAGATGGGAAGCGAGGAAGGGTCGAAGAGATACACCGTCGCCAGCGGTGAGAGGGCGGAGGGCCATGAGCCAAGGAGCACGGGCGCCTCTAGAAGCTGGAGAAGGCAGGGAGCAATTCTGCCCCGGAGCCTCCAGAAGGAATGCAGCCTGTCCACGCCCTGACTGGGCCCTGCGACACCCGTGTCAGACTTCCCGCTACAGAAGGGCAGGCTGGCTGGCGGCACACCCACCCGGGCACAGGGCGAGCGGTGCTCCTCCCGACATGCCGTCACGACAGGACGGACCTGCGTGTTTAGCGGCACGAAGAAGGAATAAGGAGGAAAAAACTAGAAGCCAAATAAGACATGGTTCAAGATATCCTTTCTACAGATCTGTTAATCTTCATAAAATCCAGCTCCTTGGCAAGATCCTAAAAACAACAAATACAACATTTAACAAGTTCTAAAGCCAAAAGGATGATTTCAATGCCTCCCTTTAGCATAAGGGAAGAGACCATCCCATTTCCAGTCCAGTACTTTAGGGACTGAGCCAGCATTGAGCGCATGATTTAGGGCAACCAGATTTCCGGGAGGCCTGGCCTTCACACCAACCTGCGCTCCGGGATGCGGCTGCATGGCCCGATGCCCGCCCCACGGCACGGGGACCCAAGTGAAATGATTACAGAGCCTTGAGATCGCGGATCGTAGGTGTACTTGCTGTTTTCTCTGCCAACAAAGCAATCCCAAACTTAACAGCTTTTCCCGTGAGAAAATGTGGCCCACAGCTACAACAGCACACATACTTCCCCATCTGGCTACAACGGCCCACAGCCTCAAGAGGCAACTTTAAAAACTTGTTGTGGTCCAGTTTTTTACAAAGATGCATACAGAGGCACGAACCAGTAAGTCATGTCTGGGATTTCAGCACAAAAGGGAAAGGGAAGAAAAGAGGTTTGTAAAAAGCAGGAGGAGCAAAGGTGCAAAATCTAGATACTGAATCCGGGTGGTCATGGATTTTCATTAAAAACCATCCAAAAGTCTATGGCCAAAATCACTGACCAAGTCAGAAACACACATGTACCCTTTAAATTTATCTTAACGTCGCCTGACCAGCCAGCGAAGCCACTTGAAATAACGGAACCCACAGAGTGGCCAGCTGCATCCGTTGGTCCCCATCGACCTCAGCAGGCCTCAGGGGAGGCTGGTCTCCAGAAGCTGTGCTGAGCAAGGCACAGCCACACGGAGAGCAGGCAGCTCACTCCCAGGGTCAAATGGGGAGAAAAGACAGGGCCCTTCTGCTGGCCCTTCACCAGGCAGGCCAGGAGCCTCTCTGGGGACACAGGCAGCCCAACTCCGGAACAACTCCGGAACAACTCCCAGCAGGAGCAGCTACCTGTGTGTGCTGGGGACTCTGGCCTGCACAACGTGATTAATCCAAGCTTCAGAGAGGCGGGTGAGCCTGAACAACTCTGGAGACAGAGTGAGGGCCTCACCTGACGGCCCCACTCCCCAAAGGGCCCATCCCCAAGGTCCCACGTGTCCACAAATAGCCCTCAACACACCTGTGGGCCTGAGGAACACAAGAGATTTTGCCCTGAGGGAAATGTCTGAGTTTGTTATGGGAAAATGGAAACGGGGCTCCAACTGGATTGGTTTATGTCAACCCATCTTCAGACAAAGCCATCTGAAGACTGGATTCCTTAATGAGCTAATGAAGGGCTCAAAAAGCATAAATAAAAGTTCCCACCCCCACTATACAATTACCTGCCTTTCCCCATTAAGGACTAGAACAGTTCTTAAGCAAAATCTCGACGGATCATAGTTAGGAACATTTGTTTTATTTAAAAGTGAGCTCTGGTAAATGCTGGTCAAGACAGAACAAATCCTTTGTCTTTCATCATTTCTAAAATAGCCTATTGTCTCCCCGTCACATGTGAAGCACAGCTGAGTCTACATGAAACAAAACATTTGTACGGTCTGAGAACGTGAAAGAAAGAAACCGTGTACCCACAACCTTCAAACCGTTTGGCTCAGTCAGCATTTTCATGATGTACGGTTCTGAAACCTTAATGACAGCTCCCAAATTTGGAAAGAAAATACTCTGAGGAACGCAGTCGTGTACGACGCCGTCACTCCCGGAAAGGTCGCCGCGACTGCTACACAACTTCTAGTACCATTTAATCTGGCAGGCCCCAATGCTAGGGGCAAGCCACCACAGCTGTGAAAGACGGAAGTCTCAACGAGCCATGTGCAACGAGCTCTGGGGGAAAGAAACGCTTCCGGGGAGCCGAGGAAGGTTCGAGAAGTCACACGTTAGCAGGTACTTGCCTCTCCATTCTGCATTCTAAATAGGCTTTTGATTCCTGTCTGCACAAAGCGTTTTCAAACTTGTTGTCGCGGAGACACTTCATGAATTTCTCTTTGAAGCTTTCGCATTCCCCTAGAACGAGAAGGAAAACCGCGTCCCCCTTGAAGCGAGCGCAGGACGTGCTCGCGCAGCCGCCTGACCAGCTGCACACTTCTCCTGAAGACCCGCCTCCGCCACCAGCACGCCGGCCGCCGCGCTGGGAGGCGAGCACCTGGCCCGGGGAGCTCACGCGGCGCTGTCCACCCTCGCTGCGGGGGCGAAACACCTCACAGGAAACCGGGGGTTAAGGCAAGTCGGTCAGTCCACTCTCGGAGCCTGGCTTCCACAGACGCTCCCCCCAAACCGGACTCCGGCTCAGCACCGCGTTCCAGGCGCGCACGCGTCCCTGGCTACCAGCCTGCAGGCCCGGCCGCGGCGGGTCCGCCACACGCCCCGCTCCCGCCAGCCGCTCCGCGCCGGGCCGTCCCGCGGGGCTCCGGCCCTGTCCCGCTCCCGCCCGCGCGGGGCCGCGCCGGGCCTCGGTTTCCCCACCTGCACCGCGGGGCCGTGCGGCGCCACCGGGCACTCAGGACCCGAGGCCCGGCGCGGGAGCCCGGCGGCTGCCCGCCGCTCACCGAAGTGATCCAGCGGGAAGCTGCCCTTGTCCGGGGGCCGCGGCTGGAAGCTCTTGGACCCAAAATTCATGGCGGTCGACATGTTGGCGAGCCCCGGACTGCGACGCGCGCCGTACGCAGGGCGGCGGGCCGAGCGCCGAGCGGGCCCCGCGAGAGCGCGGAGCACGTCGAGCGGCGAGCGGCCACGGGCGTCAGGCCCCGCCTCTGCCGCCCGGGCCCCGCCCCCGCGCCACAGGTCCCGCCCCTACGCCGCCGGACCCCGCCCCCGCCTGGAAGGCCCCACCCCTTACTGACCGGGCCCCTCCCCGCCGCTGGGACCGGTCCCCTGGCCGCAGAGGCTCCGCCCCCGCACCACAGGCCCCGCCCCCTGCCCGGGCCCGGCCCCAGCTGGGCTCTGAAAGGCCCTGAGCCTGGCTGCTCTGCCCAGTCCTTGCCAGTCTCCTCCAGTCTGACCCTCACAGCAACCCAGTGGCAGAGGCCAGCCGTCATCTCCTTATGAGGAGGAAACGGAAGTCCAGAGAGGCTCAGCAGTTTGCCCAAAGACACACAGCTTCAGTCCACAGGAAGCCCAAGGGCAGGTGCACTCGCAGGGTCCGGCAGGCTGTGCGGCGCCTCTGCATCCCCAGGTGTCCGCGGGGCTGACCTGCGGGGGAGGAAGGAGTGAGGGCGGCCACACCCTAGTGTCACAGCCCGGGCAGCTCCAGCAACAAAGTGCGATTGCTCTTGGCTCTGGAGGCCGGACGTCCGAGACGGACGTGTGGCGGGGCTGGCTCCTCCTGGAGGCTCTGGGGAGACCCCGCCGCAGGCCACGCGAGCCGCGGTGGTCGCCGGCAGTCTTGGGGCTCCTCGGCTCCTGCGCACACCCCGTCTCCGCCCTCACCCTCCCGTGGGGTCCCCCCCGTGTGTCTGTGTCCAGATGTCCTCTGCTTACAAGGACACCAGCCACACTGGGCGGGCGCACCCTAACGACTTCATCCCGACTAATTACATCTGCTATGATCCTATTTCCACAAAAGGTCCCCTGCTAAGGTTTGGGGGGTAGGTCTCCAACCTATGAATTCGCAGGGGGCGGGGGATGCAGCTCAACCTGTAACAAACTAGAAGTGCCTCGAGAACAGTTACGGCTCTGGTGGTCACTTATTATTACTATTGTTCTTATAGCAGCAAGAACAACAGTGAAAGGGCTCGGTGGAGACCCCAGCTCTCCCACGCAGAGCCTCCTCCCAGCCCTGTACCCGAGGCAACCACCCCTCGTCCCCAAACTGGGCCTCTGGATTTCATCTGGAGGGAGGAAGTGGATCACTGCCCTCCCAGAGCACCTGCGCTCTCTGATTCTGCCAGGAGCTCCAACCTGCATCCGTGCATCCATCCCACCCGCGTGCCAACCATGTGCCAGGCCCTAGAGATAAGCAGATTGGGGCCTCAGCAACAGGGCTCACCAGCTACCCCCTCCCCCTGGTCCCTGACGTGATCCAGCACCATGCCTCCTTTTAATGTCAGGACTAGGAGCAGTTCGGGCAACTCAGGGGCCTTGCAGAGAAGTGCCTGGCCAACGAGCCCTCACAGCCCCCACCTCAGGGCCTGCCCCTTCCTCAAGGCCTCTGGAAGGCACCCAGCTCCTCACTCGCTGGCTCCCCAGCACGCCTGCCCCTCCCCAGTGTGCACCACTGCATCTCTGTGCCTGGGGTTGCATTTTAGCAGTGTGTCCAGTGCCGGCAGAGCTGGCCCTGAATGCTGCTGGGGCCTGTTGGGGGTCCACAGGGAAAGCCCATTGCAGCCGTTGAGGCCTTGATCAACCTGGTGTTCTGGGCCCACTAAAAACTACAAAAGGAAAATTGCACCTTGATCTTGTCACATAAACGACCGTTTCATGCGGCTAGAACCAGGGGCCACGCACTGGGTTATTCATTAATATGTTTCCAGGGCAGTGAACAAAAGACGCTTTTATTGCCCAGCAAATAGCACTTTTCCACTTGACTAGATCACACCACTCAGCGGTAAAGAGGACAGCCCTGCCCCCCAAGGTTGCCTGCAGCCTCTCCATCCAGCAGCCCTGAGGGACCAATGAAGCACTGGAGGCCTGGAGACCCCAAGGTGACAACCAGCTTTTAATTGACACGTCTGTACCTGGCAGATGATTATTGCTTTATGTGAGACGTTTGGCTGGGAGGGAGGGAAGGGATTTTCGTCTGTGGCGCACAGATAAAGAAGTGGGGGAAGAAACTGATGCTTCTGGAACCCCTCTTCCACGCTAGGCTGTTTGGCGTGGGGCCCCTGGAACAGTGCCAGGCATACAGTGGACATTCAGTTAGTAGCATCTGAAGGATGAACCCGGTTAAGCAGGTGTTCTTATCCCTCACCTCACACGTAGAGAAACACAAAGAGGTCAAGTCTCGTCCAAGGTGACGCAGCCAGTGTCCGAGCTACCCGGCACTGTGTAACAAACATCCCCAGCTCAGAGGTGTAAAACAGAGACCATCTGCTTTGCCAAGAACTTGCAGTGTGGGCCGGCCTTGGTGGAGACAGCCTGCCTGGCATCAGCTGGGGGTGCGCAACCTCAGGCTGAGACACTCCCCCTTTAAGACAGCCCCTGGATCGAACCTTGCCTGGAACTAGATATAGCAGATCTCTCCCCTTTAATACAGTCTGCTGCAAAAGTATATTTTTCAAAAGGATGAAAACACAGTTCTCAGAGAAATATAAACTGCACATGTGTTAGTTTCATTTAATGCATGGATGAAGGGGTTTGGCCGGATGGCAAAGCTGGTTCTGAGAAGGGCGCCCCAACCCCGATATATCCACATCTGGTCAGAGGAAAAGAAAGGATGCTGGAGTTGGATTGCTAAGCTGGACCTACAACAGGTTAATAGCTCATGGGGCAATAAACCATAACCTTCGGGATTATCCTTTCTGCCAGACAGAAGTGATTTGCGTTTTTACAGGAAAATCAATCACTTGCAGCTTTTCTGTTTCCTACATGTGAACGTCTAGCTTGAGGGCACCTGGGCCTGGTCAATAATAAACAGTAAGTCAAATACAGCGACGCTCCCTGGGAGGGTCGAATGATGCTCAGGCAGACTGGCTGGACCGTGGCTTTGAGGATACAATGAAGGGACACAGTGTCACCCATTTGCCTTATTCCTGAGTATTGGGAAATTTTCCTGAACATTGCTTATATGACTGAGGCTGCCATAGCAAAGCTCCAAAAATTTAACCATCAGAAACGTATTCTCTCCCAGTTCTGGAGGCCACAAGGCTGAACCCGAGGTGTGCAGGGCCACACTCCTTCGGAGGGCACTCGGGGAGGGTCCTTCCTGCCTCGTCCAGCTCCTGGTGGCCCCACGTTCCTTGCTTAGGGCCACACCCTCCATCTCGGCTTCCAGAGTCACCTGAATTTCTCTATGTCTGTGTCCTCCACTCTTCTGTCTCTTATAAGGACACCCGTCACTGGATTTAGGGCCACCTTAATCACAATCTAAACTTGATTACGTCTGCAAAGACTCTATTTCCAAATAAGGGCCCATTTTGATGTTCTAGGGAGACATGAATTGTTGGGTGGGGAGGCCATTCCACCCAGTACACCGCTCCCACCCCTTTAGGTTATTTTCCCCCTTTAAAGAGTTCCAGCTGGCCCAGAAAAGTCGGGTCGCCGTAGGTGTGGGCAGGGCCCCGACGCTTAGAGTCTCGAGCTTGAAAGTTGATCTTCAGGCTGAGAAAATCGGGGAGCTGGTCTTGACTGGAGGGGTGGGCAGAGAGGAGAGGGGGCAGAATGGAGCCCAGCAGCCCCCCACCCAGCATCAGCATGGGGGGTGGGGAGCCGGCAAGGTGAGGCCCCCTCCTGGCACCCTCCATAGGGGAGGTTGGTGGGGAGAGCCAGGCCGCGCGTGGGACAGTGGGTACGATGCCCCACCTGGTGCAGAGCGAACATCAGTCAGAGTCTAACGGGGTGCAGCCCCTTGGCTCAGGGCTTCTGGTTCTAGGAACTTATTTTTACAGCACATCCCTTGCAACTGGGCACGCAGGTATTTCGAGCAGGATGTTTTTGACTGAGAGAGAGAACGGCAGAGAGGAGACGAGGCAACCGTCCGGGGTCTGATCCGGCCACACTGTCACCGCAAGAATAAAGAGCAACTGAACAGAGGGAGGGAGACAAGGGCGGAGGAGACTCTGGGGTGGAAGGGAGGTTCACGGTCTGGAATGTGGCGAGGGTTTCCCGGCTGTATAAGTATGTAAACTCGTCGAACTGCGCGCTTGGACACGAGGGGCTCGCTGCACGTCAGTACAATGATGAACACAGCAAGAGCACCACACGCAGAAGCCGGAGCGTCTCTGGGAGGACGCATGGGCGAGGGGCCCAGCGGGGAGGGGACTCTGGAGCCCCCGCGGGTGTGCGTCCGTTATCTAGTTAAACGGGTAAACAGCCACCCAAACGCCTCCTTCCCAGAAAGAGCCTGTGGGATGCTGCGGTGGGCTGACGGGTGGCGCCCACGGAAGACACGCCCAGCGGTCTCTGCATGTGAGGCAAGGGTCTCGAGGTGAGACCACCGTGGGCCATGGCGGGCGAGGCCCGAGCGGCAGGCCGGGTCCTCCCCGAGAGCCCGCGAGGAGCCAGCCTGCCCGCACCACCGTCCTGACTGCTGGAGTGTATTTCTGGACTTTTAGACGCCCAGCTGTGGGTCTTGGTTTTGCGGCAGCGCCAGGACTCACACAGTGGTGAGCGGTGGGGCCGCTGGGGACCTGAGCGGGACCCTTCCCCAGTGCCGGGGGGCAGGGGGTAGCCAGGGGGGCAGCAGGCCTTTCTAGAAGTTGCCGAGGAAGGGCCCTGTGGGAGGGACACTGGTTGCTGCTACGGTTTTAGGCTCAGGAGGGGAAGGCCCCGGATGAGCAGCTAGAGGAGAGGTGGCCTGGGGGGTCGCGGGGACGGGGCGCTTCCCAAGGCCTGGCCAGCCCCGTCAGCGTCAGCGAGGCCCTGGGCATCGGGGCCCCAGGACCAGAGATACAAGGAACCGGCCGCACCCGCAGGGAGGAGGGACCCTGAGCGCGTCCCCAGGGGACAAGGGCCGACTCTGGGGGCAGATGGGACTGGCGCTCCCCACCTCTGTCCTCCACAGACTCTTCCAGAACCTTGCCCCTCCCCCATGCAGTTCCCCTCCCTTTGGACCTGGGGCAGCCTCAGGACACCCCCCCAGGTGACAAAGCCGCGTGACTCCAAAGCTAGGTCACAGGTCATAGGTTACAGGTTGTGGCCTCTGACACTTGAACCCTCACTCTTGAAGCTTGAAAACACAAGCTCACCAACATCACTCCCGAGGTCAGAGTCCAACGCGGCAGTTCCCGAGACCCCGGCTCAGCCAGGGCTGCCCCTGGGAGCCCCCACGAGGCCCTCGCTCTGGCTCACCTCCACGGCCTCCTTCCCTTCTGGGCCCTGTGACCCCACTGGGCCCCACCGACAGTCCAGGACAGTCTCCCTATTTTAGGGTCAGCTGATGAGCAAATTCAGTTTCACCTTCTACCTGAACCCCTTTGCGTGGAACCTGGTGTTTTCACACGTTCCAGGGACGAGGTGGTGGATGTTCCAGGAATCGGTTCCCAAGCCCTGGCCCGTGAGGCCGTGGGAGTCCCGCACCGCGCCGCCCCCCCCCCCCCCGTGGCCCCGTGCTCCCACGTGATTGCTACGCAGTGATCCCCGCACCCCTGCTACTCGTGCTGCTGTGGGTATGACGTCTGGCTCAGGCAGAACAGTAGGGACAGGACACCGGTGCAGGGGTGCAGTGGCAGGGCCGGGATCCGCGCGGGAGTCCTAGGGGCGCAGGGGCGCGGGGCTGGGATCCGCGCGGGGGGCGCGGGAATCCGGGGGCGCAGGGGCGCGGGGCCGGGATCCGAGCAGGAGGCGTGGGGATCCGGGGGCGCAGGGGTGCGGGGCCGGGATCCGAGCAGGAGGCGTGGGGATCCGGGGGCGCAGGGGCGCGGGGCCGGGATCCGAGCAGGAGGCGTGGGGATCCGGGGGCGCAGGGGCGCGGGGCTGGGATCCGCGCGGGGGGCGCGGGAATCCGGGGGCGCAGGGGCGCGGGGCCGGGATCCGAGCAGGAGGCGTGGGGATCCGGGGGCGCAGGGGCGCGGGGCTGGGATCCGCGCGGGGGGCGCGGGAATCCGGGGGCGCAGGGGCGCGGGGCCGGGATCCGAGCAGGAGGTGTGGGGATCCGGGGGCGCAGGGGCGCGGGGCCGGGATCCGAGCAGGAGGCGTGGGGATCCGGGGGCGCAGGGGCGGGGGAGTCCGGGGGGATGGGACTGTTTCACATCTTGAGCGTGGGCGTGGTCACATGACTGTAGGAGTTGGTGAAAACTTGCAGAACCGTACCCTGAAAAGGCTGGAGGTCACGAGCATAAATTCTCCTGCCAGGCGGGTGCACTGAGGCCCCAGCCAGAGGCCTGTCCGGAGACAGGCGGGGCAGCTCGGCTCTGCGGTACCACCAGCCCCGGGGGGCCCCCCCGCACTCCGCTGGGTCCCTCCTGCCCCCGCCTTTCCGGGGCCTGGATGTGGAAGAGCCCTCCACACTCGTGGTGCCCAGAGAGATTCTCCGCCAAACGCTGGTCGCCCCTCAGGGGCCTGATGTGACTCCAGCGACCCGAGCGGCAGCCCTGCTGGCCGGGCCCTGAGAAGTTCCAGGTCTGTAGCTGGCCTCGCCTGGGCGCTCCAGTCGGGGGTCACCCGGGGCACAGGGGCCCGTGCGAAGTCCCGCAGTCACACACTGCTGGCCCCGTCTGCACGAAATCCCAGGAAACACCAGTAGGGTCCGGATGCCCATAGGGCAGGGTCGGGCATCTAACCTGATGGGTCTGGTTCCCAAGCCTGCGCCCCTCACTGCCACACCCCTGCCCCGCAGGGTGGGACAGCGCAGAGCGAGTGGTGGGTGCTGTGGGGGCCCCGCCCTGATCCGCCTCACCGCCAGCGCACCCAGAGGCCGGGGGGGCTGCGAGCGCCTCAAACCTGGGCCCCACTTCCTCTCCTGAGAAATGGGGGTGACCCCCGCTAGGCTGTCAGGAGGAGCTCAAGGGTCTTGCAGGTAAGAGGCCAGAAACTGGCTGAGCCAGGACTGGTTCTGGAAAATCCCCTCCAGCCGTGCAGCCACGCCCTGCAGGAGACCGTGGCTGATCCGCAGGTGCCCAGGCGGTGGCACCGAGGTGGGGGGCCTCATGCCCGGCGTGGCCACAGGTGCCCAGGCCTCACCGACCTGAAGGAGGAGGGTGGACCCCCCAACCCCCACCCCAAGTTCTCACCTCCAGCGCGTCGGGCCGCACTGGCCCTTCCCTCCTTCCCATGGCTGTCCACCCAGCACCTTGCTTGGTCCTGCTCCGGGATCCGCACAGCCCTCTGCCGGAATGCCCTTCCTGGGACTCGCACGCCCAGCTACAACGCCCGGGGTGTTTTCAGTGGAAAGGCCCTGCCATGTGGGTCTCTTCCCCTGGGCTGGGGGGCCCTTTCTGGATCCCTGACCACCAGGGTCTGTAGCCCTAGCTACCAGCGGAGCCCAGCACGCAGGTGCTCGATAAATGCTCGCTGAATTAATTAAGGTGGGTTGTCCTGGGCGGCGAGCACCCACAGCCCACGCACCTAGTAGCAGCCTTGGTACCTGGCACTCAGCCTAAATGACCCGGAGACACAGCTGTTAGGGAGCCGTCCACCCTCGCTGCGGCCCCACGGCTGTGCAATGGGACGGCCTGCCCGCAAGACAGTGAGCACCCCGTCACAGGAGGTGTGCAAATGCAGGCTGGGAGGGGGTGCGGGCCGTCGGGCTGCTTTGGCTCTGGGGTTTGTGTAGGGGCACGGACGGCATCTCCAGGAGATAGGCCCCGCGGTGAGGGGCCCCACGCGGGGATGGGGTTCCCGCTGCCTCATGTCAGGGCAGGTGGCGCCGAGCAGGCCCGGCCACTTCTGATGCCAGCACCCTCAGCCCCTCACAGCTCCTTTCCACGGGGCACCTCCTCCCCTCCCAGCCGGGGCACCGGGGTTGAGGAGAGCGAAGTGCAGCACAGACAGACGGGGGCTCGTAAACCCGGCCAGCCCACCCTGCCCCGCCCTGCACCGGCCAGGGCCTCCCACTCCAGGTGACCACACTCGAAAAGCCACCAGGGAGCAGGCTGTCACTCAGGGCAACCTTGCGGTCGGAGACTCTGCAGGGGACACTCGGAGGGTCCTGGGATCTGAGGCGTTTGCTGTGCGGACCGTCGCGGGCCATCCCCAGGGTCTCCGCAGACCTCCTACCCCATGGGCCCTGCTGAGGGAGGCTCGGAGCTCCCCTCAGAGCTAGGGGGCCCAGGTCCCAAGGCCCCGTGAGCCCCAGGTCTGATGGGGAGACAGGCAGAAGGCAGAGGCCTGCGGGAGGGGCAGACGGGCCGCCGCGGTGTGTTCTGTCCAGCAGGCAAGGGACGAAGATGCCCCAAGCGCAAGGCCTGGACGCTAGCCCCCCAGACAGCCCCTGGCCCCTGGCTCCCTGCCACAGACGCAACCCCACATTCCCCGCACGCCTGTCACTTTAAGCTGCCTGGCTGTCCTCGGCAAACTGCTCGGTCCACATTCTCGGGGCCGGGGTGAGGCACGCCCTCCCAGGGGCCTATAAGGCTCAGGGTGGGGAGCTGGGGCCTCGCCGCCTGCCGTCCTCATGGCCCTGCTGCTCCTGGGCATCCTGCTGCTCCTGGGGCTCTGGGGGCTGCTCCAAGCCTGCACCCCCACCCCCTCCCCAGCCCCTCGCTGGCCCCCTGGGCCACGTCCGCTGCCCCTCATCGGAAACCTGCACTTGCTGCGTGTGTCCCAGCAGGACCGGTCACTGATGGAGGTAGGTCAGGGCAGGCGGGTCCTGGGCACCCCAGCCCCAGCTCAGGGGACACAATACGCCCAAGTGCCCACCCTGCCTTGAGGAAGAGAAAGACAGCCCACCCTACAGGGAAGCAGATGGGCCATTTAAGGAGCAGGGGCCCGGAGGGCTTCCTGGAGGAGGCAGCATTTGATGAACGCCTACAGAAGAGCCCGGACTGGGGGAGGCGGAGGGGAGGAGGCAGGTGCTCCGGGGAGTAGTACCACACAGCAGAGGTCCCGCGAGGGAAGGAACCCGGACTAGCCCACGAGTGTGCGTGGGGCGTAGGGAGCGCCTGCTCGGTGTGGCTGCTCCCAGCCCAGGCTGGGGGCTACACGGTCCTGGCCCCACGTTGAGGGCAGGCTGCCCTGCCCTGCAGCCAGGAATGGCCGGCCCAGTGGGCAAAACGGAGGTGCAGGCCTGGCCCCCCACCCCACAAGGTCTGCCCGGCCAACGTTGCCCCAACCACGGCTCCCACCACCACTGCACCCTCCTTCCCCAGAAGCGCTGCCGCTTCCTGGTGGTCCCCCGGCCCTGCGTGTGGGTGGGGAGGAAGGGGCTGCAGGAAGCACCCTGGGCGCCAGGGTTCTCAGGCCATGCCTGGGGTCACACCCGGGGGCCACCGTCCAGCGTGCGGGGAGTGGAGCGGGTGTGGACAGGTCTGGCTCCGTCCCTCGGTGAGGGTGATGGACAGCAGTTCACTTCTTGCCTCCGGGCCTCAGTGTGCCCATGTGTGAAGGCACAGAAGGGAACGGGCACAGGCAGAGGCGTCAGAGGCCAGCCCTCCCCGCGCAGTCTGGGTCTGGGCCTCCAGGCTGGGCAGGGCGGTTCGCGTGAGGTCTGGGCACCCCTGCTCCTGTCCATCTGGGCTTCAATGCGGGGGGGCATCTGAGCGGGGAAAGGCTCTCTGTGCAGACCCCTGGGCTTCTAGCACAGGCCACCCCCGCAGACAGCCCCTCCTACTGCCCGCCTCCTCGTCTTGGGGTTCCAAGGAGCCCTCTCTGCTGCTTCCCCGGAAAAGAAAACCACGACGGCGACACCCAGCACCAGTGGTAGCCCCTGCCTTCCTGGAATGGATGGGGAGGGGGCTCAGCGGGATCCAGCAAGACCCGGCTCCTGCCAAACACACCTCCTGCTTTTCGGCTCCTGGGCCTTTGCTTGCGCACGCCCACGGCTGGCCCAGTTTCTATGGAGCCTGCCTAGGCCACCCCGGCTCTGAATGTGCCCCACGCCCACCCTGCGCAGGTGCAGCCCGGGGCAGGTGCTCACGGGGCCTGGGGTGGGGCCGCGGGCTGATTCCTGCCTGTGCCCACCAGCTCTCAGAACGGTACGGGCCGGTGTTCACTGTTCACCTGGGGCGTCAGAAGACCGTGGTGCTGGCTGGCTACGAGGCCGTGAGGGAGGCCCTGGTGGGCACCGGGCCGGAGCTGGCGGACCGGCCCCCCATCGCCATCTTCCAGCTCATCCAGGGAGGTGGGGGTAGGTGTGCGGCGCAGGGTGGGGAGGGCGCAGCTGAGCGTACGAGTCCCCGGACCCCGGGGGGGGTCTGCCTCTCTGAGCAGCACGAGAGTGTGCCCGGCGTGGCTCCTGGGGGAGGGACACAGTGTCCACATGGCCGGGGACCATGACACGCCAAGAGTAGGTGCAGCTCACCAAGGCCAGCCCCAGGGGTGGGGTGAGGCCCCAGCCAGGCCCCCCGACCTCGCTCCCGGCCTGCGTCACCTGGGGTTGCTCACGGGCGGCTCGTCTGACCTGCAGGCATCTTCTTCTCGTCGGGGGCACGCTGGAGGGCCGCCCGCCAGTTCACCGTGCGCACCCTCCATGGCCTGGGCGTGGGGAGGGGGCCCGTGGCCGACAAGGTCCTGCAGGAGCTGAGGTGCCTCATGGGGCAGCTGGACTGCTATGGAGGTGAGTGGGGGCCGGGGCACCCCCTGTTGGGGCCCCCTCACCCCCTGAGGCTGGTCTCCCTCCCATTCCAGGCCAGCCTTTCCCCCTGGCCCTGCTGGGCTGGGCCCCCTCCAACATCACGTTCACGCTGCTCTTTGGCCGGCGGTTCGAATACCAGGATCCCGTGTTCGTGTCCCTGCTGAGCCTTATCGATGAGGTCATGGTCCTCTTGGGGACCCCCAGCCTGCAGGTGAGAGGTGGCTGCTCCCGGCCTTGGGGTGGGGGGTGGTCTCAGCACTGCCCCTGCCCGAGAGAGGTGAGCTGCCACCTTGCAAAAACCCCACTGGATTCAGAGCCAGGAGGCCCGAGGCATGTCCTGTTTCTGACACCAATTGGCCATGTGACCCCAGGCCAGTTTCCCCATGCCCTCTGGGCAATGAGGGGGCTGTAGGGCAGGGTGCCCATCTGCCTCCCCCCACGCCTGCCCATCAGTAGCAGATGCACCTACTCAGAGGTGGGGATGGGGACTGAGCATCTCTTCCCTGGATATGGGGTTCAGTGTCCCCCTGCCCCCCCACCCTTAAACCCAGGGACCCTCCACCCAGCATGGGTCCTTCACAGTGTCACATGAATGGTGCAAACTGGCCCTGCTGATTCTCAGAACTCCCAGGGGCAGGTGCATTTCACTCTTTCCAAAGCATGAAATGTTTGCCATTGTGACCATTTCTGTGATAGGTCGCTAAGCGCATCCATCTGGTCGTGGTGCGTGTATTTACGGACCCGCGGTCACGGGTGCGAGGCGGGGGCTGGCCACAGAGTCTCCCGTCCTCATGCTTTGGTCCTAGGAGCCTCTGGGCAAGAGGACCTGGGCCTTCTCGCCGAAGCAGGCCGTCCCAGGAGGATGGAGGCCAGAGGGGTCAGAGCAGAATGTTCCAGGCCTCCGTCCCAGGGCCAGCCCCTCACCTCAGAGTCACCCTGTGTAATTCGATCCAGGGATCACTAATGCTCTGGGGGACACCCAGCGGTCATAGTGCACCAGGAGAGCTGTGGACATCTGCGAGCCGGGCACCAGCTGGCCCCTCAGACAACCTGGTCACAGTGGGATCAGCTGAAGCTCTGAAGTTTGCAAATTCTTTGTTTTCAGGACTTTAATGAGAGGCAACCCCCCCCCGCCCCCCCGTCTTGCTCGCTCTGGTGGACGGAGAGCAAGCATGATCCCAGCCACCTGCAGGCGTGAAACCACCACCTGTCCGGCAGCCGCCCCTTCCTGACCTGGGACAGAGGGTTTTGTGGGAGCCCCCTGGCTGCTGGTCCCACCAGGAGGGCCAGGGGCCCCCGGGCACGGAGCCTGGTGCCCTCTTGTGGCCACGGGCAGCACCCACACAGCATGTCTGCCTGGAGTCTGGGGCAGCACCTGGGGACCTGGACAGGTGGACACACCTGCTGGAGGGTGAGGGCCCCGCTGTGGGCCCTGCACCCTAACCCCGCCCACTGTCTCGCCCTCCGCCTTCAGCTGTTCAACATCTACCCCTGGCTGGGGACCCTCCTCCAACTGCACCGGCCTGTCCTACGGAAGATAGAGGAAGTCCGAGCCATCCTGAGGACCCAGCTGGAGGCGCGGCGACCCCCCACGCCCGGGGGAGGCCCCGTGAAGAGCTACATGGACGCCCTGATCCAGCAGGGCCAGGTGTGGGCGAGACCCACCCTACCACCTAAGAGGCCTGGGGGCATCTGGGGGCCGCACCCCAGGAGGAGTGGGGTTGGGGAGGGGTCCATGCTGGTCCTGCACCACCTCCTCCACCTCCTAGCTGAGGAACCCCTTAGCCTCGGTCTCCCCATCTGTGAAATGGGGCATTTGCAGTGTCTGCCTCAAGGGGTGGCTGCAAGGATGTGGTGAGCCCAGAACGTAGTAGGTGCTCAGCAGACTTGGCTCTGCCTTCCCGCCACGGCTCTGTTTTCTATCCCTTTCTTGAGCCCAGAGCTGGGTTGGAGGGTGGGGGTGGGCCGGCTGGTCCATGGAGCCCTGCCTCCAGCCGAGTCCCATCCAACCCGCCTCTGCAGGGGAATGACCCCCAAGGCCTGTTTGCCGAGGCCAACATGGTGGCCTGTGCCCTGGACATGGTCATGGCTGGTACAGAGACCACGTCGGCCACGTTGCAGTGGGCTGCCCTCCTGATGGGCAAGCACCCGAGTGTGCAAGGTGAGCTCCCAGCCTGTCTTCCCAGCACACAGCCACCTGCCGGGTGGGTGGGGGTCCGCCCGGGCCTAGGGATCCAGGCTCCCAGGGATGCTGGCACCCACGCTCTCACCCACAGGTCGGCTGCAGGAGGAGCTGGACCGCGTGCTGGGGCCCCGACGGCACCCCCGCCTGGAGGACCAGCGGTCCCTGCCCTACACCAACGCTGTGCTGCACGAGGTCCAGCGGTTCATTACCCTCCTGCCCCACGTGCCGCGGTGTATGGCGGCTGACACCCAGCTGGGCGGCTACCTGCTCCCCAAGGTGGGCACCCCCCTCCTGGACCCTGACAGGGTGGGCAGGGCCCTCCCTCCCCCTTCTCTCCCCCTTCCCTCCCTCCTTCTTTCTGCTCTGGGTCAGGGTGGGCCCAGCTGGCCTCCTGGGGGGACCTTCTCTCTCAGTGCACACCCTGGGGGAATGGGGTGCCAGGCCCAGCCCACCTGCTGCCCCGCCCACAGGGCACACCTGTGATCCCCCTGCTGAGCTCTGTGCTCCTGGACAAGACACAGTGGGAGACGCCCCACCAGTTCAACCCGGGCCACTTCCTGGACGCTGAGGGGCGCTTTGTGAAGCGGGCAGCCTTCCTGCCCTTCTCTGCAGGTACCCACAGCCCTCACGGGTGGGGACAGCACGGGGCCCCTCACCCCCAAGTGCCTGGTCACCAGGGACCTCGGAAGCTCAGGCTCAAGCCTGCTGGGCCCCCCACTGTCCATAGCCTCTGGCAGCCGGTCTCTGCCCCTCAGAGCTGGCCCGCATCCCGGTTACTGCAGACCTTGCTCTCAGATCGCCCCCACTCCAGGCCCTCCCTCGTCCCTCCAGAGACTCCCCTCTCCCTCCACTCCAGGAAACTGGCCGGGCTCCCTGGCACAGCCCTGGAAAGAGCGGGTCTAGAGCCCCCACCCCGTGCCTCGGTTTCCTCTGCAGGCCGCCGCGTCTGTGTGGGGGAGAGCTTGGCCAGGTCGGAGCTGTTCCTGCTTTTCGCTGGCCTCCTCCACAGATACCGCCTGCTGCCCCCGCCCGGCCTCAGCCCTGCGGCCCTGGACACCATGCCCGCCCCGGCCTTCACCATGCGGCCGCCAGCCCAGGCCCTCTGTGCAGTGCCCAGGCCCAAGGGCTCTGACCAAGGAGACCCGGGGAGGGTCTGAGTCACTCCCCCAGGTCCCAGCTTGGGGTGCTCTGTGGAGGATGGAGGCAGGACAAATGGACGGACAGACAGAAAGCCCTTCATGGGGGCCCTTGCTGGGCTCTTTGCTGTGGTTCCCCAAAGCCCCTCCTGGGCCAGATCCTGTTCTTTCGGGGGCTCAGCCCCCTTCCAGTTCCCCTTGCCCAGAGGTGTCTCTATCCCTTGTCCTCCAGTCTCCCCAGGGCAGCTGGGGTCCCCTCCCCGCCCTGAGCTCCCTGCGCTCTGCCCTCTGTCCCCAGACCCCTTGGGCATCAGTACTGCCTCAGTCTGCACCCAGGCCCCCCACCCATACCGCAGGGTGCCCCTCACGCCCTAGTGGTGACGCACCCCCTCCCCACACCCCCATGCATGCCTCCCTGGGCTCCCCATGGCCTCTTCTCCCCACCCCCCCTCCATGCTGCCCCCGTCCGGTTCCCCACAGGGCCAGCGTTGGCCAGGCACAGAGGTGCCACCTGCAGCTGGGGGTGCGGGGTGACGTCCACCCAGAGGCCAGCCTGAGACCTGTGTTCCCAGCACGCTCAGTGTGCACCGTGCCAGGCCCTGGACCGCCGGGTCTCCTGCAGACCCCACCCTGTTCCGGCAGCTCGTGGGCAGCCATGTCCCGGAGGCGCTCTGCCCGTGGAGCCAGGACCAGGCGAGGGATAGCTGCCACCAGAGGATCGGGGACCCTGCAGGGGTGACAGCAGAGCCTGAGCAGGAAAGATGAGCGGGAGTTTGTAGGGAGGACGCTGGGGCCCCCTTGCGCTTCACCCCATCAACCTCACGGGACCCAGAAGCAAGTGGGGACACAGAACCCAAGGCCCAGCTTCCGATCTCCCCCACGCCCAAGATGTACCAAGGCCTCTAGGTGGGGGCCTCTGGGCAGGGGGCTGTTGCTGACAGGGCCCAGAGACGCCAGGTCAGGGGTGCACCGCGGGAGGCCCTCCAGCATGGGCCTCCACGGGCCACCCCCACACTGACTCACTTCCCGTTATCTGGTGTCCTGTCCTGTATCTGGCGACCCATTAGTGCCTGGGAGCCTGGTGGGGTCGGGTTGGCCCTGTCCTGGCCGCATGGTGGCTCTGGGCCATCCCGGCTGCCCTCCCCCGGCCCAGGCTCCAGGTGGGGTCGCAGGGGGCTCTCAGAAGTGAGGCAGCCTCTCGACCAGTTGCCACGCCCCAGAGCCTTCTCTCTGGTCCCTTCTGACCCCCCAATTTCTCGTCTGCCCCTCGACCCTTCCCAACACTGAAGCCTTGGCTTTTTAAATTCAAAAGCGTGTCTGTGTGGGAGGATGAATCCCCTCTGAGGCAGGGCTGGTGGACAGGTGGAGGGCCGGGCGAGGACATGATGATGGGACACCACGGTAAACCAGTGATCCGGACAATTCCCGGGGCAGCTGCAGAAGGGGGTCCCTGAGGCCCAAGTGCACGCAGAGTGCTCCCCACAGGAGAAAGGATAAGGATCGGGGCGTGTCCCCACCCGTGAACAGTGTCTGGGTGTGGGCAGCAGGGGCAAGTCTCTCCAGGACCCTGCGCAGGGCGGTGGAGGCGGGCGCTTCGGGATGTGCTGCTGCCCGTGCTGGGCCCCTACGGGGGAAGGGGGTTACTCTGGGGAGGGGCCCGTATACTTCGCTTCTGGGAAAAGCTGGGTGGTGGGTGAGGGGCATGTTCTGTCGTTGCATTCCTTCTGTCTGTCTGCCACATCTGACACTGAGGGAGGGGCTGGGAGCCCCCCTGCAGGGCCGGGCCGCTTTACTGTCCGCGGTCACACGGTGCTAACAGCATGGATCTCACCTAAGTTCATCTCCGTGAACGAATGAGAGCATCCTTCAGAGCATCACAGAACATTCCGGAATGGCTGTGGAAACCCTTTCAAGAAGCTGTGGGTGGGAGAGACTGGGCTGCTCGGGGCGGGCTTGCTGGGAGGACGTGGAAAACCAGAACAGGGGGACACGAGCATCGTGGTAAACCTAGTGCTGCCCGGACCCCGTTTCCAGAAGCCGCTCCCCGCGTAGGAGAGGGGTCCGCGGCACCTCCCAGGTCGGTCGGCTTCAGGCGGGGGCGGGATGCAGAGCCTGAGCCGCATGTTTCCTAACTTAACAGGCGTCAAAATGAACCACTTTCCCGGGCGACTTAAGTTTTCTCCACAGAAGCCAATAGGGTTAGTTGATGTTTTAATCTGCCAAGAACAAATCTGAGCAGTCTTTCCGCCAGGTGGGAAGGTGTAGGTCCTGCTGGAAAGCACTCCACAAACACGCTGCTCTGGGCCCCTCCCCGGGGCGGGGGGCTCCGACGGAGGACGCGGCGGCTCTGGCTGGGTGTCAGGCGGGAGATCCCCATGTTGACTTTAGTGCCCTCCTGGTTCATGACGGGAGCCTCCCGGGGCCCCGACACCAGGTGCCCGCGGCTTGGCTCCCTCAGGCCCCGTCCAGATGCAGATCTGAGGTGGGCTGGGCACAGGGCTGGTATGTGCGGGGACCCTCGCCAGCCTGGTCCAGGGCTCGGGAGGCAAACAGGGCCTCTGCAGGGGACCCCCCCCGCCATGGTGAACCCGCCAGGTGCTGTGACCTGGGGCAGGGCCCAGGAGAGCCAAGGCCGCCGTGTGGGGACTGTCTGGGGAGTATCGTTCCCTTCTCCCCGCCCTCCTTATGGAGTTGACACAAAATAAGCATATTATTCGCTGAAAGGGCGCAATGTGCCGAGTCTGGCCCACGAGATCATCAGCACAACTATGGAACACACCCATCTCCGTGGCCGCCCTGGACGCCCCCCACACCAGGCCCGGCTCAGTGATCACATGGACACCCCGGCCTGGGGCCACAAAGGGGGCTCGCCCACCCACCGGCTCCTGCCCTGACCAGGTGCACAGAGACTCCCACGATGGGGGCGGGGAGTGAGGGCTCCACCATGTGGCGGACGGCTCGCCGGTCACCTCTGCCGGTCACCTCTGCCGCGTACCCTAGCTCTTTTGCTTTGTATTTTCCCTGTGGTAAAACATACACAAAATTGACCATCTTAACCCATTTCAGTGTATAATTCAATGGCACCGAACGCATCCAGCTGCCGTGCAGCCGGCCCCCTGTCCAGCTCTAGAATGTTCCATCCCGCACACAGAGACCCTGTCCCCGTGATGCACGGACCCCCACCCGCTCCCCCAGGCCCGGCCCCGCCGTCCACCCTCTGTGTCCATGAGTCTGACGACTCCAGGACCTCGTGGGAGTGGGGTCCCCGTGCGTGTCCTTCCGTGTCTGGCTCGTGTCCTCGGGGCTCGTCCCCGTGGGGGCAGGGATCGTTCTTTCCTTTAGAAGGCCGGCTCATACCCCGTGGTGTGGCCGGACCACACTGTGTCGTCCATCATCCGTGATGGACACTTCCAAGTCTGGGGTCCTGTTTCTTGCCAGCTGCACCTCCAATAAGCTCAGCCTCCAGGCTGCACGGTCCTGGGGAGAGGCCTCTGCGGACGTCATCCAGCAGGGGTCCTTAGACACTGTGGGTCAGGAAGGGGCAGACAGCCTCCCTGAATGTTGGTTTCCACGGCCGCAGCTCCCCTGCCTCTTGCTTGGGAGGGAAGAGCCTCTGGGAGCTGGCGGGCGGCTCCTGGCCCCAGATGTGACTGTGGTCCAGGGCGGCAGGGACGCCCACCCTCAGAGGCAGACACACGAGGGGCTGAGAGTGCATCCTGGGGGCAGGGGTCCTGGTTCTGTGGCCACCTAACATCCGGAAGCCCCTCTGGCCCTAAGTCTCCCGCCTGCTGCCAGGGACATTCCTACTGGATTAGCGCTGGTTTATCTGAACACAGACACAGCTCTCCTGGGGGCCCCAGGGAGGGAAAGCTTGGCGAGGGGGGCCACTCGGTAGCTAGTCCCCAGTTCTCACCAGAGGAGGGCAGGAGAGCCTGAGCCATGTTTCCCCGGACGTACGGGAAGCCCGCTGAGGAAGGCTGCTTCCTCCGAGGGTGG
Source organism: Halichoerus grypus (assembly GCF_964656455.1). Taxonomy (NCBI): domain Eukaryota; kingdom Metazoa; phylum Chordata; class Mammalia; order Carnivora; family Phocidae; genus Halichoerus; species Halichoerus grypus. The sequence goes on from NC_135717.1 coordinate 697,818, forward strand.
GGCGGGGACCGCGGACGGCTGTTGGTGGTGCTGACGGGCCTGCTGGGTCTGACAGCCCCACCCCAAAGTCCTGTCGCCCCATCGCCCATTCCGTCTTAACAGTGCTTGAGACTATCTATGTGATGGACGCATAGACCTTCGCGGAGAACAGACATTAAGGCGCCAACAAACCCGTTTTACCGTGTTCTTTCCAGAGCCCAGTGCTTTGCCGGGAGCTCTGCCCCGCGAGGCTTGTCTTTGCTCCCGCTGGGGTGTCACGAACAAGGAGCTTGAGCACGTGTCCCAGCTGCACATGCCGCGTAGCCGCAGGCCACGCTGGCACCCGAGCGCCCGCCCGGCCCCTGCCCCGGGGGTTCTGTCACCGCACATGAGCTGGCCGGCCGTCTCGAGGATGTCGTTCGAGTGGTGTCAACAGTGTGCCCTTGTGGTCCGCCGTCCCCCGCCCAGTGCCACTCTGTGGCCTGTATCCACGCTTCTTCCCTTTTACTGGTGAGCGCTGTTCACTTCGGTCTCCTGTTCGGCTACTGACGGACATCTGGGTTGTTTGCAGTGTGGGGGGCATTGGCGGGAAATCACCAGCCACCATCAAGACATTTCCTGGCCTGGTGGCCCCACGCAGACAGCCCCTAGGCACCCCGCACTGTGGCTTGGCCCCGGGGCGCAGTGCTCCCACCTCACTGCCCCGGGGCCTCATCAGAGGGCCATCTCCGACCGGCACCCCCAGCAACTGGGGCCGGTTGGTCCCACACCGAGTATGTCTCTTGACAGCTTTGTCCGGGTGACGTGTCTGTCACGTCCCTCCGCACCTTCCGCCAGGGGGACCTCCAGGGAATGGCACTTCATGCTCCGACGGGAGCTCTCAGGGAGGAAAGAGCCCCCATCTGGTACTGGGGGGTGCCCTGCTCTCTCCACTGTATCCAGTAACAATGAGGACTCGGAACCCATCACATTTCCCTTTTCAACTTGGCTGCCAGGAAACCCAGAGCTATGGTTCTTAATCAATCAACCTGATTCCTTAAAAAAAAAAAACCCAAAAAACTGCCCTTTCTTTGTAGCTATGGGTTTTTCTTTGTACGTCTAGTTTTCAGTGTCATTTCCAGGACACCTCCGAGCTTGGGCACCGTGAGGCCGTGATGCCCACACACTGGTCTGTTGATGCACTCACAGACCTGCACTGACGTGTGCTCCCAACGTGCTTCCCTGCTCGAGTCCTCACCTGATGGATACCGGGCGGTCAGGACTTCTCATCTGTCTCCAAAGCCACCTGGGCCAAAGAGGGGTTGGGCCAGTTGCTCCCACCCAGAACTGGACGCGTGCTCGTGCGTGTGACCAGGATTCCAGCTGCACAGTGGGTGGGGGCAGGGCCAAATGCCCCCAGGGAAAGGCACGTCCCCTTTCCATGGGGGCTGCCGCCGAGCTGCGGGTGTCGGGCGGGAGGTGGGGCAGTGTGACCCTAGAGCCCAGGGATCTGGGTTACGGGTGAGAAGAGGGGGGCCCCACGGACCAGCCCAGGCCCCTCTGGATGAGTGGGCCACTCCTGGGCCCGGGTGCTCCACGGTGACTGAAGCTGAAGTCCGTGCAAAAGCTGAGGTGGGGACGCCTCCGGGGAGCACGACCGGTCCCAGGCTTCTCCCGGAGGAAGGGGTCTACACACAGGCCTGGAGCCCGTGACTCTGTTAAGCACCGTGACGCACAATATAAGCGAGTCACTTTACACCGCTTCGTGGTGCTCTGGTTATCTACTGCACGCACCCCAGCAGTAGGGTTTACAAACCTGCAACGTGGGCAAGACTCGGTGGGGTCAGCTCACCCCTGCTTCATTCAGTGTCACCTGGGGCGGCCGCCCTCCGAAGACTCGCCATCACCTGAGCACCCCTCGTGGCCCCCCATGTGGCCTCCCCACGTGACAGGGGCTTCCCACATCATGGCGCCAATTCCCAAGGGCAAGTGTCCCACGGGCACCAGCTCCGTCCTCCTCCTGCCCTCGCCCCAGGGGCCACACGGCGTCTCATCTGCTTCATCCCATGCTGGAAGCTGACCCACGCCCCAGCAGCAGAGCGTCAAAGCCGTGGTGGACAAGTTTTAAGACCACCGCACAGATCCACCACTGTGTCATTCTCCACGGGTCCCGGGAAGCACAGGGCCTCCTGAAGGGCCTGCCCACTCTTCCTGCGGGTGGGGGAGACATGGGCCGCCGCGCCCAGAGGGACTTCCAGGGGTTCGACATGCGCGCTCTTCTGGGAACAGGGAGAGCAGGTCCGGCGTTTCTGTAGGCAGCGAGCCTACTTCCTGGCTGGGACGGCCGTAGGAGGGCAGCCAACGTGGCCACTGCCGACACCTGCCGACGGCAGGCCCGCAGACCAAGTGCTCAGCGCCAACAGGCAGGAGCGCCACACGGAGCTTGCCGGGATGCTGTCCCGGGGGCCTCGGCTCCGGCCCGACGCATGCTCACTCTCAGGACAAGCTCTTGGCAGTCAGGACAGGCAAACGAGAATGGGATGCACGGAAAAAGGGCCACGGCCGACACGGGCTGGTTTTATTGAAAATGCAGCCAGGTTTTCCCCAGGACTGGTCAGCGAGGCCCCAGGAGGCCCCAGGAGGGAGGTGACGGATGGGCGAGCCACGGCCTGGACCCACCAGGGAACGCAGGCAGGTGACCCGGATGCGGTGGCCGGCACCAAAGGGGCTCCCCTCACCCCCCACCGAGGACGGACCACAGCTGGAGGGGAGGGCTGGCTCTGGTCAATCTCTACGACATTCCCCGTAGAAAAATAGACCTTTCTCTCAATAAGCAAGCTCCCCGGGGGCTTGAGGGCCACTGGGAGGCCAGGAGGGTATGTCAGAGTGGCCACTTTCTGCTGTAAAGGGACGAAGACACGTCACCATCTACGAACAGTCTGGCCACAGTCAGTCCTTCCAAGGGCCCACTGGCCGCTGACCTGCTGGTAGCCCCGCCTGCCCCTCGTTGGGGCCCTGCCGCTGGGAGGCGGCGGTCAGCTGAGTCCTGGGCGGCAGCAGCAGCCCGCTGGGCCCCTAGGAGAGAAGCTGCAGCACCTGCCGGATGCGCTGGGTCTTCCCCGGTGGGAGGGGGTCCGCGCCGCTGGCCTCGTCCACCTCCTGCACCAGGGCTTCCGCCTTCTGCACCGTGAGCTCCCGGGCGCGGCCCCTGAGCCCCTCCAGGTAGGCCAGCAGGGTGGGGAAGAGCTCATCGGGAACCTGGGCGGGGGAAGAGGACGAGGGCGTCAGGGCCCCGCGGGGTGGCGTGGGGAGTGCGGACAATGAGCGGTGGAGAAATGGGGCATTCACAGCGTGGGCCCCAGGCTCCGGGCAGGGCTCCCGGCCCAGCAGCTGGCATCGCAGGCTGCACCCCTGCTTCTGCTCTGTCCCCCTGCTGCGGGACCATGGGCCGGCCTCCCGCAGCGGCCCTCTCCCGGTCCTGGGCTCTTCCCTCCACGGGCTTCAGGCTCGGCAGCCCTGGGTTCTCACCACTCCTGAAATGCCACTAAGTCCACGGGAGACAGGTGTGTTTGTGAGGAGCGAGCTTCTAGGACAAAGAACGGAGGTCAGAGATGAAGCCGATATACCTGAGTTCTGCTGCCGTCCCCCCAGCCCGCCTGACTCCAGGTCCGGCTAGTCCCGTCCAGAGGCGAGAGGGAAGGAGGGGCCGGGTCCACTCAAAAAGCAGTCAGTGACTCCCACATCTCGACTCTGAAGCCACAGTAGTGGAGTGGCACAGACACACAGGGCGAGGGGCAGAGCTGGGGCTGAGGCGGGGACCCCTCCACCCACGGTCAGCGGGTTCTGACGAGGGCGCTGAGACCACTGACTGGGGCAAGGGCCCTCGCTCCGACGGATGGTGCTGGGACGTCCCCGTGAGGACCCCTCCCTCACACCATCTTCAGACATCAGCTCAGAACGGGTCAAAGACCTGCGAGTATGAGTTAAAACTATAGACTCTTAGAAGAAAGCATTGCAGAATGACCTTAGATGGGACACCGAGAGCACGAGCAGCTAAATAAACCCCAGACAAACGGACTTCATCAAAACCAAAAGCTTTAAGTGGTGAATGTTGTGGTGTGAGTCATAGCTCAACCGAGAGCACAAAGCAGTTACCCACTAAGAGCTGCCTGCAGCCATTGACATGGGAGGTGCAGGGACTCCAGTGTGGCGGGCTGGGCCCAGGGAGAGGGTACGAGAGTTCACCTGCTGAAGGGGAGCCACCCCACTGCCCCCCACGGGCTGCCCCCCACTCCATGTGCCCTCACCCCCTCCACCCTCTGTCCCCCCACGCTGCCCCCCAACAGTCTGCCCACCCCCCCGTGCTGTCCCCCCACCCTGGGCCTCCCCCCATGCTGCCCCCTGCCTCCCTCCATGGGCTAGCCCCTGCCTCCCCTGACAGGCTGCCCCCCCAGAACGTCCCCCCCATTCTGCCCCCTGCCTCCCTCCAATGGGCTGCCCCCCATGCTACGTCCCTCTACTTACTGACCTCCCCGAACTGACGCCCTCCCCCCACAGCTGCCCCCGCTTCCTCCAATGGGCTGCCACCCCCCCCCCCCAGCTTCCACAGTGTCGGCAGCCAAGCCTGTGTCCTGGGGCAAGACTACAAGATTCTATTCTGAAATCTGAGGATACAGGAGAGAAGACCCATGATCCTGAGCCCAGCCCATCAACCCACACGGAACCCACACGGAAGTGCACAGGCCACCGGGCCGCGTGCATTCCTGGCCACCCCCACAGGGCACCACCTGGGAGCAAAGTCTCTGATTCTAAAGTCAGAGGCCAAGCAAACAAACAAGAAGCAACCTGGATAAAATAAAGGTTATACAGAGAGAAGAAAATGTCAAAACCGTATTGTTGCCATCCTCGGAGAAATCCGGAGATGCGATCCATCTGGAACACGGGAACAGGGTGCTCCAGGAGCACACGGGAGGGAAGCTGTGTCCTCATCAACACGCACCACTGGCCGTCCTTGCTCGTCGCGGCCACACTGGGCTGGTGGGCGTCCCCCCAGTGCCAGCGACGCGGGGCTCCACTGCAGGTGCTCCCGGTCACCTGGGCCGTCTGCTCTGGAGAAGCATCTACGTAGACCCTCTGTCCACTTTGAAATGGGGCTGTCCCATTACCGAGCTAGGAAGGTTCTCCCTGCGTGGCAGACCGGCCGCGGGACACGGGGCGCGCATGCACTTTCTCCCATTCTGTGGGTGGCTGTCCCGTCTGCCTGTCCCTCCGTGTCACCACGCTTGTGGAGCTGTGTTTAAGGCACCTGTGCCTGGCCCGAGGTCATGACAAGAGAGCGTCAGCCCTGACATCTGCGGCTCCGACTCACTTTTCGCTTTTGTTAGAGGTTGGGTGGGGTCACCTTCATTCTTTGACGTGTGGATATCCAGCTGGCCCAACGTGGCTTGTTGGGGACCGGCCTTGGCTCCCCCCTCGGTGCGTGCTGACCGTGAGGGGCACTTTCCAGGCTTTCCCTCCCGCTCCCTTGTCATCCACCCTGCGGTAGGTCAGGCTTCTGGATCTGTCTTGTCCCGTGAAACCAAATCTTATATCCTGCTCCCGGAAGGAAGTCCTTCCGAACACAGTGGGGTGTGTGCGCACCCACGCGCACACGCGCACACACACACGCGTGTGCACGCACACACCCATGCCCTACGCAGGCAGGTGGCCGCCTGAGGCTGGGCCCATGTTGCCTCTGCCTTGGGGGCTGGAAGCGAGGCCCCCCGGGATGCAGATGCTATAGCTTGGTTTCTTCTACTCCGTACGCCGGGCTGACTGGACACGTGTGGGACCGAGAACAGTTCTGCCTTACGTCATGGCCTCTGCTGATCCAGCAGGCGGCACCGGACGGCCGTTACTGCAATGGTCCCGCCGAGGAGCATCCTGGCACTGTGCCGCAGGGTCACAGAGAGGCCCGAGCATGGGCCACACAAGAGCCGGCAGAGCAGGGCCCGTCCAGGGTGGCGGGCTGCTCTGGAGGGAGCCTGTGGGCAGGACGGTGGGCAGGACGGCGGGAAGTGTGAGGAGCACGACTGACTGTGGGGCCAGGAGGCAGAGGTAGAACTATCTACAGAGTCTGGGGTCCAGAGCCACGGCCCCCTAGCTTCCACCCCGGGCTCCCATCTTGTCCCTGCTGCCCATCCCCCCACAACCCTGCTGAGCCACACAGGCCCCGGGAGTGTCTGCTGAACGGAGGGCCAGGCCTTGTTATCAGGACTGTAGACACACCAATAACCAGCTTGACCCTCTCCTCCCTTCCCAGCATCCCTAGGTGCCTTGGCCATAGTCATCCACTTGCGGCTCAGGGCTCTCCTCTATCCCACTGCCTGTGCTAGGCCCCAAATGAGCTCTGACCCTGACCTCAATGGGCTCACATCCATCCATCCTTCCATCCACCAGTTACTGCACCCTCTCTGGAAAGCCCCCGACACCAGTCCCCCAGCTGGGTTTTCAGATACATGTGCCCCATTTTCCAGGGCAGCCGAGGCAGCTGTGAAGGGTCAGTGAGAGCCGACAAGCCTTGTCCTCATGGGGTGCACATTCCAGCAGGGCAGACTGGTAAGGAACTGGCAGGATGCTGGGAAGCAGCAAGGTGCTGCATCCATCCACTGTGGGGAGCACAGTCCATTCAACGGGTGGTGCACGTCCCCACGTGCAGGAAGCCTAACTCACCACATACAGGGTTAACTCCCATTGGTCAAAGGCCTAAATGTAAGAACAAAAACTAAAAAACCCTTATAAGAAAACAGAGATAATTTTCCTGACCTCGGGTTAGGAAATGATTTCATAGTTATGACGCGAGAAACAAAAACAACAAAAGAAAAAATAGAAAAATCAGGTTTCATCAAGGTGACAACCTGTCCCTAGCACAGCTCCCACCACTGTGACGACTAGGTGGTCTCAAGGGGATGGGCACGACCGGAAAGCAGGGCCATCTGGCCGCAGCAGTGGTCCCCGGGGCGCCCTGGTCCCCTCCCCGGGGGCGGAGGGGAACACAGACGCGGGCAGGGTGGTCAGGGCACGGAGGTCTGTGCGCATAGCTCCCCACTGGCTCCCTGCGTGTGATACCTGCTCCCGAGAGTTCTGGGGACCGTGGGTCCCCTGGCTCTGAGCTCCTGGGCCCAGAAGTCTGGCGATGGGGGACTGGGGTGTGCCCCTAGCTGCGGCGAGTGGGGAGCTGGCATGGGGCTGTGCAGGACGGTGGGGTCACGGGGAAGGGGTGTGGTGGTGTTGCCCCCGAGGGGGCTCTGCCGTGGGCCACACCGCCGGCCTGTGACTCCTGCAGCAGCCCTGGCCAGTGTGGACAGCTGTCCCCCCATCCTGCCACACCCACAGCCTCGTTTCCGACTGTGGCTCTCAGGTGCTTCCTCCACAGAGGTCCCCCCAACACGTGCACACGGGCACCCTTGACCTCCCGGCCACAGAACCACCAACCACAGTTGCCATGAAAACTACACTTGTCAAAACAAATGATGGCAGCAAGGGATGACGACCTGAGAAAACCAACACTGATAGACAATCCACACCTGCCCCCTCCCCGCATGCACACACCCGCCCCCCACAGGGTGTACACGCACCCGCCCCCCCGCGTGCACACACCCGCCCCCCAGAGGGTGTATACGCACCTGCCCCCCACAGGGTGTACACGCACCCGCAACCCCCGCGTGCACACACCTGCCCCCCACAGGGTGTATACGCACCTGCCCCCCCGCGTGCACACACCCGCCCCCCACAGGGTGTACACGCACCCGCCCCCCCGCCTGCACACACCCGCCCCCCACAGGGTGTACACGCACCCGCACCCCCGCGTGCACACACCCGCCCCCCACAGGGTGTACACGCACCCGCACCCCCCCGCCTGCACACACCCGCCCCCCACAGGGTGTACACGCACCCGCCCCCCCACGTGCACACACCCGCCCCCCACAGGGTGTACACGCACCCGCACCCCCGCGTGCACACACCCGCCCCCCACAGGGTGTACACGCACCCGCACCCCCCGCCTGCACACACCCGCCCCCCACAGGGTGTACACGCACCCGCCCCCCCGCCTGCACACACCCGCCCCCCACAGGGTGTACACGCACCCGCCCCCCCGCCTGCACACACCCGCCCCCCACAGGGTGTACACGCACCCGCACCCCCCGCGTGCACACACCCGCCCCCCACAGGGTGTACACGCACCCGCACCCCCCGCGTGCACACACCCGCCCCCCACAGGGTGTACACGCACCCGCACCCCCCCGCGTGCACACACCCGCCCCCCACAGGGTGTACACGCACCCGCACCCCCCGTGTGCACACACCCGCCCCCCACAGGGTGTACACGCACCCGCACCCCCCCGCGTGCACACACCCGCCCCCCACAGGGTGTACACGCACCCGCACCCCCCGTGTGCACACACCCGCCCCCCACAGGGTGTACACGCACCCGCACCCCCCGTGTGCACACACCCGCCCCCCACAGGGTGTACACGCACCCGCACCCCCCCGCGTGCACACACCCGCCCCCCACAGGGTGTACACGCACCCGCACCCCCCGCGTGCACACACCCGCCCCCCACAGGGTGTACACGCACCCGCACCCCCCGTGTGCACACACCCGCCCCCCACAGGGTGTACACGCACCCGCACCCCCCGTGTGCACACACCCGCCCCCCACAGGGTGTACACGCACCCGCACCCCCCCGCGTGCACACGCACCGCCCCCCACAGGGTGTACACGCACCCGCACCCCCCCGCGTGCACACACCCGCCCCCCACAGGGTGTACACGCACCCGCACCCACACCTGCCCCAACACAGCGCCACGAGGGAGGCGGCCAGGCCCTTCCCTAGAGCCGCGTGCTGATCGACGAATGTGGAAGAGGACGCACACCACGCAGCCAGCACCACGGTGACCGCTAACCCAGACCAGAGCTGCTGATGGGTACTAAGACCGACGGGCACAGGGGGATGAGGAATGGGGTCTTTCCATCATCTCGAGGCAACTCCACAGACACAGCTGATTCCTACAGGAGCAAAACCAGCCGGGGTCCCCCAAGTCACGGGACCGACGTCAGCATCCAACCACCTTGCACCTGCTACTGAGTGCGCTGGGAGGGCACAAACACGTCCCCGCTGTCTGACAACTGGCCTCTCCGGGCACATCAAGGTTGTGAAGGAAGTTCCAGACTAGAGGACATGACAGGGGCAGACAAGCAAATGCGACTGTAGACGGGACCCTTGCCCACGGAAGCCACCGAGAACCAGCAGAGCCCATGGTGGTCCTGTGAGCCGGGCTCATCAGCAGGAAGAGGGCACGACGGAGTTTTGGGGGGGACACACTGTCTCCTCACCCCCCAGGGTCAAAAGATGGGAAGGGCAGGACTCCCAAGCTCCTGGGACAACAACATTCCCCTAACATTGGCAGCTTCCTTGGGGAAGGTTCAGCTCAATGGAAGCAGGTGGGCCGACGGCCCAGGCCCCAAGCCCGCAAGCCCCTGGCCCAAGCCTGGCCTCTGGACAAGCCCCTGCTCTGCATAGGGGTTCCTACCCCCTGACCCCAAGCAAGGCCCTCCCTCTGTAAAATGAGGGGTTGGACTGGGGGCTCCTGGGGGGGGGGGAATTCCACCACAATTGCTAGGGCCTCTTTCTTTTTTTTTTTTTTTTTTAATTTTTTTTTTTTTTAGATTTTATTTATTTGAGAGAGAGAGAGAGACAGAGATAGTGAGAGAGAGAGCACAAGTGGGGAGGAGAGGGAGAAGCAGGCTCCCCACAGAGCAGGGAGCCCAATGCGGGACTCGATCCCAGGACCCTGGGATCATGACCTGAGCCGAAGGCAGACGCTTAACCGACTGAGCCACCCAGGCGCCCGCTAGGGCCTCTTTCTTAACCACAGCCTTGGCCAGCCCTGGCTGCTGGGGGCCTGCCCTTCCCACGCCCCTGCTGGAGGGGAGGCCTCAGGCCCGTGTGGCTGGAGCAGGCCCTGGCACTGGGTCCTTCCATCCTGGTCACTGCTTGACTTGACCCCACCCCCAAGCATACACAGACTTTGTCATCTGGGAGACCCCTCCACCCCCGGCATGCACCCATCTCCTCTCCTCTTCCCCACCAGGTACACACACCTAGCCACCCCCCCCGCCCCGCAGCGTGCACACACCTGGTCACTGTCATACATATGCATCAGCAGCCAGGTCTGCCTCGTCTTCTGAAATCTCCAGTTCTCGTGCTTCTCGGCCCAGCTAGGAAGCAAGGAGGACATTTCAGGTGCCGGCAGGAGGAGCCGGAAGGGTGTGTGCAGCCCCGCCCCCCAGCTGGAGGGCAGCAGACAAGGAGCAGGAGCAGATGGGGCTCAGGCACCTGGTGCTGGGAGGACATCTCACTTCCGCACGCCTGTGAGGCCTCGGCCAGCTGGGCCTGCCTCCACATCAGCACCAGGTGGCACAGGGCTCTTTCTTCCAGCCCTGCAATGCCACGATTTTACGATGCCAACGTGCACATCCGGAATTTCGTGACATCAGCCATTCTTGCAAAGCCTTTATCGTGTGCTCCGGCAGAGCCTGCCCACCAGAGTGCGTGCAGCCGTTAAACCGAGAGCTGTGTGTGGAGGGTGAGGGACAGCAAGCTAAGAGGAGCCAAGAACCCCGACCTGGAGGGCCACCCCAGTCTAGGCTGTTTGGATGCCAGGGACAGAGAAAGAAATCCGGCCACGCCAGCCCCATGCCTCCGCTAGAGCCGCCTGGCCTGCACCCTCCCAACCCAAAGGCCTCCAAGGGCCCAGGCCCCACCCCCACACCAAGGCCAGGGCAGCAAAGCCAGCCTGCTGACATGCAGCCCACGCCGGAGGGGCTGGAGGATGAGGAGGCAGGTAGCTTCAGGTGTCAGAGGACATACGTCAAGGTGGGTGGCTGCTCTGGGCAGGACCGCAGGGCCAGGCTTTCGGAGCTGAGAGGTGAACACGGGCCAGAGGCTGGCATGTCTGGGACTCGCGGGTGCCGATGGCCATGGGGAGAAGGGCAGAGGGTGAGCCCCCAGGGCTGTGTGACCGCTGCTCTAGCTGCAGCCTCATGGCCTCTACTCGGTCGGGGGGGTGGGGGGGAGAACGGCGGGGGGTCCAAGAGCTCCCATTGGCTCCCCAGCTCGTGGGCGCCAAGGCGGAAGTGCGCGATTCACTGCTGCTCTGTTTCACAGACCGTCCTGTGACAGCAGAGACCCCGGAGCCCTGCCTCAGGAGCGTCCACGGTCCACGGGCACGTGTGCGGCAGGCACAGAGCTGGGCCTGAGCCAGACTGGACCGCTGCTCCTGTCCTCCTAGGGCAGCAGACACCACGGCCACGCCCAGATTCACAGCCTGAACCTACCACGTGTCAGTGGGGCCTTGGAGGCCGACCGACGGGCCCTCTTAGGGCAGCATGTTGGGGCTCCGCAACAGAGCCCGGCCCAGCCTCCCGCACCAGCAGGGGCTGCACTCAGCGTGGGCCCAGGCAGAAGCGGGAAAGCAGAAACCGCAACAGTGGTCATTACAGGAAGGGATGGAAGGAAGAGAGAAACCCTCCCGAGGGGCCCCCGCCCCCATGCTGGTCATCAAGTCACGGCCTCTGCCTCCAATCTTCCTCCATCGCCCGCTCCGTGGAAACAGAGGGCTTCCTTTGCCAGATGGTCCGACGTGAAGCAGAAGCTGCTGGAGAGACGTATCAGCGTAATAGAGGAAGGCTCTTCCATCCTGGTTCCGGCGAGCAACCTCCGGGAGCCGATGGTCCACCGTGGCCCCGGCCGGAGTGCCCATGAGCAGCAGCCTTCCTGGCAAGTCCCGTGGGCTCGGCTCCCGTGGCTTCTCTGTCATTCTGTGAGCCACGGCTGGGCCTCCTCGCAGCCCTGGGGGAGTGGCTGCCCTGGAATCTGCTCCTCCTGGGTCTCGAGTTCTCGGCTCACTGGCAAGCCCTCACTACGCTCAGTCATTCTCTGTAATAAACTTCCCCTGTGCTTCCACCGACCAGCTGCACCCTGGCCCATCCCCCCACCCCGAGGATGGCATGTGACCTCACCCCAGGGCCTGCGGGGTCCCTCCTAGGCTGACACGGTGTGGTGGTGCCGAGCTCCATTGCCTGGGACCTGGAGCTCTGTGGACCTGGCTCCCATCACTGCCACGTCGAAACGTGGATGGGCTGTGCACCCAAAGCAACACCCCTGCCCAACCCCAGGGCTCTGGTCACCTGAGCCCCCAGGGAGTGCCGGAACAGCTTCAGATATGCCGCGTGGGCCCACAGGAAGCGAGGGGCACCAGCTGGGGGCCCCTAGCACGCCCAGGACAGGCAGAGAGGAGGCCCCCAGACAAACAAGGACAATGAGGACAACGACAGGGAAGACGGTGACAGTGCACACGGACGAGCCAGCCCACCTGTTGGGGTTCTGGCTCCATCCTGGAGACGCCTCGCTGAGAGGCAGTGCCCCGCAGGGATGGAGGATCTGTATTTTGGGAAGCAGAGAAAGTGAGAGACTGGGGTCGGCAAGGAGGGAGCAGGGACCCAGGACCAGTGTAGACACCCCCATGCCGAGGGGGTGCGGAGTCCTAGGTGGCTCCTAAAGAACGCGACTCTGGGCACCACGCGGTCACAGATGAAGGACGCTTCAACAGTCACTGCCGAGGCCCCAAGCCCATGGCCACCCAGAGGCGTGGCGCAAGAGGGGTGACAGGTCTGACGGCAGCCCTGAGGCTCTAGTTCCACGGGGAGCTCAGGGCCGAGGCCCGGCCTGAGCCCCAGCATCGGGCAGATTCTGGAGCCCCTGAGCCGGCGACCATGTCTCCGACCTCCACCAGCCCCTCCCTGCACCACGGCCCTCAGGGCAACCCTACGAACCCCTCCCCAGACCACACACATGCCAACTCCCACGTTCAAGCTGACGCAGCCACGGCCCCTCGCGGCATCCCAGCTCCGTCTTCGAGGCAGAAAGAAACCTCATCTCAGCTGACAGGAAGGTCGATCCCGGTGCCTGGACCAGGACCCAGGTGTAATGAGGGTCCTCGGCTGTGATGGGGGGCAGCAGCTTCTCGCCTCTGCAGGCAGGTCCTGAGCTGCTGGGGCTCCACACCCCGCCGACCCCCAGGCCCCGCCACCCACTCAGGGGCCTCCATGCTGCCCCTGCCCTGCTGGTAGCCTGCCCGGGCAGCTGACCCACGGCGCAGCCCGCACTGGGGGTGGGGCTGCGGGGCTGGCGCACTGCGGCCCACGACCCCACAGGCCACTGCAGATGTGCTCTGGGCCCCTCACTTCCCCCTGCCCCGGTGGCCTGGCAGCGCTGAGACCCGTATCTGTCACATAGCACGCCAGCCGCCAGCCACGTGCGCACTGCGGTGCGGGGACTGCAACAGACACCACGGGCAGTGTGGCCACGGAGCGTGGCACAGAGTGTGGTCTGCATTCCAGCTTGGTACTTCCCAGTCCCCAGCTCCGAGCCGCGGGAGTCCTGTCTGTAACGTGGGGCACTCACACCTTCCCGTCCCAGTTTAAGGGAGAGCAGGGGGGGCCCGCCAGGAGAACTGCCGCTTGCAGGAGCTCTCCGACCCCCGCCGGCCTCAGCAGCGTGGCCCGGCTGTGGCTGGGAAACGGGGTCCCAGCCACCCCTGGTGGAGCCTCATTCCCACAGGTCACCCCATGTGGCAACAGACACAGCTGCAAACGGCTCAGGGCCTCCTGCCAGGAGGATGGTCCCGTCTGCCTGGGCAGATGGGGGGACCCCGTGGACAAGGAGAGAGCACGTCTCCCTGCTCTCAGCCCAGCGAGGGGCCGCAGCCCACGCCACGGGCAGCCTGGTGCGAGGCCTCAGGAGGAGAGCACGCTGGGCGCCTCTGTTCTGGGCTGTGACATCCACAGGCACCGAGGGCCACTCTGGGGCTCCTGCAGGGGCAGAGGCCACCACGGACATTCCACGTGCATGCACTTGGCACGGCTGCATCTGTGCATCGCCTGCCGCCGTCAGGCTCGGGGACAGCGGCACTGGGCGGCCTCGGGAGCCCACGAGGGCCGGAGGCGGGGCCGGAAGCGAGGACAGGCTGCCGACCAGCGCATGGACAGGGTCCCCGGGCTGGCCTCTAGGTAATGGGGGCAGTCCGGACAGGGCAGTCGCCCCTGAGGTGACAACCAGGGATCTGGGCACGCCCCACAGTGAAGACAGGGCCCCCAGCCCTCCCTCTTGCCTTCCACACAGGGTCAACACGGACCGCGGCCATAGGCACGGCAGGCCGCCCGGCCCGTCCTCACGGCCGTCCCAGTAAGGCTCCATCTGTGACCTGCTGTGCAGCCTGAGGTCCATCCTGTGGCTGCACCTACCTGGCCTGTCTACCTGCTCCGGTCTCCAGCGCTGACCCGTGACCCTGCCTGGGAGCACGTCAGCCGGGCGTGCAGGGGAGCGCGTCAGGGGGGCGTGCAGGGGAGCGCGTTAGGGGGGCGTGCAGGGGGCGCATCAGGGGGGCGTGCAGGGGGCGCGTCAGGGGGGCGTGCAGGGGGCGCGTCAGCCGGGTGTGCAGGAGAGCATGTCAGGGGGGTGTGCAGGGGGTGCATCAGCCGGGTGTGCAGGGGAGCGGGTCAGGCGGGCGCGCAGGGGAGTGCGTCAGGGGGGCGTGCAGGGGAGTGCGTCAACCGGGCGTGCAGGGGAGCGGGTCAGGCGGGGGCGCAGGGGAGGTCAGGCGGGCGTGCAGGGGAGCGCGTCAACCAGGCGTGCAGGGGAGCACGTCAGCCGGGAGCACAGGGGGCGCATCAGGGGGGCGCGCAGGGGAGCATGTCAGGGGGGTGTGCAGGGGAGCGGGTCAGGGGGGCGTGCAGGGGGCGCGTCAGCCGGGCGCGCAGGGGAGCACGTCAGGGGAACGTGCAGGGGGCGCGTCAGGGGGGCGTGCAGGGGGCGCGTCAGCCGGGTGTGCAGGAGAGCATGTCAGGGGGGCGTGCAGGGGGCGCGTCAGGGGGGCGCGTCAGCCAGGCGCACAGGGGAGCACGTCAGGGGAACGTGCAGGGGGCGCGTCAGGGGGGCGTGCAGGGGAGCGTGTCAACCGGGCGCGCAGGGGACGTGGCAGCCGGGCGTGCAGGGGAGCATGTTGGGGGCTTGCAGGGGGCGCGTCAGCCGGGCGTGCAGGGGAGTGCGTCAGGCGGGCATGCAGGGGGCGCGTCAGGGGGGCGCGTCAGGGGAACGTGCAGGGGGCGTGTCAGGGGGGCGTGCAGTGGGCGCGTCAGCCGGGTGTGCAGGGGGAACTTCTGGCGGGCATGCAAGGGGCGCGTCAGGGGGGCGTGCAGGGGGCGCGTCAGGGGGGCGTGCAGGAGAGCATGTCAGGCGGGCATGCAGGGGGCGCATCAGGGGGGCGCGTCAGGGGAACGTGCAGGAGAGCATGTCAGGGGGGCGTGCAGGGGGCGCGTTAGCTGGGCGTGCAGGGGGAGCTTCTGGCAGGCATGCAGGGGGCGCGTCAGCCGGGCGTGCAGGGGAGCACGAATGCGCGCCGGCTCTCAGAGCGGCACGGTGGTGGCGTCAGCTCCGACCTCAGAGGACGCTGGCGGCATTGACAGCGCTGAACCCCTGCACCAGGCAGGCCTCACTGACCGGGGAGACCTGCGCTGAGATAAGAAGTGCGCCGACCCGAGAAGGGTCCTGGTTGGTGACGGTGAGCAGGGCGCCCCCCTCCACACCCACGACACGCAGCCGGGCCACCCCTGCCTCTGCCAGGGACATGTGGGCCTGGGACTTCCTCCTGGCACCTGCTGAGTTTGGGGAAGCCGGGAGGGCTGTGCCAGCCACCTGGTCCCAGCAGATACGGATCCCCAGCCCCGCCCCCGGGCCCCAATCCTAGCCCTTCTGCTGGGAACTGCCCCGGTGACACCAGCGTTGGGGACCAGACTCCCTAGGGGGCGCTGGTTCCAGCACAGCCCCACTGTGCCCAGTAGCCAAGAATGCAGGGGAGACCGAAGGGCCCAGGTGGCACAGAACCACACGTCCTTACGGCTGATGACCAGGGCCAGGCGATGGGGACTCCTGACCGCGGTCCAGGCCGCCGCTCTCCGGCCAGCCGCCCCGAGGGGGCAGTGAAGGAGGAGTGGGGCAGAGAGATCTCCGAGAGCCCGTGCGCAGCCCTCTTCCCAGCCAGCGGGCGGGCTTCCGGAGAATTCCTGCCCCCAGCGCAGCCACGGCAGGGCTTTCCAGCGCTCCGCAGGTGGAGGTTCAAGAGCCAGCGGGCAGCTGTCCTCCCGGGAGCACTCCGTCCTCACTGAGTCCATCCAGTGACCCTCCAGGGAGGAGCCCAGGGGGGCAGCCCCGCAGCCTAGCGCAGTGTCGCATTTGGTTCGGCAGCGTACAGGACGCCGGGGCTCAGTGAGACACCCCCCACCCGAGGGAGGGCCGTCCTCGGCGCCCCCCGCTGGTGGGCTGGGAACGGCGCGGCTGCTGTGTGTCGCAGCTCCTCCCACACCAGAGTCACCTGCGATCCCGTCGTGGGCTGTGCCCGAGACAAAGGAAGCCGTGTCCACACAGAACCCCGCACACAGACACGCACCACAGCAACAGCCCCAACGGCCACGCGGCCGAAACAACCCCAACGCCCAGCGACGGGCGCACGGACGAGCAAAACGGGGTGCGCACACACGGCGCGCAGTGTTCGGCCGTGAGGGGAGAGGAAGTTCTGGCACGCGCTGCCACGTGCACGAACCTCCAAACAGTACACCGCGTGGAAGAAGCAGGCCATGAGAGGCCGCGTGGTGAACGAGTCCCTTTGCAGGAAATGTCCCGAACGGGCACGTCCACGGAGACACGAGGTGGAGGAGGGGTCCCCTGGAGCTGGGGCGGGGGGCCGCTCTCTGCAGTGACAAGGGCGTTCCGAACTGGCTGCGTGGCTGCATGTAAACCATTCCCCAAAAACAATGCGGGAGGAGTGAAACCGTGTGTCCGCGGCGGGCTGACCCTGCTCTCGGCTGCTAGGGCTCCCGGCCTCAAGTGAGTACCGATCGGAGGAAGGAGGAACCCACTTCCCGGGGAGGAGCACCAGGCGTGGCGACCAGCTGGGCACGTGCTGCCACCTCCCGACAAGCTTCTTGGCAAACAGAAGCCAGTGGTCTCACAGGGGCCTCACTTTCCTGGAGCTTCTAGAAAGTCTCCTACGCAGCTGCTAGCAGTGTAACCTCTAGCCACTGCCCGCTTTGACGACAGGTGAAACAGGCGGCGGGCAGTCCGAGGGCTCCGGCTGAGGCTGCGGTGGCCGCGCTCTGCTCCCCGGGCATGGCCAGCTCCTCAAGCCCGGGATGGCGGCTCTCCCCTCCCTCACACAGCCCCACCGCAGGTGCTGGTTCTGTGGGGACACCACTGGAGCTGGACTACAGGCCCCGGGGTCCCTGTGGTCCCAGGAGCCAGACGGGTCCCAGGTCAGCTGAGTCTGCAGCCCGTGTCCCTCCCTGCCAGAACCCCTGGGACACTGGCCGGTCCCCGCGGGGGGGTCGTCTTACCCACGGAGGTAGTCCAGGGCCAGCTGGGCCCCGGAGCGCTTGGCCGGCAGGCTCTGGGCTGCTCCTGACTCCCGCAGCCGCTTCCTCTCCTCTTTCCTCCGCTCCTTCTTCAGCTTCCTCTCCAGGACCCTCTTCTCTTCCGGGGTCAGCGCGGGCAGCTGGGGGGCCGTCTCCTGCCTGGCCCCCAACACTGCTTCTCCCTGTAAGTCAAGGGAAAACTGGCCTGTGAGGATGTCCCGCAGCATCCTGGACCCCCTCTCTCGGGAGCTGACCCCCTCCGGGTGGGTGGGCTGTTCCACAGCCTGTGCTGGGCTCCCCAGCAGCCCCTCACCCCCAGTAACTGGGGACGGGGCTGTTCAGAGTCTTGCTCTCCCAAGGACCCAGGAGACCCAGCACCAGGTGGGGCTGTCTCACCCCAGGACGGGTCAAAGTTCACTGACCTCAGCCCTGTTTCCTGACCCTGCACCTGTGCTCAGCACTGGGGACAAGGATTTCTGGGCCTTGATGAGGGCCTTGACGAGGGCCCCACCCCCTGAGACCCTGCAGGAGACCCGCCCGTCCCCCCTCCCCTCCCTGTCCCCACCGCTGTCTGCAGGCCCCCAAGCCCGCCCCGCAGTGGGATGTGAGGTCCGGGTGCACAGAGGCTGGGCTGAGAGCACACACTTCTTGCAGGGGGTGGGGGCGGGGGGGGCAGTCTTCCCACCACAAGGATCCACTGAGGCCCTTCTGCTTGCGCAAACCCCTCCTGAGGAGAGCAGGCGGCTCAGCGGCTGGGGGGCGCGGTGCTGGTGGCCTATCGTGCCCCCCATCGGGCTGTGGCCCCCTGACACCACCTCTTTCCCAGACACCTACAAAGTACAGTCCCCCCTCCGCCCCACTATCAAACCAGGTGGAGGGTGATGACCCCAGCAGCTGCACACGCTTCCCCCTGCCTGGAAAACTGGGAACGCCAGCACTGGTCACGTGATTCCAGCCAGGGACCCGGCCACCGCCCCCAACGCCTCCAGGAAGGGCGAGCACGCTGCCCCAGGCGTGTCCAGCGTCTGCAGAGTACCCCCTCCCTTCGGGCCTCCCCAGAGGCCACGCATGCCCCTCACAAAGTGCCTTGACAACCTTTGTGTTCCCACTCAGCCCCAGGTCCTTCCGGAACCTTCTAAAACAAAAGAGCAGCTCTCTCCAGCCCCTCCCCCTGCCTCCTTAAGACCAGCTGAATTTACCAGCAGTGGGGCTTCAGGGCTGCCCTGGGGAGACTCCAGCAGCCTCAACACCACACACGGACACGCACACAGACGCGCACGCACAGACACGCACAGACACGCAGACACACGGACGCACTCACATGCAGACGCGCACGCGCAGACACGCACACGCAGACACACACAGACTGACACGCAGACGCACTCACACAGACACGCACACGCAGCCTCACGCAGACGCGCTCACACACAGACACGCACAGACACACACAGACACGCAGACGCACAGACACGCGCGCAGGGCTCACATACACAGACGCGCACGCGCAGACACACACACGCAGACACACAGACACACACACAGACACGCAGATGCACACACACACACAGACATGCACACACACAGACACACAGACGCACACGCGCAGACACACACACACACACAGACACGCACAGACACACAGACACGCAGACACACACAGACACACAGACGCACTCACACAGACACGCACACACACAGAGACACGCACAGACACACACAGACACGCAGACGCACACACACAGACACGCACAGACACACACACAAACATGCACACACACAGACACGCAGACGCACACGCGCAGACACACACACGCAGACACACAGACTGACACGCAGACGCACACACACACAGACACGCACAGACACACAGACACGCAGACGCGCTCACACACAGACACGCACAGACACACACACAGACACGCACAGACGCGCGCAGGGCTCACATACACAGACATGCACGCGCAGACACACAGACACGTGCGCAGGGCTCACAGACACGGACACGCACGCAGACACACACACAGAGACACGCACATACACACAGACACGCACACGTGCACGCTCACACGCACAGACACGCACGCACACAGACACACGCACGCAGGGCTCACAGGCACGGCCCCGGGAGCCCAGCACCCCAGCTGCCGGAGGGCGTCTGGTTCTCAGGTGGGGTTTCCTCAGGTCGAGGGTGCAGCAGTCTGAGGAGCGGGACGTGGGCGCCCACGGGGAGTCTCCCTCCCCGGCTCCCTGCTCAGACCGTGCCGGGCCCAAGGCGGCTGATGGGCGGGCAGCACAGAACGTCTGGCAAACGAGCCTCGGTGAGGGCCGGCCTCTGGCCCCCCACCCCCCGAAACCACGCAGGCAGCATGGCAGCGGCCACCCGGGCCGAAGTCCTGGGACAAGGTCAGGGCCCTACAGCACTGGGCCGCGGACGTGTCGACACCGACCCCAGGGGGGCCTGGGAGAGGCAGCGAGGGCAGGAAGCACCTGCCCCCGTGATGAGGGCAGCACGACTCTCCGCACCCTTCACGGTGCCAGGTGTCACCAGGACGGGGCCTCTGCCCCCTGCGCCCCTGCCCCCGTGCCCTACAGGGGCCGCCCCCGAGGCTGGAGGAGCCTGACGCACAACACACGGACTCCCGGGGCTCTCTGAGGGCCCGGTCCCCACGGAGGGGCCAGCAGGCAGGTGGCAGGGACCCGAATGCGGCGTTGCCCGCACAGCCTGGGGTGACGCCCAGCATGAAGGGCCCATGTCTGGTATTAGGCACGCAAACCCAGGAAGGACACACACAGCTTCTTTCTCTCTCTGGCCTGCCGTCACCCCGGCGTGGCGGTGGCTGCAGCCCACGCCCCGTGTCCTCAGGAAGCTAAGCGTGCCTCCAGAGTTGTTCAGAGGGCCGTGACGCCCGCCCTTGACTGCGCCAGGGGCCAGCCAGGGACGCCGAGGGTTCCGGACCCACCGATGCCCACACCCGGGCCACGGCCCGAGCCGAAAGGCCTCTCCAGAGAAGCTGGAAACAGAGAACGACAGGTGAAACCTCCTGAATTTTAAACGCCGGCAGTTCCAATTAAACAATGCAGTCTGTGGGCAAAACCAACCACTGCGTGTGAAGCAGAGAAGGAAACCGGCACCTCTGACCCAAGACCTCTGACCCCTGAGCCCAAGACCGATGCTCCACCTGCTAGACCAGCCTTCCTTTCCCTAAACTCTGACAGCCTGCGGGCATCCGCATCTGCCCTTTCTGGCTCTCTTCCAAGGAAAGGGGCTGCCAAGGAAAGTAGCCAGAGCCCTCTCCCACAGCTACCGCTGGGAAGGGAGACAGAGTGACAGACCATTGCCCCTGCCTCAGCTGTGGTCCTTGCCCGGGGGAGAGCACACGACCCCAAGCAACCATTCGTGAAAAACACAACGGTCCCGGGCATTGCTTGAAGATCAAGAAGGGGGGCCCAGGTGTGCAGGGCTGTGACCTGGCGGGGGCAGGGGCCATGGGCCAGCTGTGGGCCTCGCCTGGTCCCTTTGCTCTGGGTGCCCTGACCGTTCTGGCCTGGCCAGGGACGCCCCCACTGCTGCTACCATCATATGAGGGCGTGGGGCTGCAGGGGCAGAGAGCTGTCTCAGCCGCGGTGGGGCTGGGATGGGAGACAGCAGGACAGGGCCTGGCTGGACCCAGGGACCTCCCAGCACATCGGGGTGAGGGCCGTGGGGGCCTACCCGGGACCCTCCTGCTTCCTTTGTCCCGTAGCCTCGCTGGTGCAGTGGGAGGCCAGCGCCAACGCCACGGGAAGCAAAACCGCTTCTAAAGCACAGCGTCCGCGAGCTTCGTCCGCGAGCTGCCGTCCGTGAGCTTCGGCGACACCACCGTCCCAGGAGGTGGAGCCGAATACAATTTTCTTTGGATTGAGAATGAACTTTCTCCAGTTGCCACTGATCTGATAACCCTCCGCAGAACTAGGTTGTAATTAGCAAGTAACAGTGGACACACCTGCCATCACCACAAAGCCCCCCGAAGCTCCTCGGGGTTAAGGTTGCCCAGGGGCTGTGAGCAGCCTATGTAAACACAAACAAATCTGAAAAGGAATGCAGGAGTCCCATAACGGAAGCCTTTGGAGCCCCTTCTGAGGATGCAACTTTCAGGGGAAGGAGGGGTCTTCAGAGAGCGACGGCGGGGAGGGGCAGCACCCCCAGCCCCTGCAGGCCCGGCCCACTCTGCAGGGGCGCTGTGGGGTGGCGGCAGATCACAGCTGTGAACACGACCCTTTTCCAAAACACAGACTGGGCCGACCGCGTGGGGGTCAGCTGCCATCACCCACATGTGCTGCCTGTTTTCTCGTCACAAACATGTGGAGTTGATAGCTGGTGGCCTCAGTGCAAGCACACAACTCCACAAAGATGGATTACCGGACAGCAGCGCGGCCACGGTCTCTGGTGTTCTAGACTGGACAGCATACAGAATCTCCTAATACGGGAAATTTAACTTCCAGCAACACATTCTCTTACAGTTAGACGTGTCCTGGGCTGCATTTCAAAAGGCACAAAAACAACTTAACGTGCACGGAAAACTTTGGGCAGGACAAACGGACCCGCCGTAGCTGCCGCAGGGGTGGGGGGAGGGGAGGGACGGGCGGGCGGTGTGGCTGAGGGACCTTGAATTTCCTCTATGTCGTCTCAGCGTTTCTCAACGTAAATGTTTTCGTGTACAACAGTAAGTCATGTAACGCTCGTGTGATTAGAAACGCATTCAAAAATTAAATCCGTACCAGCTTCAGGGGCAATGAAAACTGACTACACGCATCAAATGTACAGAAAAGAAACAAAATCAAAAGCCCCACAGACTGGAGAGTGGAGTCAATTAACCAAAGGAAATACGGGGGGGCTTCTGATAGAACAGCTGACCGTGTTTGAGAAAACACAAGTGCATGAAATAAACAGCCGTTTTCTTTCCCCCTGGTAACTCCTGGCTGACACAGGGAGAAGTGGCACTTCTCTGATTTGGGAAGGTTGCCCCAGGCCTCGCCCAGGCAGAAACACCCTCAGACAAGACCTGCAGGAAGTAGGCTCTAAGGAGAACAGGCTCAGCACTTTTTTGGACCCAGGCAAGGAGGCTCTCTGGGCACTGGACTCGGTCCCAGAGCATGGGCTCCCCTGCAGACACCCAAGGCCCAAACAAGAGAACCCGCAAAAGCGAACACCCACCATCGTTCCCCAGGAAGGGGACAGCGGGGAGGAGGCCAGAGGGAGGATTTGCAGGTTCAAGCCACAGTGTGGGCAGATGGGGCGGATACCCAGCGAGATTTTTCTCTCCCTCTGGTGAATACCCAACCTCACAGAGGGAGGGTCACATGTACTGCTGGCG
Organism: Halichoerus grypus; assembly: GCF_964656455.1. Taxonomy (NCBI): domain Eukaryota; kingdom Metazoa; phylum Chordata; class Mammalia; order Carnivora; family Phocidae; genus Halichoerus; species Halichoerus grypus. Next base: position 720,639 of record NC_135717.1, read on the forward strand.
CTGGGCCCGTCTCCCTTCACCCCGGGCTCTCCTGCGGGAAGAACTACACAAACGGGACCCCCGGGGGGCTGCCATGCCAACACTGGCCACTGGAGGCCAGGCACTCCTGGCCCCGCACCTTTGGCTCATTTCTGTGACGGGAACCTGCCGAAACCTCTGGTGGGCACTGGGGTCAGGCCTGTGGGGTGGGAAGGGTGCTCGACCATTCCTCCAGGGCTGTGCTGAGGCTCCTGGGGCCATGTCTCCAAATCAGCTTCCTGTGCCTAATCTGTCTGCCACTCTGCTTTTGGGGGGATCCGGTCTGAGACAGCCTCTGATGGGAAAGAGTGGCTGCATGCACCTGCTTCTCGGTCCAGCACCCTTGACGTAAGGCCGCACATAGCAGCTGGTACCTCAGGCTGGACGGGGTCTCACCCCTGTCCCGGCCCCTCAGAACCCCCAATCTGTCCCCAGCCAGCTCATCCCCTGTGCCCAGTACAGCAGCCCAGTGATGCAGTGGGGTCCCAGGGCCTGGGGAGCAGGCAGCCTTTGGGGTGGGGGCAGCCATGGGGTCTTGAGAAATCGTCTGGAAGGACAGCAGTGCCCACCATGTGTCCCCAGCCCCAGACATGGCCTGGCCAGAGCCCTTGTCCAAGGCTCCCCCGGTCCTCCTGAGCCTTAGAGGAGGGACAGAGTGGGCCACTGCAGGCATGGAAGCTGCCGGCACGTATGGTCCTTGCAGGCACGACAGTGGGGTGACATCACCTCTGGGGCATGATCAACTCCAAGATTCAGGGATGGATGCCAGAGTCTCAGGTCCGGGACCAGGAGCTCGGGCCACCAGGAGTCACAGAAGTTCAGGGAGGGATGGGGGAGTCTCAGGTCCAGGACCAGGAGCTCAGGCCACCAGGAGGCACAGAGGTTCAGGGATGGATGCCCGAGTCTCAGGTCCGGGACCAGGAGCTCGGGGCCACCGGGAGGCACAGAGGTTCAGGGATGGATGCCCGAGTCTCAGGTCCGGGACCAGGAGCTCGGGGCCACCGGGAGGCACAGAGGTTCAGGGATGGATGCCCGAGTCTCAGGTCCGGGACCAGGAGCTCAGGCCACCGGGAGGCACAGAGGTTCAGGGATGGATGCCAGAGTCTCAGGTCCGGGACCAGGAGCTCGGGGCCACCGGGAGGCACAGAGGTTCAGGGATGGATGCCCGAGTCTCAGGTCCGGGACCAGAAGCTCGGGGCCACTGGGAGGCACAGAGGTTCAGGGATGGATGCCCGAGTCTCAGGTCCGGGACCAGGAGCTCGGGGCCACCGGGAGGCACAGAGGTTCAGGGATGGATGCCCGAGTCTCAGGTCCGGGACCAGGAGCTCGGGGCCACCAGGAGGCACAGAGGTTCAGGGATGGATGCCCGAGTCTCAGGTCCGGGACCAGGAGCTCAGGCCACCAGGAGGCACAGAGGGCTGCTGTCCTGCACACGACTCGACAGCTGGCTTCCACATCCGGCAGCTGATGTTAGGGTGCCCTGTTCCCACTCTTGCTGGGGGATTCCAGGTCACAACAGACCTTCCTTCTCTGCAGGCTCGTCGAGGAGCAGAGCCTTTGTCTAAGAAAGAAGGCAGACCCGGGAGGCAGGGAGGACCCCATGTGGACTCGAGGGACAGGGGCCTTGACCACCCTGTCTGCTGGACACCCTCCTTCCCCGGCAGGCGCACGCCCTCGGGCACAGGGTCACGGCCACGCACCTGCCAGGTGTGGGGGGCAGCAGGCAGAGCGCGGTGTGGTGAAGGGTGTAGGGAGAGGAGACCCCCTGGCTGTACGCAAGCCCCATGGCTGCACCGGCCCAGCAGCTCTGAACACCTGTGAGCTTGGCCCACTGTGTGAAACCGTTCAGGGCCAAGCAGGGACGGGATCGAGGGCTGCCCACAGCACCACGCGTGCCTCAAGGTGCCATCTCTCTGGGTCTCCCTTTGGGGTGGCCCTGAGGACGTACCTGGGTAAGGTGTCCCCGAAGGCCGTGGCTTCCCCTGTAGAGAGGGGCACACTGTGGCCTGGGGGCACGTGGAAGCCGGTCCCCCCAGAGGAGACGGGCAGATGCAGGCGGGCTCCTTGGGCTCTCTGCCTGCTCTGGGGCCGCCGTGCGGGGGCAGAGCCACGAAGTCACCCCCACAAGTACCTAAAGACCTAAAACATGCGGCTGACACCCTGCCATGTTTACGGTTCCCCTGAGAGAGCACAGACCCGTCCCCAGTGGGGGCCCGACTTCAGCCCGGACCCCCGTGGACCTCGTCTCTCTCGTGTGTTCTCGGGGCCATCCGGACATGCTGGAGGCGCAGTTCTGCTCTGCTGTCACCCTCCTGTGGGGCCCGGGGCCTGCGTGGGCACCCGTGCTGGCGGACTGGGCTTGGGGGCATCCGGAGCCACAGAATGAGTGGTCTCGCCGTGGGCACAGGCGACGGCTGTCCTCTGCTGTGTGAGTAAGGGCACACAGGACACCAAGCTCGCAGGAGGTCTGTTTGGCACCTCTGTGCCGGCCCGTTCTGGTGAAACCACAGCAGGGACAGCAGGCACTTACGAGGCGCAAACCCACAGGAGTCTGCTCAGTGTGCCACTTTCCCTTTTCTGGGGCCCCCTCTGCACCCTGGCCGTGGTGTCAGGCCCTTGGGGTGAGGCTTTCCGCTGGTTCTGTGTGGCTTTATGGGCAGACAGCCCTGTGGACCCCTCTGCTCGGGCAGCGTGGCGGGCGCTGGAGACTTGGGGTGACACGAGCCGTCACGGCGTGAATGAAGACTACCCGTTCCAGACCGAGCTGACCACAGAAACCGGGCCACACAGACCCGCACTCGCGCCTGCAGCCACCCCCAGAGCAGCGGATCGTGTGAGGGGTGTCACGTGCCACAGCGCAGTGGACCCCTGGCATCATCCCCCACCCCTTCTCTGGAAACTGGGGTCGTCCAGGGGCAGCGTCCGTGGGGTCAGCTGATGTGCCCCCTCCCGCGGACCTCGCCAGTGTCCGGTTTGGGCCGGACTGTCCAGTGTGGGCTTTCTGCCAAATGAGAGACTCCGGGGAGGGGCTGACACACAATCAGGCAGTGCGGCCCAGGGTGGCGTGGGCCGTGACGTGGATGTGGGCCATCCCCGCTCGCTGGGTGCCTCGTCACTAGTCCGCACCTGCTCCCGAGCACGGCAGCTGCCCCGGTTAAAACGTGGATTGCTCTGAGCCTCAGGGCCCGAGGAGAGGCTCCTGGGGTGACAGCTCGCCCCAGCCCCAGCCCCAGGCGTGCAGCCATGGCCTCCGGCCCTCGCTCGGGGGGCTCCACAAGGGTCGACAGCAGCTCTCTGTGTCCCAGAGAAAGGCCCCTTGTCCTTCCCAGAGCACCCAGGAGCGACGACCAAGTGCTCCTCTTTACACAGGGAGCTGGGAGGGAAGGGGCCCCGCCGTGTGGGAGGAGGAGCGGCTGGCCCAGGCCGGGGCACAGAGGCGGCCAGAGCCCAGGACGGGCCAGGAGCTGCTCAAGTCCGCTCCCCACAGGTCGCTGTGGGCCTGCCACCAGCTGCAGCGGAGTCGGGACAAACCAGCCATCCTCTGGATTTCCCCACTTGGAAAGCAGGAGACACTAGACTCAATGCTTACGAGGTTTTGTAAAGCAAGGGAAACTGATTTTCCTCCCGGAGATCGTGTGTGGAAATCCAAAATTCGATCAGCATTGGAGCAGCTTTTGGGGACGGGATGAGGGTTTCTCCCTGGGCTCCGGAACCTTCTCTCTGCTTGTCTACATGGTGGAGTAATGCCTCCTGACATTTGGTGGCCACATTTTATTTTTCAAAATGTGGTGAAAGGAAAAATTACTCCAGCAGCAGCAAAAGAATCTAGAACGTAGCCAAATTTAGATAAAGACCCCCAACTCTTCGCTATGGGCCGTTCTCGACGGTCCCCCAGGCCAGACACTGAAACGTGCACACACCCCTTTGCTCACCCCACAGCTCCACCAGGCAGGGGGCTCGGGCCCCTGGGACTCGCATCCCGGGCCTGGGCAGGTGCCATCCAAGGCAGAAAGAGGGAGCTCAGGCCTGCAGGGGCCCAGCGCCACGGAGACACAGACGTCCTCCCTAGAGCGCAGACGCAATACGAAAGTGGTAATGGAATTCTGCGGCCTTGTTTTTCACGCCAAGTCTCTGCATTCGCTGTGGGCTGTATGCTCAGAGCACATCTCTGTCTGGACAGGGCCACATCTCCAGGGCTCCCACATGGCCACCCCCAGGTCTGGCCCAGGGCAGCCGGCAGCGACACATGACAGGACGGGTCTTCCCAGGCTCCCAGTGCTGCTGGGCCCAGCGCCCGCACCTGCGGGTCAGCCCGAAGGCTCCCTCTCCACAGGCACCACGCATACCTGGCCACTTCCCGCGTCGACATCTGCAGAGAGCTCTGGGGTTTGACAGAGCTCATCTCCGCAAGCCCGCTCAGAGAGGTCTTTACAGAAGGCGCCCTGCCGCCCGGAGGCCAGTCTGTGGTGGGTCTGGAGGAGGGTGGTGAAGGGCAGAGATGTCCCAGCAGCCTGGGTTCTGGCTCCTGACCCACCAGGACCAGTTCTCAGAGGGGGGCAGGGGCTGCACCAAGAGCTGAGAAGGGCTGGGCCTTCCAGAAGGCCGGGCTTGGACTCTGCCCCAGTTCCTCTTAGGCTCAACTTTTATGAGCTGCCGACTTGATCCGGGCATCTAAAACCACAGGACTAGCCCCAGGCACACACACAAGCCTCCACCTGGCCCATCGGCAGAGGAGTTGAGCCCGGAGCCATGTCCTGGCTCAGCACGAGCTTCCTCCGCAAGCTCCAGACAAGCTCTGGGCAGCGGTTCCCAGGACCAGTCGCTCTTCAGGAGCTGGGGAGGGATCGGGGGCAGGGAGGAAGAGTCTGAGGCTCGGGGGCTGCCCAACGGGTCCCACCGTGCCAGCTGTGCACGTGAGCCCCTGCTCCCTACGAAACAGGAAACGTGCCCCGTGCTGACGGGCTGACGTCTTACCGTGGCTTTGTGGGGAAAAGCCAGCCACGTGCACACACCTCTCATCACAGCTGGTGGCGGGAAAGGCAAGGCTAACCCGGCCGCAGCAGAGGTCACACCGGCTCCGGTCAGACAGGAGCACAGCGCTCACCGCACGACTGAGGCTCCGGGGACCAGGACGCAGGCTGAGAGTGAAGACAACCCTCCAGCTGGGCCTCAGCGTGCCATCGGGGACAGGGGGCTGCCGGCACCTGTGCCCTGGGCCCGTGAACGAGGGGCACCCTCAACCTCCAGGGCAGCCCCCACTCCCACCATGGGGTCTGCAGCCTGGCTGGACGCACCGGGAGGCTGGGGAAGCTGGGGCAGGGCCTGCGTGGGGCCTGGGCTCTCCCTCCTGGCTCCATCACCTCAGGCAGAGCGGCCTCCCCTGCGGGCCAGGGACCCTCTGCCTCTGCCAGGACGCGTGAGCCCACACGGCACGCAGCAGGGGAGGTGCGTGCTGCCCGAATCCGGAGGGTCTGCCTCCCGGGGAGGAAACAGCATTCCCTGGATGGTGTCCGTCACGGACACTGACCCATCTCCCCAGCAACAGGTATGCAGCCAAGGCCTGGGGATGGGGCAGGAAGTGCCTGAGCTCACCCAGCAGGCCAGTGACAGAACCCGGCCTGAGTCCCGCCCGCTGTCCTTCCTCACCACCGGGCCACCACTCCCGAGAGGGGAGCGCCCATGGGCTCCGTCGAAGCAGCCTGCAGGTGCTGGTTCTCGCCTCTGGGCACTCAGGAGTGCCCACCCCCAGCCTTGGTCTCTTCCCACTGAGGAGACATCAGAACGGCCTGGGCCCAGGGGTCGTGTCTCGCGCCAAGCCGCCATCCACCTCCAGGGGTGGGCCGGCCCACGGCCACCTTCCCTTCCCGGGGACGTTCCTTGGCCCCAGTCACGTCTGTACTGTCCTCTGCACAGCGCCTGCCTTCCCCAGACCTCCTCCTGCTTCAGGAGCGAGCCCAGATCACGATCCAAAAGGGCACTCTCCTCATTCCCGTCGTGGTCCCGTGGGGGCGCCTGCTGAGGCCCCAGCCCCCGCATGGAAGGGAAGGGGGGGCAGCCCCGGGGAAGAATGTCCCGCCTGGCTACCCCACCTCATGTACAGCCGGCTCTGGCTCAGTCGGAAAAGCAGGTGACTCTTGATCTCGGGGTCATGAGTTCAAGCCCCACGTCAGGTGTAGAAATTACTAAAACAGCATAAACTTAGACACCACGAGGAGAGGCAAGTGGGCAGGCCCAGTGCTGCTGTGGGATCTGCTCCTCCCCGACCTCGACTGAAGACACAGCCGCTGGGCTGGCTTAGGAGAGCGCCCAGAGTTGCGATAAACCCTGAGTGGTTCCCGAGACCACTTCCGTGCAGCCTGTGCCCCAAGCAGGATGTGTGAGAGCAAGACGCCCCCCTCCCGCCCAGGCTCACCCAGGTCCCAGTGGGCCTCTGAAAAGAGGGGCGGTGTAGACCAGCACACGTGGGCCCTGCTCGGCCAGGGAGCGGCAGGGAGAGCTCTCGGGGGAGGGCAAGCCAGTGCACGGTCTCGAGGCCGGCACAGCAGGGACCAGGGTCGGGAGGGGCAGCACCTGAGCAGGGACTGACAGGCAGGGGCCCACCCCACCAATCTGTTCATCGTGGCGGCAGAGCCAAACTACTGGAAATAGTTTCACGCAGCGTCAGAAGACAGTCTGGGTCCAGGTATCCTTTCCTCACCTGGAAATGCGATCCGTGGCTGGAGGGGCTCCTTCAGCACGGGGCCTGAGGCTGGAGCCGGGAGCACAGGGAATGGGGTCAGGCCACTTCAGACAAGGGCTCCCCGAGAGCGGGACTTGCGCTGGGCGGTTGACCGATGTACCCCGGGCCGTCCAACAGTGCTGTTACTGGCTGCCTGCCCGATTCCAGCAGTGTCCTCACCCACCTGTCACCTGGTAAAACCCATCAACTGACCACCCGACAGAGCGGGCGTGTTAGAACACCGCGCAGTAGAAACAACGGTCAAGGGCGAGCCCGAAGCAGGGGGCTGCTGTCAGGGACGCCCTCACACGGGCGCTGGGGTTTGGGGTGAAAGTGACCGTGACCGTGGGGGGTGGGGGGCATGAGCCGGGGAGCCTCCTCCCCTTCCTTCTCTGCCCCTGAAGGCCTGGGTGGCAAGGGAGGCAGGCTCTCTATGGAGTCCTCCATTTACAGATGTGCCGCATCCGTGCGGCCCCCGGGCAGAGGATCCGTAACCACAGTCGTCTGTCCATGAACTGCCCAGAATGCTCCGAGCAGCGCCTTCCACACAGGAGGCCCTCCAGGGCCACAGTGGGGTCTGCTGACCCTTCGACCCTTGGCACCCTGAAGTCAACTGTCCCAGAGCCTGAGTTCAGGGGACAGAAGGGGCTCTGCAGACAGGGGTCCGGGGATCAGCAGAAAAAAGGAAGCTGGCTCTGGCCTGCAGGCCTCCCCATGACGGAGCCCCTCTTCCTTCTGGTTCTGAACCTAGGAGTTCGGTGGGCAGGCAGGAAGCCCACGCCTCCGTCTGTGGCACCGCTGGAAATTTTGTTCCAGTTCAAAGACTGAACCTTAATCAGACTCATTACCTCAGTTATGAAAATTCAGAAGGGTAACTTATGGTAACAAACTACCCTTCCTTTTCTAGAAATGAACAAAAAAGGGACGGTTTCCTGTACTTTTTCAATGCAGTGTTTTATTTTGAAATAAGCAGATGCGCATGCAGCTGTGACAGGCAATACGGACGCCCCGCGTGCCCCCTTCCCGGGAGCCTCAGTGACATGGCTTGCAGAACCAGGACCAACAGGCCTTTTCAGCCACCAGAAACTCACAGCAACACCCAGCCGACTCGTTAGAGCCGATGAGATAAAACGTGCGGGGATGAACCGTCACATCCTTCTCAGGCCCATTTCCCCAAAGTCCCCCTTACCACCCTAAGATACCTGCCCAAGCTAACACACAGAGTGCAGTCAGTCCTCCGCTACCGCACGAATGGGACAGTTCCCCGTTTCATCTGTCTGCAGCATCCGGGTTGAGACGGCAACTTCAGAAAACATGCACGCGGACGCTGGCGAAGAAGCGGCCAGGAGACGGGGGCTGCGGGGCCCTGTGCTCGGCGGGGGTCTCGGGCGGCGCTGAGCGGAGGCAGACGCGGGCTCTGGCCTCGAGGAGCTCACGGCCGGATGTAAGTGAGCTCCTGGAGGACAGGGAGAGCGGCGGCCAGAGCGGCTGTCAGGTCGGCGGGGGCTCCTCGCAGAGCACAGCTCCTGGATCCGGACGCCCGTGCCCGTGCTGGGGCCTGGGGACCCCGAGGCGGCGTGCAAACGCAAGACGCGATACACGGGACGCGCAGGGACACAGAGGCCGTTACCGGAACAAGCACCATCTGGGCGTCGCTACCGCATCTGCCGCAGGTCTGAGACCGTGACCGGCGCGCAGCCGAGCACAGGTGAGGTCTCCACCCGCCACGTGCCAGGACGCACCTCTGCCCTCCACGGGTCCTGCCAATGCCACCGTGGTCTGCCGCCAACATTCGCAGTGGAAGGAAATGCTAACTGTTAGCAGAGACAGCGAAAACAGTTATTTCTTTAAATTCCAGGTTCGAACTCTCTGAATTTGAGAGCCGGGATTAAGAATGTAACCCCAACTCGAGCCCGGCTCCCCAAGCCTGTAGGTCTGCCACCACACACCTGGGAGCCCTGGAACAGCCAGGCTCTTGCCCCACCCGCTTCTCCCCATCCAAATGCACCTGGCCTCGGAGAACAGGACGGAAGCCGCTGGACCCTCTTCCCAGAAACACACATGCCGGCACACACATCAAAGAACAGACTCCAGGATCGCAACGGAGCTCACCTCCTGTTTTCAGAGGAGATGAGGAATTGGAGGGGTGGAGTCTTGTCCACTGCTCGGGGGGGGGGGGGGGGGGGCCGGCTTCCACACTGACATTCTTCAAACCCCAGGCCCTGGGCTGTTGGTGGGACCTGACTCCCTGTCTCAGCTTCTGGGCGTAGGGCCATGGGGCCACCTCCCCTGCCGCACAGTGCACCTTCGTGCTGGGCAGGCCGTGGGCACCAGACAGCCCAGGGCCGGGAGACCAGTGCAGGTCAGGAGCGCCGGTGGCTCAGCTTTTCCTACTGCTTCTCTTAACGCCAGGACAGAAACGGGTGTTTGTTAGAGACCAATACGCACTGCAAAGCCCGAAGACACACAGGTACACAGATGTGGGTACGGGAGCCAGCCGTGATGACCAGCCCCACAGAGCTGCAGCCTGAGATGGGGGTCAGGATGCCCCAACTCTCCCACGCTGTCCTGGGACCAGCTTACCGGGTCCTTGGGAGACAGGGGGGTCCCGAGCCAGCGAAGAGCGCTCCTCTGCCCAGCCCCACACCCACAGTCGCCACGGTGTCTGCACACACAGAGAACCTTCAGCCCTGAGATGGCATCTTTACAAAGGTCAGATTAGGTTTCTGGAAACAAAGTCCTCTGATACTGGAAGCCAATCCTTCTATTTAGGACACTTTTACCATTTCACAGCTGGTCTGTCCATCCATCCAGTCAGCAAGTCCAGCCCTGTCCTTGGAGGGCCCACTCTCTAGTGGAGGCAGACACATGGATGGACAGCAGGAGCAGACAGGCTAGGGTTTGCGGGGGATGGGGGTGGACAAATCTCCACGTTCCTGTGCAAGAGGGAAGGAGGTGTGAAGGAGGTGCCCACAGGGACTGGTGACCCATGGGGAGGGCCACCTGGCAGACATCGGTGACACCTTCCTCCTTTTACCGTATCAGCCAGTCCTGACTGGCAGACTCCAGCAAGCCGCCCCTCCCAGCAAGTGTGGTGGACGACGCTGCCCAGGCACGGGTAAGTCAGCACCGTCACTGGAGGGTGCAGGGCCTGCTGCCCGTTTTGGTTCAGTGTGGAATGTGGTCAGTCTCGGCACTGCCCCTCCCAGAGCACCATCTGGGGCAGCCATCCAGGGCAAAGCGCAAGCCAGGCGCCTTGGGACAGAAGTGAAGCGCAACCCTGTTCCCCAGGAGCCTTAGGTGGGGACAGAGGGACAACATGTTAACAGGCTGAGCTGTGGTTCTGTCTGAGCCCGTGGACACTGGCAGCAGGGACAGGAAAGGCCATGGGGGAAGGGAATGCTGACGGTGACCAGGAGAAGACCAACTCTGGCAGCAGGGGTGGGAGGTCAGGGGAGGAGGGGCACGACAGGGAGGACTCCACAGAGAAGGAAGCTGGTAGGCGGGTCCTCCCCTGCCTCCCCGCCGAGTGGAGGGGTCGGCGTTTCATACTGGGCATTTACGGCAGAGCGGTTGCCCGCACCAGCACAATCTCAGGGCCTTGTGAGAGCAGGCGGAGTCCCCAAAGAGGCTGCAAGGGGCCCTCTTTGCCCAGCCTCCCACCAGAGGCACAGGCCCCGGCACCAGGCTGGCGGAGCCCCAGCACTTCATGGCCAGACAGAGAAGGCGTGGACACCGCCCCCCACAGGGCAAGGCGAACCGCTCGGCTGAGGCAGGACCCCACTGGGTCTTCCTGGACCTCCGGGCGCCGAGGCCCCCCCCCCCCGCTGCTAGCCCTCACTGCCTTGGGTTGACTCCCCCCGGTGTGAGCTTCGTCATCCCGAGTAGGACTGCCCGACTGGGCCCTCATTTGGTTTTCGGGAACTCATGATCTGGACTCAGTAACGTTTCTCTCGTTACCAGTGGGCCAGCGTAGGCGTGGAGCCCAGGGGCACTGGGAGTGGTCAACAGCCTCGTGTGGAAGGTCACCGCTGTGGCTTCTAGGCCTGAGTGCTAGATTGGAAGGCAAAGGTCACATGTGCAGCCCTGCCCTGTGTTCACAGCAGGCCCCCAGCCACGCCCACCGCCTTCCTAGTAAACTCTCCATCTGCCTTCCTTTCATTTCCGGAAATGTGGGACTAGCCAGGAATTGAAGGCTGCACGTTGTGTTTAATCTGGAAACACCATTCTGGCAGGCTGATGGCCAGAACGGGCAGAGCCAGGCAGAATATTAAGTAGAGGAATTGTAAATGAATCTAGAAATAACATTTACTACACCAAAAATATACTTCTCAACAACTTCCGAAAAATCAGCAGAGACTCGTTCCTAATCTGGCAGTGCTGACCTTGCCACACGTTAACAAAGATCCGATTCTTAATGTGTGAACGCATACTACACAAGTGCAAAAACATCTGCCCCCCACCTCAGCTGGGGTGGGCCCAGCGCTCGGGGAGCAGGCACAGGGCGCAAGCTCTCCCAGGACGACTGTGGGAAGACGCGCTGACCCCTGCTTCTCTCAAGGGAAAAACAAACAGTTCTGCACAGGACTTCCCAATGTGTTTTCACGCTGCTCCAACCGAACACTCTCTGGACTGTATTCTCCCTCAGCGGCGTCTCGGCTGAGCCTTTGGGTACAAAGTGAACAGGGCAACTCGATCTAAATCCTCATGTCAGGGGCCCCGCTGCCTTCTGGGCCCTGTGGGCTGTTCAGGACCTGCAAAAGGTCTGAGCTATGGGAAAAAAACCAAAACATGTATTGGCTCCAAGATGAAACAGCAAAATCCAAACAAATGCTGCACTGAATGTATACAGTGTATCATTAAGTCAACTCCATCAATTGTTAAACATAACTTTCAAAAAAATTTCATCACATTTGGAAACCATGGGTTAGGTTTTTTTCACTTTGCAAGAATTCCTGAATGTACAGTGAAAATTCACGTGCCCAAATAAAGAGTTACAGCCAAATCATTTCACAAGCAAAATAGTAATATCCTTGTTTACGTTTTCCTCCCCCAAACAATGATGTGCTATGCGTGGGTGGGCCTTGCAAAGGTAAGGCCGCCTTGGGCTACAAAGCCCTGAAGATGTCCCACGCAGAGAGCAACACCCATCCCAGGAGAGGAGAGAGAAAGGACAGGTGAGTCCCAGAGTGCAGAGCAGGGACAGGGTTTAGACCACTGCCCAGCTTTACAGAGAAGACGGGCTGGAGAGCCAGGGGACTCGCGTGGGGTCACATGGCCTGGGGCTGAGCTCTCTGAAGCAGCAACCAGAGGGTCAGCGGGCCTCAGAGGCCTTCCCCAGGTAGGAGCTGCTAAGGGCACAGCTCGGAGCCTCCCTCACGTCCCCCATCCCCACCCCCCACCCCCGGAGCAGGACACAGCTCGGAGCCCCTCTCCTCTGGCGCAGGACACTGCTCGAAGCCCCCCCCCCCCGCTCTTCCCCCGGGACAGGACACAGTTCAGAGCCCCCGACCTCCCCCCCGGTGCAGGACACAGCTCGGAGCCCCCACGACTACCCCCCCACCCCCCGCTGCAGGACATAGCTTGGGGCCCCATCCTCACCGTGCAGAACGCCGAGGCTGGGGAGCAGGGCGCTCCGTGACCCCAGGAAGTGGGCAACGTGGACCCGGGTGGCCGGGTGGGGCTCCCAGGACGATGTAACCCCGGCAGCGGCGTGGGCCCACCCGCGCCCGACCCCATGGGGGAAGGGCACCCCGCCCTCACCGTGAGACGTCTTACCAGGGCCCGGGGCCTCCCCAGGCCGGGCCGCCCGCAGGAACCGCCCCCCCTTCCCGAGCCGGACACGCCCCGCCCTCCGCGCGCTCGGGCAGAGCGGATGCCCCCACACCCACTGGGCCCCGCTCCCGGGTTCGGCGCACTGACCTCCGCGTCCCGGGCAGTCAGCGTGCCCAGGGCCCGCCCGGCTGCAGCGCCTACGCACTGCGCATGTCAGGCCGGCCCGGCTCGGCTGGAACCGGATCCAGCCGGCCGGGCGGTGACGCAAGCGCGCGGGCGCTCGGCATGTGAGGTCCCAGCGTGTGGGCGTGGCTCCGGGCGGTGGGCGGGACCCCGGCGGGTGAGGCCCCCGCGTGTGGGCGTGGCTCCATGCGGTGGGCGGGGCTTGTGGCCGCAGGTGGGCGCGGACCCCCAACCCCAACCCCAGCCCCAATCCGGCTCTGCAAAGGAGGCAGGAGATGGGCGGCGCCAGGTTCCTTATTTAAGGAGGTTGTTCAGAAGAGAATGGCGACTCAGGGCAGCTTCTCGGTCCACAGCTGGGCCACCCAGTGGCACAGACAGAGCCCACGCCCAGAGGTCTGCCTATTTCCAGGCCCTGCTCCAGGGCTGCTCCCCACAGGAGGCAGGAAAACCACTGCTGCAGCGCCCCCAGTTGCTCCCCATTTGTCTGCCCACAACATGGACCCCCATCTGACTGGCAGGCTTTGGTCCCGCGTGCTGGCCCCATTCCCACACCTCCACCACTTGCAGCACCCTTGGGTTCCTTGAATCTGGCCTGCTGTCTCCTCCCCAGTGCCTTTGCACAAGCTCTTCCCTTTGCCTGGAGCCCAATGACTAGTCCTCCTCAGTTTTGGAGAAACCTCTGCTTCACCTCCTGAGCACCCCCCCCAATACCATGGCCCTGCAGCCCTTCTCAGAGTGGTGACAGAACACCCACTGGAGTCCTCTGATTAACATCTAGTCCCCTCAAACTGGGAGCTTGACAAGGGTGGGGCTCTAAGACATCACCCAGGCAAGGCCAAGTGTTAACAGAGACCCACTGAATAAATGAATCACAAAGCTTTTCCTTCACCATGTGAACGCCTGAATCTCTCTCGAGCATGGGTTCCCTCCCCTAAGACTGCAGATGAATCTTAGGACGCAAGAAAAAACCACACGCGGGCAGCCAGGAGCCTTCTGATTCCACCCAGGGGCCTGCTGGAGGCTCTGGTGGCAGGGCTGGTTGGGGACAGGAGCGGACGCGTCCAACTGCCTCTCTGGCAAAGGTCAGAAGCTAGGCATCCCAGGACGCTCTGTCCTCTGGCTGCTGAGGCAGCTCTAGAAGCCGTTTCTTCATTCACCCACTGTGTGCCGGCTGCCGGGTGTGGGCTTCCCGCTCTGGGTGTGGGTGTCCCAGCTTCCCAGCCGATAAGGATCTCCAAGGTCCCGGAGCCAAGACAGACTCTTCCTGTGCTTTTCCTCCTGGTCATTTCGCCCTTACCCGTGGGCTACTCTACACAGAAGCCTGCCCAACAGTGACGATGGGGCAGGCACACAGGGACTGCAGAGGCCTGTGCCAGCGTCGGAGGGACGGAGGGGAAGGCAGGGGGCAGGGTGGGCACGGCCTCTATGCCTGGTGGTCTCACCTGTGCTGTCCTGCTTAATCTCTGGGAGGCACCCACACTTCACAGATGAGGAAACTGGGACTCGGAACTGTTTTTTAAAAAGTTTCCAAGATTGCCAGTTTCCTGGAAAGGACTCCATTCTGGGACTTCTGAGTCCTAGAAGATCTACGTGCTGATTTTCTAGTGCATTCCAGTGTCACTACTCAGCCTTAAGAGCCCTTGGATTGATTGCTTTCTTCACACCCCATCTGGCTCCCGTGACTCAGCAGCAGCCCTGGGAGATGGGAGCAGGAAAGGGAGGGAGCTGGCTTGGCACACCACATGCGGGGACGGGATGCACGGCTCCCCGTGCACTCTCACACCCTCCACCCTGTACCCACATTTCACACCTGGGCCTGGGGCTCAGTGAGGGCCCCAAATGTGCCAGGCCTGCCTACTCCCAAGCCTCTGTCCCTTCCGGGCCCTGCAGGTTGCGTTCCAGCACCCCTAGGGCACACACAGAGGCCTGGGCCCTGGGCAGGTGGGGCTCTCTGCCACAGCACGTACTGCCAGGCCATGCTTCCCACCAGCTGTCTGACCCTGGGCCTCACCAGAGGGCAGCAAGCACAGGGCCACTCACTGTGCCCGTGGGCTTCAGTGCGGGGGCCCCGAGAGAAATGGTACGAGTACAGCCTGAGAGCCTTTGCCGTAGAATGATCAAGAGCCCCGCCTGCTGTGCGAGCCTGGCGGCAGCAGCTACACCCACCCAACGGACCCTGGAGCCCCACCCTCTCCAGGCAACTTAGCTCAGCAGCTCCTGGTTAGGAAGAGCCGTATCGCCAAGGACCAGTACTCATTTCACAAATATTTGTTAAGCAGTGTTTTCACACTAAATACTCCTCCGAGTGCTAACTATACTGTGGGGTACAGAACAGACAAAAATGCCTGCAGCCACAGTCCGAATGTTGGTTTCCCCCAAATTCATATGCTCGAACCTAATCCCTGGTGTGATGGTATCCGGAGGTGGGGCCTTGGGGAAATGCATGGGTCATGACAGCAGAGACCCGAGAGCTCCCTGGCCCCTTCCACCACGCGGGGACACAGCCAGAAGACGGCCCTCCATGAACCAGGAGGAGGCCTTCCCCAGAACCCGACCATGCCAGCACCTCGGTCTTGGACGTCCAGCCCCCGGAACGGTGGGACACCCGTGTCTGTTTATAAACCACGCCGGCTGTGGCATTCCACTACAGCAGCCTGAAGTGACTGAGCTACGTGCCCGTAGCAAGATGACGCGAGAAGATTAAAATACTGCGGGGAAAATTAGGTAGGCTAGTTGGAGAGTAAGTTGATTTTACGTTTTGTGATTTAAATGTCTGGGGTAGGATGAAGGTCAAGAAAAACAGTGGTGGGAACCCAGCATCTGAGACCCAAGGTGAGGGCATAGCCTTTGGTATGTGGGAGAAAGGGGGTACAGTGAGCACACAAGTCCTGGGGAGGGGGCATGGAGGCCCGCATGAGGCGGAGGAGAAGCCAGGTGGCTGGGGTTCTAGAACCATGAAATCCTCACCAGACCTTCCCCCAGAGGCAATACGACCTACCCTTCAAAACCAGGGTGCCAGGCCCCCCAAGATCATGTTGATCATTCTGAGTCACGAAACAAAGAATAAATATGTTTGACATAAACATTATGAACTTGAATGTTTGGTTGATCCACATGCCCAATTTCCGGGCATGCCGCCTCCCAGAGGACCAATCATTGGTGAAATCCACAGAAAATGCCGCAGGGGCATCGGAACGCCCACCTGGATGCAGACGGACACAGCCTACAAAGCTCCTGCACACAGCACTTCCCTCCTGCCGAGCCTCCAGGCACAGGCCCTGCCTGGACGTGGTGCCTGGTGCACAGAAATCGTGTGTGGCAGAGGGGGGCTGAGGGGTAAAGCCCCGGTGAGCAGGGTCTGCTGTCAGCCAACAAGCAAGGGGAAGCAAAGCCAAGGACAGCTCAAGGCCGTCTGGGCTCTGGTCTCCGGGCCAGGCCGGCCCTTCCCCTCGCTGGCAGGGCAGGGCCTCCGTCACTGCAGCCTTGGGCTGTGGAGGCCCCGAGGCCTCCTGCAGAGCCTCACATCCAGGCCAAGGGGTGTCTCACTGGGATTCTACTAACCACTGACAGAGGAACGCACAGCAGCTCCGCACAAGCTCTGGCAGAACACCGGCGAGGAGGGGCTCCTTCCCGGGGCATCCATGAAGGCGTTACCAGCCTGACAGCAAAACCAGACAAAAACAGCACGAAACAGAGAAAACCACAGACCAAAATCCCTCATAAATATAAATGCAAAGATCCTAATCAGCAACACATACAAAGAGTTGTAGACTGCAACTGAGTGGAGTTTATTCCAGGGACGCAAGGCCGATTCAGTACTCAAGAATCAATCTATATAATCCACCCTATCAACCGGCTAAAGAAGAAAGAGCACACCACCATATCAACAGAGGCAGAAAAAGCACTCGGCAAAATTCAAATCCCATTCATGATATACATCCTCAGAAAACTGCTAATTGCGGGAAGCTTCCTTAACTTGATAAATACCATCTATGCACCCACCTGCCCCGCAAGTCCAGGGGCAAGGCACAAAGGTCCTCTTACACATTAACACTGGGAGCCCTGGCCAGCATGACAAGGCAGTAAAAGGGAATCAAAGGCATTCAGACTGGAAAAGAAGAAATACAACTGTCTGTATTTATAGATGGTGTGGCGGTCGGTACACAAAATCCCAAGGAACCTACAAAATAACTCCAAGCACTCATGAATCCAGCAAGATCGCAGAACACAAGAGCAAAATGCAAAAGTTGATTGTATTTCTATGACTTAGCAATATACATACAGAAACTCAAATTTAAAATACAATACCACCTACAATTGCTCAAAAAAAAAAAAAAAACTTAGTTGTAAATCCAATAAAACACTTTCGGGATCTATATGCTGAAAACCAAAAAGAAATCAGATGAAAGAAATCAAAGACGCTCTAAGTAAATGGGAGACGTACTGTGTTCACGGACTGGAATCCAACCTGTCAAAGCCAATTCTTTACAAGAGGAGAGACTAGTTTCATGCAAAAGCCCAGCCAGACTTTTCACACATATATACAAGATTATTCTAGGATTTATATGGAAAAGCAGAGGAACTAGAATACTTAGAGTAATTCTGAAAAAGGAAAATAAAGTAGGAAGAATCACTCTATTTGATTTCAAGACTTACTGTGTAGCTACCGCAATCCAGACAGCGTGCTGTTGACGGGAAGTGAAAGAGAACCCAGAACTGCCTCATTAGCACGTTGAATTCTGACAAAAGTGTGAGAGTAATTCATTGGAGGAAAGACAGTCTTTTCAACAAATGATACTGGAGCAACAGGACATCCATGGGCAAAAAATGGACCCTGAACCAAAGAAGATGTACAGATGGCAAATAAAAATACGAAAAATTCTCAACATCATGTATCACACACACCTGTTAGAACGGCCAAATCCACAACACCGTCTCCAGCAGATGCTGGAGAGGACGCGGAGCAGCGGGCTGCTGGTGGCAGTGCAAGATGGGGCGGCCACTCCGGAAGACGGTTCGGCAGCTTCTTACAAAACTAGGCCTATTCTCACCACACGATCCAAGCAATCATCCTCCTTGGTATTTACCCGAAGGAATTGAAAACTTAGGTCTACGCCAAAACCTGCACACATGTTTACAGCAGCTATATTCTTAATTGCCAAAATTTGGAAACAACCAGCATGTTCTTCAGTAGGTGATGGATAAACAAACCATGGTCCATCCAGACAGTGGAATATTGTGCAGCACTAAAAAGAAGTGAGCTCTGAAGCCACGGAGGGCATGGAGGAACCATAAATGCATGTTCCTAAGTGAAGGAAGCCAGTCTGAAAAGGCTTCGTACTGAATGATTCCAACTAATGACGTCCTGGAAAAGGCAGAACTACAGAGACGGTAAAAGATCGGTGGGTGCCAGGGGTTATGCAGGTGGAGGACTGGGATGAGTGGGCAGACCACAGAGGCTTTTCTAGCAGTGAAACTGCTCTGTATGATACGGTCGTGGTGGATACCTGTCCTCACACATTTGTCCACACCCACAGAATGTACAGCCACCCAGAGTGTACCCTAATGGGGAACCGTGGACTCTGGGTGATGATGACGAGTTGAAGAAGGTTCACCGATTGTGACAAATGTACCATGCGGGGGGATGCAGATAATGGGGGGGAGGCGGTGCGTGCGTGGGGACAGGGGAATATGGGAAATCTCAGTACCTTTTGCTCAACTTCGCTGTGAACCTAAAACTGGCATTTAAATAGTCTATTAAAAAAAAAAACAGGGGTGTCTGGCTGGCTCAGTCAGAGGAGCGTGCCACTCGATCTCTGAGTCATGAGTTCGTGCCCCACATTGGGTGTAGAGATTACTTTAAAAAACAAAACAAAACATAAAAACCTGACCTAACCCTCACAAATATTAACATACAAAAATTAACTCAGACGGATCAGAGACTTACATATCGAATATAACACTATTAGAAGAAAACATAAGAGAAAGTCTTTGGGACATAGGAATTAGTGAAGACTTCTTAAACACGACACCAAACACAGATCCATTGAAAAAACAAAAAAATCAAGGGCGCCTGGGTGGCTCAGTTGGTTAAGCGACTGCCTTCGGCTCAGGTCATGATCCTGGAGTCCTGGGATCGAGTCCCACATCGGGCTCCCGGCTCAGCGGGGGAGGCTGCTTCTCCCTCTGACCCTATCCCCTCTCATGCTGTTTCTCTCTCTCTGTCAAATAAATAAATAAACAAAATCTTAAATAAATAAATAAATAAATAAATAAAATCAATAAACCAACTTCACCAAAAGTGAGAAGCTTCTCTTCTCCACGAAGGGCCTTGCTGAGGGGGCGTAAAGACAAGCCACAGGCCGGGACAAAGTATTTACAAGCCCTGCGGGTAACGAAAGTCTCATATCTAGAACAGACGGAGAACTTCTGCAACTCAATGGTAAGAAAACGCACAACCCAATTAGAAAATGGGAAAGGGACAGACATTTCACCGAAGAAGGTATGGGGACAGCAAAGAGGCACACACAGAGCTGCGTGCTATCACAAGGCCTCAGGGCAGAGCACCGAGAGCATAAGGAGGGGCCGCTCCACACCTGCGGGACCGGCTGAGACCAGCGGGACGACCCCCGGGACCGGCAAGGCTGCAGACGGCGCGGGCCCACACACGGCGGGCGGGAATGCAGAAATGCTGCAGCCACCCTGGAAAACAGTTTGGTTGGTTCTTCCAAAACGGAACATGCACATACCCTATGACCCAGCAATTGAGAAATGAAAAGTTATGTCCACACAGAAACCTGTCACAAGTGCTGGGCTGCCCCGTCTGTAAGCTCCACGCCGACGCAGCAGACCCGAGCGGGGAGCAGTGCGTGACTGAGCAGGCCCGCCCCGCCGGACCACCGCTGCAGCCAGAAACAAGAAGGGGCGGCCCAGTGGTCACAGCCACGACCTGGACCTCTCAGGACGTCAGGATGAGGGAAGACAGCCAATCCCCGGAGGACACACACCGTGTGGCTCCGTCTACGTACCACCCTCACGAGGACACGACTACGGAGCGTGCGTGCGTGTGGGGCAGCGCGGTGGTGGAGGAGACTTTCCGCGTCTGGACGTCGGTGTTGTGGGGGTACCTGAGCGTGGTGCCACGGTGCTCACGACAGTTTCCCGGTTTTGATGCTGTTCTAGAGCCATGCAGAACATAACACTCGGGGAGAAGTGGGGGAAGGTACAAGGGACTGCGCTCTGCTATTTTTGCAACTTCCTGGGAATCTATAATTATTTAAAAATAAAAAGCTAAAAAAAAGAGGGAGAGCTCTAGAACAGAAACAGTACCGAAAAAGCAACTTCTGTGCCCCAGTCTGGGGGGGCTGGGTGTGGCTCAGACGAGCTGTCCCCACAAGAGCTGCATATGTTGGTGACAGCCCCACACTCAAGCCAGGAGTAAGGCCACTGGCGGGACCCTGCCTAGCTCGGTCCTCACTTGGCTCCAGGCCTGGCCCAACGCCCAGCAGCCAGCCGCCCACCCCCTCCCCAAGGCCCGAGCGCTGAGCCCAGGCTTCTCGGGGTTTGTGGAGCCTGGGCCCCTCTTGCCTTCGCTGGACAGGCTGACTGGGGGAACCAGGCGGAACGGTCACCCAGTCTCTGCCGAAGCCCCCGGCCCGGCAGGACACCGGCACATTGCTCCGCCCGATCTGGGGGCTGGGGCGTTCTGCTGTTGTGGAAACGGCCACCTTCTGGCTTCGCCACTCCCGAGCTTCTTGCCTAAAAGACAGGAGATGCAGCCCAAGGGGCAGGCGGCTGCACTCCCGGACGGAGCGGGCTGTCGAAAGGCCACCTGGGCACCAGCTCCTCCAGCGTGCCCACCCCCGCTCCATGAAGGAAGCGCTCCCACGCGCGCTACTTTTAACGCCGACGAAAGGCTTCGGAGGAGGAAAAGCAAACTGCCAGCATCGAGATTCCGGTTCTTCCCGCTACCTCCCGCGGGGGCTCAGTGCCTGCAGTCTGCACGCCCACAAGGCCCCACCCGGGCCGACGCCGGTGCGGGGCGCTGCGGGATCCAGGCTGGGCTCTGTGCCCGCGCCCTGGGGATGGGGACCTGCGAGGCCACCGAGCTGCGCCCAGGCCGGGTCTGACCTGCCCCTGCACCACGGGCAGCAGCGCGCGGTCTCTTTCTTTGGCCCCCTCTTTTGGGAATTTTACAGGGGATCCCAAAGATACACAAAAGTCTACCGAATCCTCGCGCGTTCAGCAGTATGGCCCATCTTTCCCCTCCCGGCCTAGCCTCGGATGATTCTGAAGCAAAGCCCAGACATCACATCTCTCTTCAGTATACACGTGCAACACTTAAGCACCAAGCTCTAACGCGCTCCTGGGGAAAGGAGGCGAGGAGCCCAGCGGCGCAACTGCGCTCCCACACCCAGGAGCGGGAGGAAGGAAGGTTTCTCCTGGCCCAGCAACAGCCCGGCCTATGAGAAGTCCCCACTCCCGCCTCCTCCAGTGGGCTCTTGTCCCAAGCAGCATCCCTGCTCTCCCTTCCCTCTGTTCTAAGACTGGCCTCTGGGTCACCCCGCTATGCCCGTGCTGACTGCAATTCCTTTGCCATTCCAGAATAAAGAAGGAACTACTTTTCAGATAAAATAACTGGCTGTTCTGTTTTTAGGGTTAACATTACATACATTTGTGTATTTGTGTATAGTATAAAATACAGACATAAGATTATATAAATAAAAAATGTATAACTACAAAGAATAGCTTTTTCTAAGAAACAGAGTATCTTTATTAACCGTGTTATGTGGAAGCTGGATCGTGAGTTCTTTCTGGCTAAAATTGGGGCAGAAAAGTTTGATTGGATGAGTCCAGTGAAATGCCAAGTTGTTCTCCACCTTTGTGGGTGTGTATACCTATGATGACAACAGAGAAACCACAGGCCCAGCTCTGAACCAACAGCCAGACATCAGCCACACGCTTCCCATCTAGCCCATGGGCTTTCCTAGGGTGGGACCCTGTCTCTGACCAAGCCCTCCACGCTGCCTTATCAAAGTCTACTACACTTTACTGGAGCCCTGAAGAACATTAACTTACATTAATAGAACCACACAGAAGTCACGATACAGAACCCCACTCTAAACCAGACTCGTAAGAACTAACAAATTAACTTTGAACATTCCTTGTCCCTGATCAACACATCACCTAGGATCAAATGTACAGTGTAAGTACATCATTACTGAAAGAAGGTGCACCTTCAAAAGGAAGATGACCCTGCCTTTCCGTCGAGGCTAGGGCAGCTGGAACCCTCCACAGCCTGGTCCCTAGCCCCCAAGAGAATGACTCTGGGCAGCAGGCTACTCTCAGGTTCCCAGCCAGCACTCCAGAGTCCCCTGAGCGTGGAGTGCAGCCTTTCTTATCGACTGCCACTCCAGAATCACCAGAAAGACTTGCCAAGTCTCCAAACTGTGCTAAGCAAAGGGCCATTGTGATGTTTCTGTAATCCAGGGAGAGGCATCTCCGTGATCTCAGCAGAAAACTGGACCGGAGTCTCCCTTTTCACTGCAGAGTGCAGTGCGCAATTAGGGCACCAGCCTTGTGACCGCAGCGAATGCAGCTACAAAGGCTCAGCCCTGGGGCCCAGGGGCCCCCAACTCCTATTCCTCAGGAAACCTCACCAGCAATCCAGGGGAGGCCAACTCCATGTGGTTTTCGCAAAGTGACATCTGAGTATGACGCAGTCAGAAACCCAGGATGCAGGTCAATCACACGGCTCTTACACCCCAGTCCACGTCTGCCCAAGATGGTGGTGCTGTCCCCACAGACATCTGGCTCTTCCCCGGGAACTGGCCTGCACAGTTGGGGAGCAGCTAGCAGCAAGATACAAAGCTGCAGCTCTCTGGAGCGTATTTACATTCCCTAGCTATAAAATGCTGATCTTGGCTCAGCTGGAGGGTGGGCTTACTTTGAAGATCTTCCACCCCCCATCCCCCAGACTCTCTGCCATTTTTCCTGACCCCGTTTGCTTGCTTGGCAGAGGAAGTCTTTCTTTGCAGACAAGGCAGTGTAAGTGACCTGAGCACTAAGTGCCTTCAATGGAGCTGAATGTCAGCTCACCCCAGTTACAGGCAGCCTCTCTTCTGGGCAAACACCCTATGGGCAGACCTCATTAGACCTGGCATTCCAGGGACTCTGAGCAGGAACTCTGCTAAGGCCACTCAGACAACAGAGACAACACTTTACTTGGGCAGACTGGGCCCAAATCCTGACCCCACCATCCCGTGTGACCTTGGGCAAGTTGCTTAAGCTTTCTGAGCCTTGATGCAACTTAAAATGAGAGTACTATATTTCACTGCTGCTAAGACACATTTTCTCTCTCATTTTAACATCTCTAAAATGAGAATGCTTAGAATGGACAGTGTCAGAATTTAACTGGCCGAGGGTTGTCAGTGGTTCATAAAGCAATGGTGCAGCATTAATGATGTCTTGGATGTGATGAAATGTCCAGGAAACACCTCAAGAGGCTGCTCTGGGGGCCTGGCTTAGGAGCTGGCAGGGTCAGGCTCCCCGAGCCGCGTGGAGTACCAGCTGGGGCCAGATGCCTACTTCTACAAACCCACTTCTGGTGCTGGGCTGAGAAGTTACCGCAATGACAACAGGGCCAAGGGGGTCTACTCGTGAGCTGGACAGAGCGTGAGGCTCTGCTGCGCCCTCCGACCGTCGGGAGCCTGGCCCGCCAGCTCAGCCCGACCTCCCTCTCCCGGTGGTCAGGAAGCGATCCCGTGAGCGCTCAGGCAGCACCAGCCTTGGCTGCCATCCTCGTCTGCTGCGGTTCGCCCAACCCCTGCGCACAAAGCAAATCTGCGTTAAGTTCTGCAACCCGCATGCTTTGATTTTCGGAAAGAAATGTTCTTGGATCCTGAGCCAGAACGTGCCGCTAAGAGTTCTGCTACGCCGCAAGAAGTGCGGCCGAGTAGGTCCCCCTGTTCTTTAAACTTTCCCAACGTTTAATCACAACAACAGCTACGAGACTAACGAGGCTGCAGACGTCTTTCGGCGGTTTTCCCGCAGCCAGCGCCGTGGACAAGGTAATTCCTCAGACCGGGAAGTAACCGGTGAACTCGGAAGCACGAGCGCACGCTGCGAAGCAGCAGGTGCACCTGGGAGGGCCAGATTACAGCCTTCGGAGGGCGGGGGGGCCTGTGCCCTGCAGATTAGAGCGCGTTCTGACTCAGCACACGCAGCACCCGCGCTTCAGGGAGCCCACGAGGCGCCCGGGGTTTGCGTCCGGCACGCGGCTGACCTCGGGTCACCGAACGCGCGCCGCCCCGCCCCGCCCCGCGCGGTGGAGTGCGGCCCGAGCCCGGGGGCGGGGCCGGGGGCGGGGCCGGGCGGGGCGGGGCGGGGCCGGGCGGCGGTCACGTGTGTACACAGGCCCGCGCGGCGTGCGCGCCGTGAGCCCAGCCACCGCCTCCTCGGAGCCCCGAGCTGCCCGCCCCGCGGCGACTGCGCGGCCCGCGGCCCAGCGAGCCGGTGAGTGGGCGCCGAACGCGGGGTCGGCCGGCGGGCACGCTCGGAGTCTCGGCCCGCGCGGGGAGCAAGCTCCGGGCTGCGGCGGCCCCGCGCGGACTCTCCGGTGCGTCGGCCCCGCTCTGGCGCTGTCCCCTTGCGGGTGGGGGCGCTATTCCCTGGAGGTTTGGGGGTGCTGTGCCCCCAGGGGGGTAGGGGCGCTGTCCCCTGGAGGTTTGGGGCTGCTGTTCCCTTGCGGGGTGGGGGCGCTGTCCCCCGGGGGAGGAGGGGCGCTGTCCCCTTGCAGGGTGGGGACGCTGTCCCCTGGAGGTTTGGGGGTGCTGTCCCCTTGCGGGGGCGGGGACGCTGTCCCGCATCTGGGGCCAGCCTCCAGCTGCGCGCTGACCGGGCCGCCGCTACCCTGCGGTCATTAACCTGTGGAGGGGCATGTGGCTTAGCAACACCGCTGTTCCCTCACATGTCCTGCGGGGGGGGGGGCGGGGGGGGGGAGGCTGACCGCGTTCTCCTGGGTCAGCATGCTTATAGCTTTCCTCCTCTTTATGATTACACAATTTTTAGTAAGTTTTGGAACTACATCTAAATGTAGACAGCAAGTCTGTTGCTGTCTTGGACACTTGATAAAAATATAAAATTCCCTGTGCATGGAAAGGCTTCTGCAAAACTTCGTAGGAAGGCAGTGCCCCCAGCCTTTGAACACCCACTCTGCTAGCAACAAGAAACACAGCAAGCGGCAAAGTCAGTGTCATAAACACCTTAACTCCGGTCTCTAAGCTGGGCATTCATCTGCTTGTGGTCATCTACCTAGTCTCTGCCCTGCCCAGATGTGGAGAGCCTGAGGGGGATTGTACATTTGATGTCCAGAGCACCATTTATCCCTCTGATGTCCTTTGAGGTCTCCATTCCAGCTCTAAGTAACAGGCTCCCTATTTCAGCCGAGGAGCCCCTATCTTCAGCCTCTAGCAGAGGTTAGCATGCAATTGCAAAAGACTTTTGCTGGCTTCACGGACCCCTGAAAATACAAGGGTATGAGGAAAGTGGCTCTGACCATGCATAATGGTGACCAGATCCTCCACTGTCCTGACTGGGTCTAGCTGGGGCACCGCCGAGTGAAAATTACACCTAGTGGACAGCCACTGTCTAGGACCCATGGCATAGCTCGGTGAGGAACTGCTATGGGGCCCGGCTCTCCAAACCAGAGCCTCTGCTATCTTCCTGAATGAAGCAGGCCTCCAGATAAGTAGCTTGCATGTGGTCAGCGCTTACCAGACCCGTCACACATAGGAAGCTGGGGCTGGAGCAGTAAGCCCTTCACCCAGGGCCACACACAGCTCTTTGACCATGTGGTGTCCTGCCTCTCTAGTGAGTGTGGAAATACCCTGAGGATGGAAAAGCACAGCTTTAGGGCAGAACACAAAGGTCAGCGTGGAACTCAAAGCCCATGGTAGGTCGATGACACGCAAGGTATATCCACTTAATGTGGGTCATATGGGCTTTTAGGTTGGGATGTGAAGACTGATTTATACCTATTATATAATGAGAAAGTGACATACTTGCAGAGATCACTGCTGGGAAATATGCCTGTGTGATTTACAGGTGGGAAGAGGGCCCTGCTGCCTCCTGGGACGGGGAGGGGAGGGGCTCCTGGGGCAGCTGCATCCATCTTGCGTCCTTCAGATGTCATTTGGAATCCTGAAAACATAACTGTCACCTGGCCTCTCGTGACCCAAACACATACCACGGCAGTGTCTTGGGGCAGCGGGGTGGGGGGTGGTGGTGCAGGGGCGGGTGAGTTCCCTTCCAGAGAACTGGGGCCTCTGCGTTAGCACACATGACAAATCATGCTCCTTCTTCCTTAAACAGTGTTTCCTGTCATTTCCCCTTGCTTGCTGCTGGCTCTAAGGCTAAAGCCACTTGTAAAACTGGGTAGCATCAGGCTGCACCTGCCCACAGGGGTCTCACAGGCCTAGGACCCAAAATACTACCCAGGCAGGGGACTCAGTCTAGATAAGAAAAAGGCTGATCTTCTCTCTAATTTGAGATGCCAAAATATCATGGTGCCGGGGAACAGAGTTCAGTCCCCTGGGAGCCTCCATGTGCAAACACAACATCCCTCATATCGCAGGACAGGGTGAGATGGGCCGGGTGTCCTGTGCGTCCCCCAACAGGCCCACCCTGGGTCCCTTTCCTCCCATACATGCCAGTGGGGGTGTGCCCAGGAGCTTCCCAGTTTTAATTAGAACCCAGCAAACTGAGGAAGCAACTGTGATGTGTAAAAATAACCAGCGGTTCCTCCCTGAGAAAGAACCACAGGCGCTGATAAGATGAGCGGCTCTGAGCACCGCCGCCCCCCCACCCCAGGTAAGAGCACACCCAGTTAAAGGCTGCGGGGAGATCAGGGAGCCCGGCTGGGGTGCCAGGCCTGCCCAGAGTCTGAAATGGAGACCCGATCTATTCTCAGCCCCTTGAATTTCTGAGTCAGTCTTTTAGTTTCTGTTTTCCCCTGGCCTGGAAGGAGCACTAGCCTCAAAGCAAGTTAGTCCGGGAACAGAAAAGCCCAAGAAACTAGTGCTGCATTGACAAAAGAACGTGTGTCCCATGTCTCCTTCCAGGGAAGGAAGCCTGGCACAGGCGCCCCGCCAGCCTGGACCTGGCTACTTGGTCTCAGTCCCCTGCAGCCCTTCCTGAGCCAGCAAACATGCCTGTTCTCTTCCACGGAGAAAGAGAGGCTGCTCTTTGTTTATGCGTCTGAGCCAGGTTGCCTGGTTCACTCACTACTCTGCAATTTAGAACCGTAAAAAGCAAAAGCCTATAAAAATCAAAACCACCCATCTATATAACGAACAGTTTCTTATCACACCCCAGGAAGGCACAGCATTTGTGATAGGAATCAGTATGCGTAAGCTCTCTACATTGAAAAACCTATGAAAACACCAGCCTTTCCGGAGTGTCTGGCTCCTACCAGCTGGATGTTAATTGTAGCTAAAGCCTCTGCCCATTATTACAAAAGGAAATAAACATTCAGGAGTCATTTTCAAAGCTGATTGTTCTAGAACATTCATCTGAAGTTGGGTCTCATGGTGCACAGCGGGTCTACATCAAACAGAAACAACCCACAAGACCATCAGCCGGGCTGAGCTGTCTGCCCACTCGGTGCACTGCCTGGGCCCCACAGCCCCATGCCCACACCCAGATCTCCCGGCGACAAGAGGCGCTCCCACTCTCTCTGCTACCCCTTCTGCTGCGTGGGGTCTATTGCTCACCTTGGGGAAGAGCCTCTGATATGACCTAATGATCGTCCTCCCCAGAGCCATCCAGGCTTCTGGCAGGGATCAAGAGCCCTCTCCCCCCATTCAGAAAGCTCTCAGCAGGTGGCAAAGAGAGGGCTGCAGCAGGACTGGCTGGAGGGGGGTGGGGACAGCGGTCAGGGAGGGCTCCTCAGGGTGCTGATGCCGAAATAAAACTTCAGGGGTGAGTTAGCGCTTGTCAAGTGAATGGGAGGAATCGAGGAAAGGCAGTCTAGGCAAGGGATCAGTGTGTGCACCCCGCCCTGCCCCAGTGTGGGCGGTGGGGGGGGGGGCGGCAGGAGGCCCAGCACCAGTGGGCCCCCAACACCAGAGGACAGGATTTCCTGATTAACAGAGCAAGGAAATAAGGGTAATGTTTTAGTGAAACCAGCTCAGCTACCTTGGAACAGGCTGATTCCTCTTTGTTGGTCTTTCATCTCTGTGGGCTCTGTGCGTGGACACACAGGACTCCTAGGAGGCGTGACCCCCGCCCACCCCAGCGGCAGCCTGCTCCCGTGTCTGCACAGCCCCCGCCCAGACTGCTGCTGTGACCCACTCCGGGCATCCTGTTTGCACAGAGACTGCTATTTACTTTAGCCCTGGATTTTAGCAAAGTTCATTTTCATTGCTTAAAAACATGCACTTTTAATGGGCTGGTTTATACCATTTTGGGCTCTTTTTTGAAAAGGCACAGAAAGAAAGCCACCGATGTCCTCCCTCAAAATGCTTCTAACAGGCAGCCTAACTGGAGTGTGGGCCTTCCCAGCGGGGAAGAGGAGGGGGTGTTGCTGCAGAGAGGACTCCCCGAATCCTCCCGCGTTAGGACGGGAAAAGAACGGGCCCAGAGCTGCTCTCTCCCCCGGCCCCCTTCTCTGCGTGCTGTGAACACAGGCGAGGGACGCACACGTTCATGCCCCAGTGTAACGTGAGCGCGGCACCAGGAAATGCGCTGCTTGTTGTTACCAAAGCCCTAACCCAGACCACAAAGCCTTTAAGCTTCAGGAAGCCTCTGTGATGGGGATGGTCCGTGCGTGTGGCGGGTGTCTGGAGCTTGCTCCTCTCCCCACCGTCCCTGAACCCCCCCCCCCGACAACTGGCACTAGGCTCGTGACTGGTGCTCACGTCCCCATACCTCCCTTCCTGTCGGTCTCCTCTTCCCATGTGTCAGGTGGCAGATTCTGTGCGTGTACCCTCCTCGTCCACCCACCAGGGACTTGCTGAGGCTCACCCTGCCGTGCTCCACAGGGCTGGATCCACCTAATCCCCCAGCAGTCACAGGAGAGTCTCCTAAGCTGGGGAAACTGAGGTAGTACGTTACCTGCCTAACCAGCGCCCCCCCGGTGGGTAAGCAGTGAGCCTGGGCTCCAGTCCCAGCAGCGGGCTCCCGAGACGGAATCCTCGACTAGGTGGACACTCCCCAAAATTCGGGGCACGTGCACCTCTCCTGACAGTGTGTTGCGCCAGTTCACAGGTTGCTAGCCCCACTCCCTCGGCAAGGCGGGAGTGTCCGTGTGAGCGGCCACCTTCACTGCGGAGGTCCTGTTTCAGGGCTCCCCCGCGTAGGGTAGAATGAGGCCGGCCGGGGTTCAAGGCGGTGCCTCAACTCAGAGCCGCTTCCTCAAAGTAGGAGAGCCGCCTAGGACTGGTGTCCCAGGACGCACCGAGGCCCCGCTGTGCACCTGTCCCCGTCTGTCCCCCTCCATCACCCAGGCCTGCCAGCTCCTAACGCGGGCACCACCCCTGCCGCTTGGGACACTGGCCCCTCCTGGTTTTTCAGGGCTCCTCGGGCTGCTGAGCAGAGGTGTGGCCTGTCTGTTCCCAGCTTTCCTGTCAGCTCATCTTCCCTGTGGCCTGGCCTCCCACGCACAGGCCTCCCCTCCAAACCCGTGGCCTGCAGGGCCCTCTCTGCCCGTGTGCTGGTTCACTGGTCAGCCACCGGGGACCAGGCCTGCGCCTGCTCTTGCAGCAGGGCCTCAAGGCTGTCTGCGTGGCTCCTACCGAGCTGGCATCTCGGGCGCTTGCCTAACCCAGCTTGGGTTAGGAGCTGCCAGGCCTGGGTGATGGAGGGGGACAGACGGGGACAGGTGCACAGCGGGGCCTCGGTGCGTCCTGGGACACCAGTCCTAGGCGGCTCTCCTACTTTGAGGAAGCGGCTCTGAGTTCAGGCACCGCCTTGAACCCTGGCCTGCCTCATTCTACCCTACGCGGGGGAGCCCTGAAACAGGACCTCAGGTACCAATAAGGAAGAAACCGGAGATCCCCAAAGTACTAGCTCAGGGCCCAGAGCAGACGGTGCTTCCTCGGTTTTCCAAGCTAGCAAGGAGAGCTGCCCAGAGGGGTGCTCAGGCCAGACCCGCGGGCACCAGACGTCCTCCTCCATCAGGCCCACGGGTCTGCGGGTCAGACAGCTGTGGGTTCCCTTCTCTCAGCCTTCTCCAACTGCTCCATGCCCCCGGCCTGCGGCAGAGAGCCCTTCCACACTCACGTGCTGAGCCCATAACCCTGCCCAAGAGCCTCCCGACACAGCTCAAGCGGAGTACGACACGACCGGGAGGCGGCCAAGAGGTCTCCAAGGGTTGGAAATTGGCAAGTCTAGGAAAGCATCTTCTTGAAATATAATTATTGAAGCCCAGAGGGGATCTTGGAAGAAAATGGCTTTTCTTTTATGCATAAGAGCATTTGCAATGACTGACTGTCACCCGGCTGAGGACACACAGCTGGGGACAAAGGGAGAGAGAGTGCCTGGAAACCGCTAAGTCCCTAGAAACTGGGATGGGGCAGAGAACCCAACAGGGCTCCAGCCCCTCGGGGCCTCGCAGCCACACTCAGACACGTCCTGCACGCCCACCGGCCTCTCGCTCTGTCCTCGGCCGGCACTCACTGGGTCCTCCCGGCCCTGCGGGAGGCAGCTGCGGTACCATGCCCTCTCACAGGCTGGCCTCAGGGCACCTCGTGAGGCAGCAGAGGCCCGGACGGCAGTGCAACGACACCAAGTCCACAAATGGATCCAGCTTTGACCACGAGACTCTGTCCTTGCGAACCTCAGCCTCGTGCTCCTCTAAAGGGTAGGGTTTCTGGGGCCCAAGAGGTGACCCCTCCACACTGGAGAAGAAAGGACCACAGCTTTGCTCCCTCTAAAGGCTTCCCACCGCACAGCCAGCCTCATGCGTGGGATGTCAGCTCAGCTTTTGGGTCCTCTCAGGCTTTTCTGGAGGGAAACGTCTGGCCTGTCTGGAGGCTGCCCTCTCTGGGATGTGCGCGCAGCCAGTGTCGAGGAAAGGGGCCCTGCACAGCTGCGGACGCATACACAGTGACGATCCGAGTCGGCTATGGGCTCGCCCCGGGCGGGGAGCTTGGGGCTGCCATTTCTCGGGCCAGCCCCGCTGTGCGCTCTGACCTGGCGTGGGGCCCAGCACCCTTCTGTGGGCCAGCTACTCCCTGCCACCACCAGGCTGGCTGCTCATCTGCTCTCCTCTCGGGCGCCCGCCGGCCCACAGGCCTGGAACTGTGCTGCCCCCAAGCCATACTGGCCTCTCCATCCCATGGGAACAGGACCAGGAACGGGAGCAGGCACTTGAAAGACCGGCCCTGGCCTCCTGATGTGGAGGCTTTCTTCTTTCTGACTGCAATTAGAAAACAAAACAAACACACACAAAACCCTCAGAGAGGGAGGGTACGTGAGTCACCTTTATAGAAAAAGCCAGAAGAAAATTACAGTGGGCTCCATCTCGGACAACCCCAAGCAGGTGCGAGGTCTCTGGCCTGGAGAGCTGCCTCCCTTTTCTTGCCCAGCCAAGATGCCCAGTGCCCGCGAGGAACAGGCCAGCCTGACTGTGCGCGGCCCTCCTGCGGCCCCTCCCACCGGCCGGGGCTGGGCCGCTCCTCTGTCACCACAGAGGCCCATGTCGGGCCACACAGATGGGGGCCCAGCAGTCCTGCTGCTGCCGTTCCCGCGGACACGGACAGCAGGACACCTGTGCGTGCCAGGGGCGCCCTCGCTGCGTGCGCCTCGGCTGACGGGCAGTCCTGGCTCGTGGGAGACACACAGCACGCGCACGGAAGCCACGACGGACCTGTGTCGGCGGGGGTCTCGGGGGTCTCGAGGGTGAGTGGGTCACCTCTCCCCACGGAGATCTGGGGCGGAGAGGAGAGTGCTCTGGGAAGACGTTCGGGTTGTGAGGGGCCCCTCCAGGAGCAGGCCGGGCCCCCAGCCAGGGAGAGGCTCAGGGACAGCAGCAGCACCCAGCTGAGGCGAGACGCTGGGTTGGCAGGGGTGGGAATCCATGGGGGCCCCGAGTACAGTCGTGGAGGTGAGGCGGGAGGACGGGAGCTTGGCCCCATTCCCGGTGCCTCGTCTGCTGCAGAGCTGTGGGCACAGCCACTGCTGTGGGTGCTGACGCGGGACGTGCATGGACCTTGGGGGAGGCTCTGGGGGTGGGAGAGGCGACAGCAGTAAGTCTGGCTCCGGGAGGCTGGAGGCAGGCCCAGTAGAGGAGGGCAGAGGGGCAGCACTGAGGGAGCTGGCGAGGGGCAGGAAGTGGGGGCAGGAAGGGCAGAGCAGGCCAGGCGGCCCTGCCAACAGACCCTTCTAGAAAAGACTCAAGGGTGCGTGGAAGAGGAAGCAGGCCCGGGAGCCAGGGAGGCAGCAGGGAGCTCCGGCAAGGAGTGGCCCGGGGGTCCTCGGGAGGAGGTGTGGAGACAGGCCCGGCCTGCTTGTAAGGCCAGCCTGGACGAGAAGCCCACCGGGGTCCTCACCGACCCTGAAAGTTAGATTATCCATCCTGCCGTCTGGGAAGAATGTGGCAGATTTCCAGATGAGAAGGGGTGGAGCGGGGAGCGCCGGGCACCACGGAGTGCACTGAGCCCAGCGTGCCCCTGCAGAGACAGCCTTCCTGGAACGGCCCGCCTCCCCCCGGCTGCGCTCCAAGTTCCTCTTTCTCAGGAGCTGGAAAGGTGGTCTGAGGCCTGGGCAGGAGGGCGGGAGCCAAACCATTGTTCCCAGGTCCACCTCCTCCCCAGACGGCCTGAAGGGAAGTTTCTGTTCCCAGGTTCCTGGACTTGCAAAAACCAGAGTGTGCAAAAGGGAAGTGGATCACCACGAGGAAATGGGAACCAGAGAAAGGCAGGCCGGGGCCAGCCCCCACCAGAGGTCCTCTGTGGCCGGAAGGGCAGGCTTGGGGGCTCGGGGGCATCCGCCTAGCTCCCAGGTGCAGAATGATAGGCAGCGGCCCCGGCCTGGACAGGATGGTGCCCCCCCGCCCCCGGCTTGTGTCCTTTGGAACGTCCGCTGTGATGAGAGCCCTCAGCTGCGAGACCCGCGCGTGCTTCACCAAGCGCCCGTGACTAGGGTTAGACAGGACCACCGTTCGCTCACTCACCAGACCCGCTGACACGTGGCCGTTCTGGGGGTGCAGTCGCTGTCCCTGGGCCTCCTGAGCACCTCCAGCTGCTTCCCGCCCACTGTGCCACGTGCGCACAGCCCCGGGCGCAGCGGGCTCCACCACCAGTGCTCACAGGGACCCACGTTCGGTTTGCACAGGGCGTGGGCGAGCCCGTCTTGAGGCGGGCACATGGCCGTCCAGTGGCCTCAGCGACGGTGGCCTCACCCTTGCACCTGGCCCCTGCCTCCCCCAGGTGTTCCCTTCCCTCCCCTGCCTCTCAGCCCCCTCCTCCCAGGCGGGAATGAACGCTCCTGCTTTGGCAAATACCGCATGCCCGCGTTTATAAAACAAAGTGGCTCCTCGGCGCTGGCTTCCCCAGAAGAATGCTGGGACAAAAGAGCAAAGCTTGTCATCGTCAGGCTGACAGAAAGCCAGCAGCTGGCATCCTCAGACTCGATGCGCACGAGAGCTGTGCACAGACGCGAACTCCTGCTCTTAAAATAAAGTGGATGGTTCTGTATTTACTGGCTGTCAGCAAACAGAAACTCAGGCCTATTTCCACTGAAGACCCAGCACTGCTCCCTCTGAAGGGAAACCCTCAGAGAGGGAGGGTACCCCGCCTGCTCCCCACGCGTACGGCCCCTCTCCGACGCGCGAGCCAGGGCCACACAAGCACGAGAACGGGGAAGTTCTAGACAGACTGCTCCACGTGACCACTGCCCGAGAGCGGAGCCCTCGGCCCAGCGCGCCGCTCACCAGCTGCCCTTCCCTGCGGCCCCACGGGGCAGCCGCGGGCAGCCCCTGGCTGGGGGGACACGGCCGGCAGCTCTGTGCGCCCCAGCGATACGGGGAAGACACCCGCCCTTCTTCCTGCCGGTCCTGAGCCCGTCCTCAGCCACGGCCGCCCCTTCCAAGGGCCCTCGGTGCCCCTCTCCGTGCAGACCCGGTGCGGCCTATGGTTCAAGCTGCCTCTCAGTTGCCTGGCTCGAGAGAAAAAAGGAACTCACCAGGGCCCCCCGCCCCGGTGTCAGGAGCGGCCACGTGGGCTCTGGGCAGGCCTTGTCGCACCTGCCCCGTCGCTCAGCTCGGCGCAGGCCGGGGTGCAGACGGGAAGGAAGCCGGCGCGAGCGGGCGGGAGCCCGACCCGAGGCTCCGTGGAGCCGGTGTGAACAGAGGGAGGGGGGCCGCCGTGCCCGCCAGGGGAGGCACCGCAGCGACTGACTGGGGAGACGAGCACACGCACCGCACAGGAAGCCAGCGCCCGGGCCGGGGCCGGGGGGCGTCTGCGGAGAAACACAGGATCCTCTCTGGTCTGTGCCGCCCAGTCGCTCACGCACGGGTCTGCGGTCCAGGCGCAGAGACGTGTGGGGTCGGGACACAGGTAAGCACCTGAGGCGCGGCCCGGCTGCGGCCACTCTGGGGCGCCGCTAGGGACGGGCGGCGGCAGGGAGCGCGGAGGGCCCCGCACAGGCCTGAGGTAGGAGGGGAGCGACAGGGCAGGTCTGAGGAGGACGGGCTCCCTCGGACCAGGAGTGCGGGTCCTCGGGTCCCGGCCTTTCCTGCTGGCAAGCGCCCCACTTGAGCCAGAGCCAGCGCCTGTCCTAATGATGGCGCAGGGCCTCTCTCTTCTGGGGCACGTCTGTCCTCTCATGAGGAAAGGGGCGTGGACACGAGAGTAGGCGACATCTCAGGCAGACCCGATCGGTGCTTGGACAGGACGTGAGCCCAGCTGGTCACAGCACGGACGGATGCTCTGGGATGGAAGATGTCCACAGTGGCCACAAGAATGTAGTTTCCTGGGGACTCGAGGCCAGTGAAGTCTGGCAGACAAGCTCCCCGCAGCCTCCTCTGCTCACTGTCCCCCCCCCCCACCCCGGTTAGTGTCAGAGCCACGGTTCAGCATGGAGGAGCCTCAGGACAGAGAGGAGGCCACGCTGAAAGATCCACAGCCAGCTCTGGAGGCATTCAGGAAGGAGAAGGAGAGCGGAAACCGGCCATGTAATCAGCTAAAGATGACATGAAAGGGACCCCTCCCCAGCCCCTGCGAGACCCAGTGCCTCGGCTGTGGGACGCACGGGTGTTCTAGGAGCGCGCCACCTGCCCTGGGGCTCCCACCTTCTACCCCAGCATCCGGCCCCCTGGGGTGCAGAGCATCCACCAGGGCCAGAGGCTGAGGAGCACTGTCTAGATTTTAGGACGTAGCCCATGCAGTGGGTAACAGTAAACACTTCTAAAAGTGATGTAACCAGCACGTGTGGGCAGAGCCCGGCCAGCCCTGGGTCCAGCCTGACCCTGAGTATCACTTCCGTCTGACACACAGTACCCATCACAGGCTGCTGGGGGGCATTCGTGAGGACTGCAGAACGTTCCCACTGACGTCTGCACGGTCTCCCGCCCACCGGGGTCTGATGCTGGGGGACTCCGATGCAGACACGCTCCTATTGTGGGGGCCCCCGGCCTCCATTTCCTTCACTGTTAACCCCCCATTGCCCCACTGGCCCGGGTGGGGCAGGGCGAGGCAGACTATTGGGTAAAGGTCTCTGGTCACAGAATCCTTTCCCCATGTCACCCCTCACGCCCACGCCAGCCTCCGGCCTGCAGCTGGTGTGGGCAGGGCCTGGCCCCCGAGCCCCTCCATGGGCAGCAGGGCTGGCTGATCCCTGTCCCTAAGCTTGGGAAACAAATGTTTGCTTTGTATGTGCTTGCCCAAGAGGATTTCTTGTCCTGAGAGCAGGAGATCAGGTTGGACCAAACTACAGTTTGGAAAGTAAGGTTTTCCTCCAGAGAACTGACATTGCTGAAGAGTGTTCTTTCCTCACACTGTGGGTTCTCTCGGCCAGCTGTGTAGCCAGGCCTCCCGAGCGCTAGAACACAGGCCACCGGGTTGCACTCCGCCTGGGCGCTGCCTCCGAGGCTGGGTGAGGGCGCCTTGGCAGGGCGGATCTCCTCCCCAACACCCCCACTGGGAGCACGTCCCCCCAGGGAACCCCAGGCTCCACGACGGTTCTCGTGGACGTGGCCTCACTGGGACCCCGCGACGGCCCTGTGGGGATGAAGGCACGAGTGTCTCAGCCCGTGGCAGCCAGCCCCACTTCCAGCCACCCCCGCCTGGCTTAGCGCCTCCTGCTCTCCCAGCTCAGCTCACGGCGCGCCTCGGTCACACACACCAGCTTGTGCAGCTGCCCACGTGTGCACCCACGCCTGCTCACGGGGCTGGCGGTGCCGCCTGCCGGTGCAGCCTGGGTGGCATGAGAGACAGGACGGGTCTCTGGCCACCAGACCGCAGACGTGGGTGTGGAAGGCGGGTACTCAATTCCCATGCATGCCGAGAAGGGTCCGGGCAAGGCTGTGGCCTGCTCGGCAGAGAGGCTGCTTTTCTCACCCAGGTGGCTGTGGAGGGTCACCCTGTCACAGGAAGGCCCCATCAGAACACATCCCAGCCCCGAGCACGGTGCAGGTGCCGCCCTGGCTGACGGGCCACTGGCCCCAGAGACACCTGTCTTTCCAACCCACTTTCAGTGAAGAGGCTGAACGGGAGGGGGTTACGTGGACTCAAAGCCACGCAGCCCAGGCGGAGCGGTGAGGGCACGGTGGGGGTGGGGGAGGTCCTGCAGCAGGGCCCCTCCCGGCGCAGAGAAGCCGGGACCCAGGAGGAGCCCCGAAGCAGGCTGGGAGCGACTTCCCAGCAGCATTTTGGGCGAATCATCCATTGCTCGGATTTCCTCAGAAACAGGCTTAGGGAGACTCACCATGGCCGGGAAGATTATTGCAGCATCGTGACCTCGCTGGCCCGGCTCAGGACTTAGGACAGCCATGGGACGGCACCTTCGCTTTCACAGGAAACACACGTGCTCAGGACGGGATTTTAGTCTGTGACTGTCCTGTGCTAGTTTAAG
Source organism: Halichoerus grypus (assembly GCF_964656455.1). Lineage (NCBI taxonomy): Eukaryota > Metazoa > Chordata > Mammalia > Carnivora > Phocidae > Halichoerus > Halichoerus grypus. The sequence goes on from NC_135717.1 coordinate 757,405, forward strand.
GAGCGAGGCTTTCTCCCTGCGCCAGCTCTGTCTGCATCTCGGAGGGGTCCGCAGGCCGGGTCTAACGTTCCGCTGCTTTCTCCCACACAGCCCCGCCCGCCGCCGCCATGTGGAGCTGCGGCCCGCTCAACGGCACGGGCAGCGCTGAGGACCAGCTCCTCTGCCAGCACTTCTACGTGGTCCTGTCCGTCTTCTCTCTGCTCTACCTGGTCGTCGGCGTCCCCATCGGCCTGGGCTACAACGCCCTGCTCGTCCTGGTCAACCTGCACGACCAGAGCAGCATGACCATGCCCGACGTCTACTTCGTGAACATGGCCGTGGCAGGCCTGGTGCTCAGCGCCCTGGCGCCCGTGCACCTGCTGGGCCCCACCGCCTCCGGGTGGGCCCTGTGGGGCTTCAGCAGCGAGGCCCACATCACACTGCTCGTGCTGTTCAACGTCTCCTCCCTGGTGACCATGTACTCCACGGCCCTGCTCAGCCTCGACTACTACATCGAGCGGGCTCTGCCGCGCACCTACATGTCCAGCGTCTACAACACCAGGCACGTGTGCGGCTTTGTCTGGGGCGGGGCCCTGCTCACCAGCTTCTCCTCCCTGCTCTTCTACATCTGCAGCCACGTGGCGGCCAGGATCGTCGAGTGCTCCAAGATGCAGGACACGGAGGCTGCTGACGCCATCATGGTGTTCATTGGGTATCTGGTCCCCACCCTGGCCGTGCTCTATGCGCTCGCGCTCATCTCGAGGATCCGGAAGGAAGACACGCCCCTTGACCGGGATGCGGGGAGGCTGGACCCCTCGGTGCACAGGCTTCTGGTGGCCACCGTGTGCACGCAGTTTGGGCTCTGGACGCCTCACTACCTGACCCTCCTGGGGCACACGTTGCTTGCCTTGCGGGGGAAGCCCATGGACGGGCACCACCTGGGGATTCTGCTCTTTGCTAAGGACTTGTCGAGATTCCTGGCCTTCTCCAGCAGCTCCGTGATGCCACTTCTTTACCGCTACACCAACAGAAACTTCCCCAGCAAACTCCGGCGGCTGATCAAGAAAATGCAGTGTGGGCACCAGAGCTGCTCCCCAGACCAAGTGGTGGTCCAGCAAGTGATGGTATAGAGAGCCGGTTCTGGGGCCGCCATCGGGGCTCACCCTGCGCTCACCTGGAAGGTGGCCCAGGGTGCACGCCCTACAGGCACGGTCCACTCCCTGCTCCCGGGAGACAGGTGACTGACCCTTCAATTGGATGCATGGCACTTGTCACTGTCTTCCCCAGGAGGTCACTGCAGCAAGAACAAAGGACAGCGCGAGGCGTGTTCTGGCCAAGCTTTCTGTTGTTCAGAAAGGCCACGTTGTTCAAAGCAGCAGGGCCTGGTGTGAAGGAAAGCTGTGTCAGCCCTTCTGCCCGAGGCGTGTGCACTGCTCAGTCCTCCAGGCCCACGCCCTCAGCCTCCAACACACTGGGTCCCCGGAACAAAGTGATGACAATCAAAAGCCAGTATTTATACTTCGTCTTGTTAAAATTCTTGATTCCCTCTCTTAGTTTATTTTTGTTTATAAGAAGAGAGATCTGATAGAAAAGTCACAACAGTATGAAAATGAAGGAAGCAACACAAAAGAGCACCCGCGTCGGAAGGTGGGTGGGGGTGGGCTTGGCGGCTGCAGGGCCGTGTGGAGGAGGCGGGCGAGGAGAGGCGCACGGTGTCACACACACAGGTGGCGTGAAGATGTTTAGAAGGAAAAAGCCAGCAGTGTGGCTGGTCTTCATCGAGAGTGAAGTAGCTCGCAGCTCTCTCCTTGCCCACCGAATGCACCCGGTACCCCGGCCGCCCTCACAGGTGGCATCAGGCCGGTCTAGGTCAACTCCCCAACGTGGGCACTAAACTCAACAATACAAATAAACTGAAGGAAAAGGCGGTTAACGCTGAAGCTGGAAGGGACTGCCCAGAGGAGAGACAGGCCTGGAAGACCGAGCCTCGTCTGGCGCAGGGGCGGAGCGTGGGGCCGATGCCGCCACCTTGCACCTGTCAGGTCCTCCACGGCTGCTGCCGCGGGGAGCCCGAGACCCGCCTGCTCAGCCGGAAGCAGCATGCGCCTGGATCCTTCCACACCGTGGCCCATAAACATCTGCTTTAAAACTGTGGGAACAGAAGCCCCCTGCCCCCCACACCATCACGACACATCCCAGGCCTGCAGCCCCTAACCCCAACTCTGAAATCCACAAAACTCAAAAAACAGGAAGATTTTTCAGGTTGGCAGCAAATTTGTTTGGTAGCAAACCCTGATCTGCAGTGGTAGGAGGGCACTTTTCTGAGGAAAGAGGAGTGTGACTATGGGGCCCTGCCCAGGCCCACTGTCCCGTAGCGTGCGGTACACACGGCACGTTACTGTGTGCGCGCGCACGTGCAGAAAACAGACCCACAGAAGTTGTTTGCTGAAGGAACTATAAACACGCACATTCCTTAAAATGTGGTTTATATTTCAACCGAAGTTTCCTTGCAGTGTTACGATTACAGAGAGAATAGCTTGGGCTGGAATTGGTAATTTGGTAACACCATCTTGCTTTTAGGGTTGTGCATCCAGAAAAAAAAACACGTGCTTTGTTTTTGGTCGATGCTCAGTAATGCACCGTATTTATTTATTTATTTTTTATTTTTATCTCTTGACTTCCTTCACCCATTTCTCCCACCGATCTGTTGTTTCTATGACCTTGGTTGTTTTTTCAAAGATCCCCCATATAAGTGAGATCATACGGTATTTGTCTTCCTCTGGCTGATTTATTTCCCTCAGCACAGTGCCCTCCTGGTCCCTCTGTGTTGTCGAAAATGGCCAGATTTCATTCCTTTTTATGGCTGATGTTGCACAGTGTATGTTCTCTGTGTGTATGTACACACCCCCCCACATCTTCCGCGTCCACCCGTCCATCGAGGGGCACTTAGCTGCTTCCACGTCTTGGCCATGGTGAATAATGCTGCAGTGAACACGGGGGTGCAGACGTCTTTTCAGTTAGTGGTTTTGTATCCTTTGCGTAAATACCACAAGTGTGATGACTAGGTCGTAGGGTAGTTCTCTTTTTTTAACTTTTGAGGAAACTCTATATTGTCTGAGTGGCGGCACTGGTCTGCATTCTCACCAATGGTGCGCGAGGGTTCCCCTTTCTCCACATCCTCACCAGCTCTTATCTCGTCTTCTTGATGATGGCCATCCTAACAGGTGTGAGGAGCTCTCCCTCTGTGGTTCTGATGCGCATCTCCCTGGTGGTGAGGGGTGCGGAGCGCCTTTCACGTACATGTTAGCCATCTGTGTGTTCTTTGGAGAAATGTCTATTCTGACCTTCTCCCCATGTCGTAATCGGATTTTATTCTGCTACTGAGTTGTAGGAGTTCTTTATATGTATTTTAGATATTAGTCCCGTAGGAGAGATATTAACATACTAACTTGCGACAACCTGAAAACTTCTGAGTTCTGACACATCTGGTCTGAGGATAAGAGTGTGGCTCGATTTTCTGCCACATTCCATGCAGGGAAGTCGCTCCATTTGGTCCTGGTCTCTTGGGAAATTGAGCCCATGACTTAGTTGCGTTTTTCTATCTGCAGAATGTATCCCTCTAGGATGATGTGACTGAGTTAAGAGTCTGCCTGTGCAGAATCATGAAAGTACACTGGATGCCACGGCCCTGGTCCTGCTTGCCCCTGGTAGCTGTGAAACTCTGGACCAGTTCTGTGGGGCCCATCTACTTCCCTGACAGTAGGTCCGGGGCAGAATGAGAGAAGTTTCCAGGTTGCTTCTGTCAGGAACGTGCTATTTCTACTGAAGGACGAGGTCCTCCCTCTGCTGCTCCAGGTCTTCAGATGCACCGGGGTTTCTTTTCAAATCCCAAAAGCCTCAGGCCCGACCCCCTCCACCCTCCTCAAGCTGTGGGCTGCACGACGGGTAGTCCCGAGGCCAGGGCTCCTCTGGGAAAGCCTGGCATTGGCTGAGTGACCGGTGCGACTGCAGGGGCCCCAGCACAGCAGCCGCAGAACCCCTCACCTGCAACACGCCTGCTACTGCTTCACCTCCAGTTCTGTCACGGCCGGCGGGCGGGCGGGCGGGGCCAGGGTCACGCCGGCGTCCACCATGCACAGCCAGGCTCCTGGCTCAGGAAGCCAGCACTGTCATTAGCGGAAACGGGATCCAGCGGGTGGGCTGGTTTGTAGTGGCAGTTGCTGTTTCAAATAAAAAGACCCTTTTCCTTGCTTATCTGTTCTGCTCTTTGCTCCAGGAGAAAGAGCTCCTAGGAGAGAAGGAAATCCCAAGAGCACAGAGCTAGGGGTACATGGGTCTCTGCCCACAGCCCTTGAGTGTCTCACCCCAGCTGGGGTCCCCCAAACAGGAGAGGGACCTAAAATCACCGATTTGTTTTCAATTTCTCAGTGGCTCTGGTTGCAAACTAGCTTGTTTCTGGTGACGTCCAGGGGTCTGAGGGCTGAGGACAGAACAGAGTGTCCTGGTGGCTCCAGCAGCTGTGTGACCGCCGGGGGTCCCTCCCCCTTCCCAGCGGCCCCGTGTGCTGGTGACACAGGGCCCCTGAGGCATGTCGCAGCCTGGCAGTTCTTCCTGGTGAAGCACAGGCCCGAGGCAGGCTGGGTCTCCCGTGCAGACCCTGACCTCTAATGGAGACCCCCACCACTGCTTTCGCAGCATCCCTGGGTCTCACAGACGTGTCTTCACCTCCATGCTCTTCTTCCTGCTGGGAACACCTCTGCCACCAACCCACATGCTGCAGAACCTACTCTCCATTTCACATTTGTTCATCCACATTCTTGTGTTAAATTCACCTCAGGTGAATCTGGTGTGACCTGACCCTTCTCTTCCAGGTATGGGAGCTTCCAGCGCCTCTGCCAAGTTGCCAAAAAAAAAAAAAATGGGAAGAATTTTGAGCTGAGAGGAGAATGAGCAGCTATCTGGAAAAGCTAAAGTAGACTGTGAACTCAATCCTATATATATATATATATATATATTTTTTTAATTGACCAATCTATACTTCCCCCAGTGAAAGTTTATGTTCCAAGGTCATTAATTTTGTTACCAAAATCCTGATGATTACACTTTTTTTAAAAAATTTTATTATGTTAGTCACCATACAATACATCATTAGTTTTTGATGTAGTGATCCACGATCCATTGTTTTCATATAACACCCAGTGCTCCATGCAGTACGTGCCCTCCTTAATACCCATCACCGGGCTAACCAATCCCCCCCTCCGGATTACACTTTTAAAATTCATCTTATTTTTGTTAATCCACAAACACTCATCTATCTTGCCATGCTTGTTTAAGATTCCAAAAGGTGAGTTTAATCTTAGGTTAACTTCATGAAGATTATAGAATTTATCTTAGGAAACCAGAGGTACCGCTAATTGCGGCAGACATGTCGATGAGTCAAACATTCATTCCTTCATAGAAAGCACTTGATAAAGGATATAAACCTGGAATAAACTATTAAGACGCTAAGTTACAAGCCCAGTTCTTGAATTTAAAATCAGTTGGAAAACTGGGGGCTTTTTCATTTCTCATCTGTTCAATCTGCTCCCGTGGATGCACCCATTGGCCTAAAGTTCTACATAAATGAGGCAGGAAAACCTGCTAAAGAAAAAACCCACACATTTGAAGATTTAAATTATTTGATATAATCCAATTTTGGAATTCTTAAAATGTGTATTTCCAGGGGTATAGGCTGTAGATCAGAAAGTGGCACAGAACTTACTACCAGGAGATCGGTACTTCCCTGGCTCTCTGCAGCTCGGGGTTACCATCACGGGAAGCCGAGCGGTCTGGCCACGGGCGGGGGCGGAGGGCGCCGCGAGCACCCCCGCACAGGTCGGCCCCCAAGGCCGGCAGAGACAGCCTTACAGCTCCTGCCAACGTCACTCTTCCCGGGGAATAAAAATTTAAAAACTGCCGACCACACCCTGGGGGCTGAGGACAGAGCGGATTCCTGGGGGCTCCGGCAGCGGTGCGGGGTCCTGACCCTCCGCAAGAGGCCAGCATGCCGTGCGCGTAGTGAGCGCTCAGTAAAGCTGGGGCGTGACGGGGTCTTCCAGGACCGAAGGAATCTGAAGATACCCGTTTTATCCTAACGAAGAATCCGCAGTTTGAAGACTTCCATGACGTGCCTTCCTGCGCCCACCGTGTATGTGAGTAAGACGGGGTCCTGGGGACAAAGCTTTGCTGAGCGCCCACTGCGCCCCCACCCGTGCTCCTGGTGCTCGAGACCACGTGACGAGGGGCTCCTCCGGCCCCTCTGCCGGTCCCACCGGGTGAACCTAGGACCGCAGCCGCAGCGCCCGGGACGCCGGAGGCTCTCGCCGACGGGCACCACCCCAGCTACTTCCCGGAGCGGGCGCGTCTGCGGAGCTCCACCCAGTGGCCGTCGGCGGACCTTCACTCTGCCCGCGGAGCCCCGGCCGCCGGGACCGCGTTCCCGCCACGAGACGCTGCTTCCCACCGGTTTCACCGCCGACGTGCTCGGGGTCGGGCGGGCCCCGTTCGGTGACGTGAGTCCGTGATCTCCTAGGGTGGCTGCACCCCCACCCAGCTGCTGAAGAGCAGACACCTGCTACACACCCCCGACCGCACGTGTCCGTCAGGAACTCTGCCCCGCGGACACAGGCCCGCGCCCCACGAGGCTCTCCGCATTCACCGCGAACTGTGCCTTCACAGAAACACAGCCTTCCGTCCGCCAGGGGCCGCCCTGCGCGCACATACACGCGCACTCGCGCACGCTGCCCACGCCAAGCCCGCGCACGCTGCCCACGCCAAGCCCGCGCACGCTGCCCACGCCAAGCCCGCGCACGCTGCCCACGCCAAGCCCGCGCACGCGCACGCTGCCCACACACGCTGCCCACGCCAAGCCCGCGCACGCGCACGCTGCCCACGCCAAGCCCGCGCAGCCCCGGGCGGCCACAGTGGAGCCCGCAGAGCCAGGCGCCCGCGGGACAGTAGCCGGCTGACGGCCTGGGACGCCGCATTTCTGGGTAGTTAAGGCTCGGCACGCTGCTGTCCACGGGGCAGCTCCACGCTGGGATTTCTGATCTCCGAGTGAAGCCAAACATTTAATGCAACGTCCTACATATCAGGAAGCTTAAGTGCTATGACTAGAGAGGTAACTAAGAAACAGTTGCAAGATTATACCTTTTATTTTTTTTTTTTTTTAAAGACTTTATTTATTTATTTGACAGAGAGAGACAGCCAGAGAGGGAACACAAGTAGGGGGAGCGGGAGAGGGAGAAGCAGGCTTCCCGCTGAGCAGGGAGCCCGATGCGGGGCTCGATCCCAGGACCCCGGGACCATGACCTGAGCCGAAGGCAGACCCTTAACGACTGAGCCACCCAGGCGCCCCATATACCTGCTTTTTAAAAACCGTTGGAAAAGTTTCCATCTAAAAAGGCGCTGGTGAATGGAGTCTGGAAGCGGAAAGCACTCTGGCCCGGGGCCTCTGGGCCTGCTCACGCGCGGCCAGCTGGAAGGCCCCACGGCTCCAACCTCCGCTACGCGGGGGCTGCCCGCCTCCTGAAGCATTCAGACCACTTCCATCACACACAGGGGGCCCATCGCGGTGAGGCCCTTCCCGCTCCCAGGCTTCCAAGATCAAGGAAACGCTCGTGCGATGGACTCACGATTCCACCGGGTGTGAATGACGCTCCCGAAAAGCGCCCGCCCCCTGCCCCCCAGAGTAGGAGCCCCCACTGCTCCCCGCCTCTGTGGACATGTTACCTCTGCACACACGGCGCCTCATCTGTGAGGAGACAGCCCACCAGACAGGGCTCAGTGGGCCCAACACTGGGGCCCTGAGGGCAGCACCGCGCTCACGACATGGTTGCGGAGACAGGCTGCCAGGCTGAGGGGCTTGGAAGTCGGGGTCGGAGTCACAAACAACCCCGAACATGGTTTTCTTCAGGAAAACGTGTCCAAACACCCCAAGCAAGTCCCCCCAGCATCTGAAAAGGCCCATTACTTGGCGCTGTGGGTTCGCTCCAAGATTCTCGGGTGACCACCGAGGCCAGATGAGCACGGAGATAAATCAGGAAAGAGCCAGCAGGACGGCCACGGGTACGCGGGCAGACAGACCGCCTGTTGGGGCAGTGGCTCGGCTCCCTGTGCTAGGAGCACCCGTGGGGGCGCCCGCATGTCTGCACGCCCGCCAAGGCTCCCATCGTCCCACAGAACTGCAGAGAAACACCCAGACTGTGGCCTGCGCTGGAACTGAGATCGGTAACTCCATCATCAGCCTACTCTTTCTTCCTCTTGCTGAATGAACAGCAGGACAAGGACAGCAAAACAAACAGCTTGGTGGCGAGTGGGGGCGGAAGGCCAGGGAACAGGGATCGGCTGCAGATGGGCAGGTGGGACCCCTCCGAGGTGACGGAGAGGTCCCTGAAGTGGGCCGTGGTGAGGGCTTCTACTAAGTATCAGTGAACTGTATTTTCAGAACAGCGGAATTATATGGTGTCTCTCTCAAATAAAGCCATTTTTAAACACGTAAAGGTGTCTTAGTGACAAGAGTCAAGACACACGCAGGGGGTCATCAGTGCCGGTATTTCAGAACATGACATGAGAGGCGGCTCCCCCCAGGCTCTGCAACCACTAATCTTCCTGTCTGCATGGACCGACTTCTCCCGGACACGTCCTCAGTGGACTCACAGAACATGTGGTTTTTTGTGGTGGGCTTCGCCCGCTGGTAAGGTCCCTCCAGCCTGTGGAAGGTGTCAGTCCACCACTCCTTTCTATACAGTGCGTGGGTATATGTTTTCTTATCCATTCCTCCGTCGACGGACACTTGGGCCGCTTCCACCGCGGCCAGTGTGAGGAGAGCGGCTGTGAACACGGGTGTGCGAGACACCGGTGGGAGAAGGCCGTCTGGACAGGCCATGCGGTACAGCACAGCCATGTCCACAACCTGGGCTGGGCCATGGGCAAAGCCAAGGGCAGATGCTCTTACTGCTGAGAACATAAAGTCCGACCGTCCAGTGCTCACACCCAAGGACGAGACGTCCCAAGACAGCGTGTTCTGGGACAGAGGGGCGGGTGGGAGAGTTACTGCTCCCTGTACGGGCGGTCCCATCGCCTTCTCAACACGGGGCCAGAAACTCGGGAGGAGCTGCGGGCACAGGCAGACCGCTGCCAGTGCCCACTCGAGTCGAACAACCCACCCAGCTGACAGGCAGGCCCCGTGCTCTGGGGGCAGAGGGAGGGCAGGGGAGGGCGTGGGGTCAAGGGCACACCTTCTTTCAGGCTTTCGCTCATGTCCAGTATCCGACACACTCCTACCTCCTCGCTGGCGTCTGCACTTGGCACTGAGGGAGCGTGGGCCGCACAAGGGATGGGGCGGGCCAGGAAATGAGGCGGCACAGCACTCCATCCCAGAAGCCATGTCTTCCTGCACCCCAACCCTGATTCAGAGCATGTAGCCTCGGGACGCAGACAATCCAGCGGGGAGTAAATCAGATCCATGGAAATGCTAAGACAGGATGTGACAGAAGGTGGGGACGAGTCATCGAGGCACCTCGGGAGGAGGGCGCTGGGGTGTCTGAAAGGTAGATGGACGGTAGGCTGGAGAGGGATCCAGGCCAAGCTGGATCTGGGGCTGGGCTGCAGAGGCCGGCCCAAGTCAGACCCATGCGGGACCCTCTCTTTGTGCGGCTCACACCGTCTGGCAGAAACCTGCGTTTACGACGGTCCCTGGCCTCACACATCCAGGTGTGCCCGCTCATCTAAGCCTCAGATGACCACACGCGGCACTGGCATAAATACTGCATCTGGCTGGAGCTAGCCGGCCTGCCCTCACAGCCCCCACCTCAACGCCTCGGGCTCTGCCCTCCCCTCGGGACCAGAAATTCAGGCTATGAGCGCTGGTGGTTCTCTCAGCAGCTGTGTTTGCCCTGTGTTTCACCCCTCTGCCCGCGGAGGGCCGGCCCAGCGGCCCAGGTGCCCACGAGAACAGGAGGCTCCTGTGTTGCGGTGGTTCTCGCGGCCCGTCGGCCAGGGACTGGCTGCCGGCAGTGCGAGCTCGTGGCGGCCGACGCAGCCTCTCGGCCAGCAGCAGCTACGGCGCAGACGGAACGCGTTTCCGGACGCTGCAGAAAGGAGCCAAACCATACACCAGGCCTCCCAGCGGAGGCAGCTGGGGAGGACAGTGTGGTTTTCTCAGCTTAACGGAAGAGCAGGAGGTCAGGGCAGGGAGAGGCCAGCTGGGCCAGCTGGGCCCGTCGCTCTTCCAGTAGCTCAGACATTTCCCCACGAGGCTGGGAGAGTCCAGAGGGTAGGCTTCTTTCGCTAAATCGGGGCTCTCAAAACCCCCAAGCCCCAAGCTCATGCGAGCAGGAGGCAGGATGCCCCAAAGTGTAAGACAGAGGTGGTTACTGCTCCCTGGGAACTCACTCTGCCTAAGGGGCCCCCAGATTTCACTTATGGGAGCAACGTCCCCATGACACCAGCAGAGCCCGCACATGAGCACCATCCACATAGAGCGGGGCTCCCACCACACCTCCTGTCCCCAGGAGGGACCCCTCCCTGCGGCAGTGCCCTGGCCCCACGTAGCCCAGCCAGGCTTCTGACAAGCCCGATGAGGCCCACCCACCAGCTCCATCACCCCGAGGCATCCTTCCAACAACCTGGCGCAGCTCTGTAAACCCATTCACAACAGGAAAGGTGGGAGGCCCACGGTCACCAGCTGCACGTTCAGACTCAGAGCCCAGAGAGCTTGCCGGGGTCATGCACAAGGGCTTGGACACCAGGAGGCTGAGGGAGGCACGCCAGCCACGCAGCAGCTCAGGGCACCTCTGCTTGCTTGTGTGCCTTGCTTCCCCTGCTGGCCACGCACACTTGTCAGGGCCTGACTCCAGGCTGGGTCCTTCCCTGCGGGTACCCGTAGGCAGGGCTGATGGCCACAGGGGTCTAATGGCAAGGCACCTCGTAACCCTGGGACCCGAGAGGCGAACGCAGGCCAGTGATACTGACAGGGACCCAGCCTCTCCCTCCAGGCCTCAGGTCTCCCATCTCTAGAGGAGATTAGCCCCTGTGGGCGGTCCTCAAGCCTCCGTGAGGCTTCCCCACTCCTGAGCAAGCTCCCAAGCAGTTGCTCGGACCCGGGGCTCTGGGAACAGAGGCCCCAGGCCGGCTTGCTCTCAGGTGCTCATCAGCAACAACACTGTAGGACCCATGTGGGGGGTCCAAGTTGTAAGAGACGTTCAGATGAAACATGGTCTCTGACCCCAGCCTGGGCTCAGCGACCGAAGGGGCCCCCGGGGGCATTCTTTGCCTCCCTAGGGCCTCTGTGGGTTTTCCCTGGAGCTCATGCGGCCGTGGATGCCATCAGTGACCCCAGGGGGCTGCGTGCTGCACAGAACGTCCTCCAAGTGCTCCTCTACCTTACGCAGGGCCAGCTGCACAAGGGACGCAGGTGCGTAAAGAGGGCTCTGCATGTTGCGTCTCCAGCCGGGGCTGGCCCGGGGACAGCGGCCAGGGAAGCCACGTAAGCCTCCAAATCTATTGCTGAGCTCTTGCTTCCTTTAGGCAGGTCCTCTCCATCAGGAATTTGGGGGCTCCCAGGCCATTTCCTGACTCCCCCAAGGCTCAGGACCGTGTGGACCCTGTCCTCCCTCCAAAATGCTTACCTGCCCTGTGCCCAGCCTCCTTGCCAGGGCGTGGGTGACCAGATGTGGATGACCCGTGCAGGCAACAGCGCCCTGACTCTGCCTGACCCCGAGTGAGGCTCCAGGCACAGGTCTGCGGGGCAGTGTGTTCAGGACTCGGGCTCACTGACGTCCACCCTGCTGTCAGGGGACAGAGGGCAGTGCCCGGTCGGGGTGGCACCAATGCTGGCCCTGGAGCGGAGCACACTAAGGGGGAAGGCTTCAGGGGACTTCCCTCCGGCTACACAGGTCGGGAGCACTTTTCCCTATGTTATGGGTGGGGTTTTAGGTCCTATTTTAAGTTGCAGATGTTGCACACTTTCCGGGAGGGACTGTTTTGTGAACGGGCCAGTGTGTGGAGTCTGCAGGAAAACCGCTGGATGCCCACAGACACCAGGGGCACAGGCACACACATTACTTCTTCTGTCTACGAGACGAAGCTACCTCGCTACGTAGGCCGATTTGAATGTTTCTGGGTCACATGGCCAAACCACACTCTGCTTAAAATGCAATGTGTGTGGTTTCAGTGACTTCAGACTGAATTCCTGTCTTCCTTACAGGACTGCTGGTCTGTGCCTGCCGTTTCCAGCGAGCCCAGAGCAGCTGAAGGAGAGCGCAGGCTGGAGACGAAGGAGGCGCGCGGGCCCCCCGGCACAGGTGAGCTGCCGCCCTCCCGGCTTTCGTCTCTTTCCCCGCTTCCGGGTGCCCCCCCCCCTCGGCTTACTGGGACTAAGCGCTGGCAGACAGCGCGGGCTGACGGGTGGTTTCACGGCTGAGCACCATTTCTCTTTGAAAACTAAGGTTTCTTTAAACTATAGGTTGGCTCCAGTAAAAACTAAAACGAGACTTATTTTTCTAGCATTTCGACCTGGAAGTGACTGAGCGGACTGCTCAGGTCTTCCTCACTAAGCAAAGACCGATAGTGGCTCTAGTTCTGTGTCCCGAAGACGGAGTCAGAGCAGGCTTGTCAACTGTCAGCACACACATCTGGGTGCCGACCGAAGCTGCCAGGGGCGCTCCTCACCCTGCGTCTCCATCCTAGGGCACAAACATGGAGAGCTTTCGGTCTGGCAGAGTACAGCGAGCGTCTTACACAGGGCACATCTGGAACGTATACATTTCATGGGGCGCGAAGCCTGGAGTGGGGGGCCTCTTCCCACAACCGTGGCGGGGCGGGGCGGGGAGCCCAGACCCGGCGGTGTTCCACCCAGAGGGTGGAGCTAGAAAGGAAGGGAAGGTTCAAGTTTTCAAAGCAAGCAGGGGCAGCCAGCCTTCTGCACAAGGCAGGCTTTGTGTTCCGGTGACGCCCAGTGTGGCTCTCCGTGACCACCTGAATCCCCTCTGTAAGCGGAAGCCCCACGCGCCACCTCGTCTGACAGAAGCTTCACAAAGATGCTCGGGGGTGACATGCTGCTGACACTCACCCAGGAGCTGATTGATTTGGGCAAGACCACTGTGGGGTGGAACGCCGGGCTGTCCCCCGCACAGAGGGGCGGCGTTCACCTGCTGCTGGGACAGGGCAATGACGGAAGCCCACGGAGCAGAGCCCTCCAGGACCTCTGGGGACAGGGCTGGGCCCTGCACGTGCTCCTCAGCCGGGGGCCCGAGGAAGGTCAGGGCAGCAGAGGACGGGGCTGGACGTAAGAGTTGGGGATGGCAGGGCAGAGACCGCCGGGGGAGGGGTCCGCAGGGCCACAGCAACCCCTCGCCAGGCGCTGCGGTCCAGAGCACAGGACGTGGCATCACCGCAGGGGCCGTGTGGGGAAGGACAGAAACAAGGGTCTGGCAGCCAGCCTGGCCGTACGGCGTGCCACGGCCCTCACAGAGCGCCAGTGTCAGATGCCGTCCCGGACCGGCATGAAGCAGACCGCAGAAGGCCACAGAACATCAACACCCTCCCGTCTGGTCCAAATGTGCGCTCCGCCCCTTTACCAGTGACGCCACACCCACCCTCAGGCAAGCCCACGCAGGACCCCGGTCGTGGTACAGCCCCCACTTTCTGACAGACAGCGTCCACTTCCTCAGACCCTCCTCCAAATCACCCACCCAACCCCAAATCCTACAGCAGGCGCCTCTGCTGCGATGCTCCACGGGGCACACGGTCTGGCTCACCCCGTCCGGTGCCAGGTGCCAGCTACAGGTGTTCTCGAGCTAAGGCACTGATGGTCCATGAGGACAGGACAGTGGCAGCCGGCGGCCAGGGCCAGGCTCCTCACGAGTGCTCGGTAAGTGTGTGGGAACGGGTGGATGGAGGGTGCATCTTTAAAGCAGGGGTGGGTTTGCCAAAGCACGGTTCTCTCAGGCTCAGCTCTGGGAGTTAAGGCTGCCCCCAGGGCACTGGGAGGTCCTGGCCAACACCAAGGACGACAGGGCTGTCGGTGGACACAAACGGGCACCCCCAGGCCAGGAGACCCCCATCGTCTCTGCCCTCAGAACCGTCCAGACCATTGGGAAGCTTCTCACAGGCGAGCTGAAAAGAAGGGCCTGAGCACAGACAAGGGACTCTCACGGTGTCTCTGAACGGCTGCTGAGCAGCAAGGGGACACGGGGGAGTGTGCTCAGGGTCAGAGGAAGATACCGTGGGTGCTCAGAGGCCCGGGGCTCCACCTGCCCTCACAGGGGTAAGCCTTCCACAGCTGCGCTCTGGCCTCCTACTTACGCAGGGACGCAAGACGTGTCCACGAAAGCTGCGGGGATGGCGGCGAGGCAGGGTCCTCTGTCCAGGCAGGGACGTCCACCGTGTGAGGAGCAGGCTGCCCCAACGCCAGGTCAGATAGGGAGCAGCTGTCTCTCCTAGAGGTATGTGTGTGCACGCGCGTGCGCCTAAGTGTGTCCAGGAGAGACAGAGGAGGTCGGAAGACACCAAAGGAGCAAAGTGGAAACCTTTTAATCTTTACACTTCAGGGAGGTTATTTTCCCCAAAACCCACAGAAGACATTCCGAATGGTTCAGGAATTCATGCCCTAGGACCACCAGGAAGGAGAGGAGGCAGACGCCCGGTACTGGGTCCCCACAGAAGCAGTATGGGTAAGCAGGGCCACACAGCCGGTCACGCTCCCTTCCCAGTCCCCAGGTGGGGGCCAGAGGTGGGAGGCTGGGGCCGGCTCCCACACGCCATCTGGGCCTGAGCCTTGGGTGGCCCCCTATGCCCAGTGTCCACGAAAGCTCGTGCCCTCCACCCTGCACCACCGTAAAGCTGGTGGGCTGGACAGCACAGGGCCTGGCCATGTATGGGCTGAACAGTGACTCATGAGGCCCAACGGCTCCCCGTCTGCAGGGAGCACAGCAGACGGGGCTGGAATGGAAACATTTACGCAGCCAAGCCCAGAAGGCGCTACAAAAGCCAAGTCCTGCCAGGGGGAGCAGGAGAGGGAGGGGCTGGCCAAGAGGGAAGGGGGCTGGCGCCTTGGGACAGAGTAGGAAGGAATCCTCCCAAGGGGCGGGGACAAAAAGCAGTTTACCTTCCCGGCACTCGGTCCTGTAACTCAGTAGATTAACATGGAGCACGGAGCGCGCCTACCACATTCTCACATGCCTGCAACATTAGGAGCTGGTGGTGGAGAAACAAGCCAGAGCTTGTGGATGACGGGACCCCAGATGACGACTGCCCAGAGGTTCACATCTGAGACCGATGGGGCCACAGGGACAGGGTGCGCTCGGAGACCCTGGCAGAAGGTCGCGCCAGCCAGGCTGAGGACACGGCACAGTCACCGAGCAGAATCCTGACCTCAGAGGCTTATGCTCTTTCCATATAGAAACAGTCTGTGAGCCTTTCTGGGGTCACATGTGAAATGAGCACAGACCTGGAAAGGACCCAGCAAAGAAGGACAG
Organism: Halichoerus grypus; assembly: GCF_964656455.1. NCBI lineage: Eukaryota > Metazoa > Chordata > Mammalia > Carnivora > Phocidae > Halichoerus > Halichoerus grypus. Next base: position 772,902 of record NC_135717.1, read on the forward strand.
CAAAAATTCAGAGACGCCGTAAGCATCCGCAGTGGGGTCCCAGCACGCGAGTCGTTACTCATCCACAGGGATGACAAGAAGGGCCATGCGGACGCAGGGAAAACACCGAACAATCCAGGTGCTCAGTGCCCTGAGGAGAGCTCCCTGGGACGTAAATGCAGGCCCGTAACAACGTACGCGTGAGGAGCGGCTGCTGGGAGAAAGCCCCGTGGAGCAAAAGCTGGACCGCCACCCAGGGCCCGTGGGGGGACCGAGGGAGCGCAAACCCACTGGAAGCCGCCCCGCTCGCCCCTCCCATTCTGAAAGCCTATTTAAGGAGCTATAGCCACGAGCTGCTGTAAAGAACACAAAATTCTCAAGGCTCTGGCCTCGGAGCACTCCCAGGGGACCCCAGAGCTGGACCCTGCAGCCCTTTCGTGTGACTCAGAAAAGGGCCCCCGAAGCCCTGGTTCTCGGCCCGAAACTGGCACCAGAACAAGGCAGGGGTCTGCCTCAGAGGGTCAGCCTGTCTTCCAGGGGAATTCGGGGCCTCAGCTAAGACCCGTGCTGGCAAGCGTAGGCTCTGGCAGGGATGCCAAACATCACCGGCTCGCAGGCAAACACCGGCGGCTTCGCACCACGTGAGACACGCTCCCAGAAGCAAGCCCAGTGCCCGTCAGCAGCCGAACGGCTCGAGACGGTGCAGCACACACACAGTGGGACAGCACCCGGCCGGGAGGGAGGACACGCTGCCCTTCCGGGCAGCACACACGGGCTCGCAGTGCGCCATGCTCCTCGACGACAGAGGAGGACGAGTCCTGTAGGACTCACATATCCACTTCTATCCATCCAAAGAAGTTAAACCTATTAAAAAACAGACCAGGGCGCCTGGGGGGCGCAGTCGGCTAAGCATCCGACTCTTGGTTTCGGCTCAGGTCATGATCTCAGGGTCGTGAGATCGAGCCCGCGTCGGGCTCGCGCCGCACTCAGTGTGGAGTCCGCTTGAGACTCTCTCCTTCTCCCTCTGCCCCTCCCACGCTCGCATGCTCTTTCTCTCTCTCTGAAACAAATAAATAAATCTTAAAAAACAAAAGCGAACCAGTGAAAGGGTGGGACGGGGTCAGACGAGGCACAGACGAGAAACACGGAGTGACCAAGCCAGGGGCCTGCGGCCCGGCTGCTGAGCACGGACGGTATCACGTCGGCAACCATCGGTGCATAAAGGTGTCACGTCGCGCGCCGCACACTGTACGTGTTTAACACGCAACGCGTCAAATGTACCAAGTGGAATTTTTAAAAACAAGACCTAGCAATCCCACTCATAAGTACTCACCCAAGGAAAACAGCATTATGCTCACCTACAAAACCTATGTTCACATATAGAAACCTACACACGAATACTTGAAGCAGCTGTATTTGTAAGAGCCCAAGCCTGGAAAGAGCCCACATGCCAGTGGAACGGCAGACGCACGGCTGGGGTACGACTCAGCGACCCGTGCATCACGGGGGAGTCTCTGACGCCGTCTGCCGAGGCGAAACGTGCCAGACGCAAAAGGCGCCACACGTATGGATCCCATTCCTATGACATCCCAGAAGAGCCCGAATGAGAGGGACGGTGCGGGGGTTGCCCGATGCGGCACAGGGACGGGCTGAGCACCAAGAAATGGCACAGAGGAATTCAGTGGGTGATGGGACCGTCTGTACGCTGCGTGGTGGTGTTTGCAGTATACGCCAAAAAGAGTCACTTTCATCACGTGTAGATTTTAAAAATGTACAGGTTCTTGGGCCAAACCGTCAGGCTGCCATCTTGATGCCATGGCTACTACCAGCTACCTGAACGATGACTCCCTTGCTCTGTGATGTGCTCACGTCCACCACAAAGTGGGATTTCAACTGTCCCTACCTCCTGTGGAAAGCTGGACAGTTTGAGGAAATTATTCTGTGTAAAATGCTTCCAACAGCGGCAGCAGGTGGTGAACACCCAGCTTGCCGGCGAAGGCCCTGACTTCCGCGAGCCCTGCCCCCCGTGTGCCCCTTTGCGGGGTGAGCCGCAGGGGCTGGGGCGGGACAGGGAGGACTGTCAAGGCCAAAGAGAAGCCGTAAGACAGACAAGAGACACGAGAGAATCAGGGATGTGGGTGGGAGTTTGGGCGGAAGAGCAGTCATCACGGACAATTTCATGAGACGATGTCTTATGTGTTTTATTCTCTTTCCGAATAAAACCAAAAGTGGTGGTGAGGGGAATGCTGGTGGCCAGCCCGGCCCCTGAGAAGGCTCAGCCCAGAGACGCAGTGGGTGGGGTGCGTGAGGCCGCAGTGCAGGCGCGCTGGGAGGAGGTTCCGTGCTCCTTGGGCCCAGAAGGGGGCAACGCCGAGAGCCCACCAACCCTTCCCAGGCTGGCCTCAGCAAGGCCAGGGATTCGGAGGCGCGTCAGGTCTCACCTGCTGGGACACCTCCCTCCTGGGCCCAATCCTGAAGGCATAATAAGGTGCTAGAATTCCACCCTTTGCCCACACAGCCCTGGGGCAAAAGGATCAGAGCCCACACACCTGCATTAAATCCAGGGGAGGGAGCAGCACCCCACTTAGTATGCTGCTGGGTCACCGGAGGCCAGTGCACCCCGCCCATCCTTGGGTGACTTCCTTTCCTTGAACGTTCCCCTGCCTGGGAAGGGGTTGTCCTGGAGCCCAGCGTGCAGACGGCAGCACACCCACTCCTGGCTGTGGGCCCACAAGTGCATGACCTCTCACCAGACAACTCGCACACCGGATGGATGAGTGTGAGGCTGGAGCTCCCCCCACCCCCAGGAAGGCTCCTTGCCTCCGGAGAAAAGCACAGGACAAGGCAAGAAGCAGTCAACAAGCTGACGAGTCTGGGATGTGCTCTCAAGGCCAGATCTGGGGACACATACCCTCTGTCCACCTGGCTGGGTGACCCAGAGCCTGGTCACCAAATCAGGTCACAGAGCCGACTGCCACAAGCAGGGTGGCCTCTGACAATGAGCACCCCCAAAACCACCCGCAGAGAGAGTACGGCTGGCCCCAGGAAGTGCCTGGAACACTGGCCAGAGGCAGGGATCGGACGCCGGCACAGCACTAATGCTGTTTCCTGACCTGTGGTCAATGTTCACAAGATCTTCCTTCCAATTTGCCTCAATTAAAGATTAACATTCCAAATCACTTCCTCTCAGTCGGGTCACTATTCTTAATTTTGAAGTCACTCAGTGTCCTGGCAATTACTCATCACCTTCAGCAGCAGCAGATGGAAAACAGCACAATTCCCTGTGTCTCTCAGACGAAGCCAGCCAGACACGTACCTGGAGAAATGTGTGCGTTCAAGTCACCTCTGCAGGCCTGTGGGACGGAGAGCAGAGTCAGCCCGCAGGGAGAGCTACCGACGCGACCGAGCAAGCAAGCACACCGAGGCAGACACGCACTGGCCCACCTCACTCGGTGCACCCCATGGCTGTCGGTCAGAGGAGGACGTGCATCTGCGTCTGGGCACTGGGCACATCCAGGAAGTAGTGAGGAACGCCGAGGACACGTCTACGTACGCAAGGATGCCGCGTGTCAGACAACCCGTGTGTAACAGAGGCTTCCAAATGCAAAGTCTGCACTGAGACAGCGCTGGACGTGTGTGGTCAGGAAGAAAGGCCATTCACTTGTGCTCTCTCCTTCGGAAGTCCACGCTGCTCGTGTGTGGTCACGAGTCACCGTGTGACTCTGCCAGCCGGGCCCCCAGCCGCCCCCGTGGAGAGCGCGAAAGCTGGCTGTGGGGCCAGGCCCACCGTGAGCATTCCATGAACAGGAACTTTCCAATTTTATTCCTTCAGCCTCCTTTGAATGAGTAGCTACGCTATCTCCCAGCCTCATCTGCTATTTGGTTAAAATTTAAGGGGGAGGATACGTGTATACAGAAATGAAACAATTTCGGTGACAAAAGACCAGCCAGGAAGGCTGTGAGTCTGTCAGCACTGCAATTTAAAGCCCCAAGTCAGGACTTCACAGCTCGGCTCAAGCAGCTCCTGGCTGCAAGAGCCAGGAGGCGCTGAGGTCCTTGGGGGGCCAGCGTCCACACACAGCCACCTTTCCGTCTCCAGAGTCAACACTACGGAGTGAGGTCCCCTCAGGCCAGAGTCCGTCAGAATTCCTCTGGGTCCAGAAGCTGGACGGCCGCGTGCACACGCGTCTTAGAACAATGCGGATTCGGGCCGTTCCCTCCCTGAGGCAGAGGCCCTGACTGGAGTGAGCACGAGGCCCTGGAGGGGCTCCAAATCCGGGTCCTGGAACTCCACTCCCCGGCAATCTTTCACTGACCCCCAATTTGGGGAGATCAGGACCCCTGGCGCACAGGCCTTAGGGGTGGGACTAAGACGTGACCTCATTCCAAGAAGGCGTTTCTCTTATGAGCAGTAAGGTTCCTTCTGATGTGGGGGGAGGCGAGGCAGAGGGGTGCCCAGGCCCCTGCTCCAGCAGGCCCCGGCTTGAATTTGCTCCAGAACGCCCACGTAGGGAAGCTGGCTGTCACAGCAATCCCCGTACCCACCCACCTCAGTGGGAGGCCCTCCTTCAGGCACAGGCTCCCTCCCCCCGGGGCAGCCCCCTCTTGCCCTTAGCGTGACCCCATGGTGACAGCCAGTAACAGCGCGGTATGCTTCTGTTGCAGCTCAGACATGGCCGGGATGAGCTCCCACAACATGTCGTGGGTCCGGTACCCGAGCCACGTCTCCACGGCAGTTGAAGACGTCATCGCTGCACAGAGCATCGTCTCTAGGTGCCTGTACGTCTACATGGCCCTGTGTGTCCCGGTGAGCTTGGCGGCTGGGCTCTTCAACCTGACCACCTTCATCAAGGGCCGCGCCAGGCGGGGAGGCCTGGACGCATTCCTCTCAGACCTCACGGTCACCCACGTGCTGGTGACGCTGCTCTCCCTCACCACCATCAGCCGGCCAGACTACATGGTCACCACCAACCTGGGCTGTGCCGTCCTCTCCTTCCTGGCCAACGTCTGCTACTTCAACGGGCAGTACGTGCAGCTAGCGATGCTCTTCGCATTCCTGCTGCAGGGCTCCGCGCCCTGCCTGCGCACGGCCACCAAGGCGGCCCAGAGGCCCGTGGAGAGCCTGGCTGTCATTGGGGGCTGCGCCTTCTGCAGCTCCCTGGGACTGGCAGCCCTGCTGGGCACATCTGGGGAGCTGTCCAGAAGCACCCTGTGCCAGGTGGACCCGCTGACCGCCTGGCCCGAGTATGAAATCGTCAAGGTCAGCCTGGGCTTCGGGCTGGCCCTCATCCTGAAGCTGGTGTTCTTCATCCTGCTCATTATCCAGCTGGCCTGGCGGGCGGCCCTCCCCCAGAGGGATGCGGCCTCCGCTCCCCGAGTCGTGCTGGCCACGGCCCTGACCACGTTTGCCTGCCGCCTCCTCTACAACATTGCACTCCTGCAGCGGGCCCGGCTGAAGCTGCAGAGGGACATCGGCTCCCCCAGGGACGAGCTCCTCATGAGCCTGGCAGAGCTGGTCCTGTTTGGGGAGAGCTGCGTGAGTTCCCTGGCCATCCTCGTCCTCCACCGGCCTTGCAGGCTGGCACTGCTGAGCGTTTCGGGGCACCTCGCCCAATGGTGCAGGAAAGGAGAGCCCAGGGACAGCTTCTCCTTAAAGAGAGTCGAGGGTCAAGGCAGGGCCCCCCCTGCAGCAGACGAGCAAGCCGGACAAGTGAGGGGGTCTTTCTGGCAGTGAGGGAACAGGACCACCTGCTGAAACTCCAGTCTGCATGGTGAGCGCCAACACGGGGTGACGGGATGGCCTGGAAGGCCCTGCCAGGTAACTGCCCGGCATTCAGCTCCGCGTACGCGAACGCTCCACACCCTGGCTCAAACCAAACACTTGCAGCTGAAGGAAACCCTGCAAATCAAGGGTGCAGTGACTGTGGGGGCCAAAGCTGGCCAGACACAGGCCTGACTGGGCGGAGATATCCTAAATGCTGGTGGGCAATTCCGTTAGCTTGTCTGCGAGCCGGCATCCTTCTCTGCCCCTGCCCAGCCAGACGACAGAATCTTGAAAATAAATACATTATTCAAAGAACTTTAGGGCCATATTATAATCTGGCCCTAAAGGGTCGTTAACTGGATAACCTTTAACACTGCCAGAAAGTCTGGACCACCTAAATATTGCTGAGAGCAAAGAAGTTTGGTTCTATCTTTTTAAATTGATCATCATCACTGGAGGTCTGAGAATATCACCCACACGCTGAGCAAGCGTCCCACAGCACTGCCCGCTCCCTGTGACCTGGCAGGTGGTTGCTGCCCGTCGTAAGGGCTCTGGGTAGTCAGTGACAAGCTCTGTGTCCACAGCCCCATCTGCTCTGCTTGACATCATGTGCAGAAAGCCTGGGCCAAACATAAAATACAAAGTTCAGTAGTTAATCTTAATCCAAAATTTACTCTTAACCAGTCTTGCTAGATTTATATTAAGATTTTCTTGGTTGAATAGAGAAAGGAAGCGTGCAAGGGAAAGGTGTCTCTGGTTGTGGGATCCTATTCCTTTGACAGTTTCGGTTTCTCATGAAAACTTGACTGCTCAGAGCAGTTTTAGGTTCACAATAAAATTAAACGGAATTAGGAGATTTCCGCCACGCCCTGCCCCCACACTGATGTCCCCCCGGATGAAGCGTCTGTCACAACTGATGGATCTCACATCGACACATCCACAGCTCACGTCTGGGCTCACTCCTGGTGGTGTACATTCCATGGTTCGGATGGGTCTACACGGACACGTATCCTCCATTATGGCATCACAGAGTGCCCACTGCCCGAAAAGCCCCTGTGCTCTGCCTCTGCATCCCTGCCCTTCACCCCGGCACCCCCCATCTTTACTGTCCCCGCAGTCCTGCCTTTTCCGGAATGCCCTACGGCTGGAATCCTAGTCCGGAGCCGGCTCACACTGGCTTCTGTCACTTAGGAACACGTGTGTCGGGTTCCTCCATGTCTTTGTAGCTTGTTTCTTTTTAGGACTGAATAATACTCTGCTGTCTGGACAGCTTCTATTTTAATGAATATTTTATGTTACTCTGCAAACTTTGGAACAAAAACATTTTGAGTATTTTCAAAAACATTTGAACAAAAACATTTGAACAAAAACATTTGAACAAAAACATTTGAATATTTTATGTTACTCTGCAAATTATAGAACAAAAACTTGCCTTTTGCAAGTATGTCTTTTCAATGTTGCTATATCTGCATTACTTTGGAAGAAAAAGGATTTGGATTATATGGTTAAATAGCTTCTGTAATATGCCATTAAAATACTAAATGCTTTAAAAAACCCACTCGCCTTCTGTTTCTGCTCCTCTGTGTGCTCACACACTCAAAGAGCCTTGGCCCTGGACTGCAGGCAGGCGCGAGGCCGGTAGGGGCCGGCAGGCACGCAAAGGACAGAGCTGGGAGCTTCTGGAAGTCAGTGCATTCCCTTCCGCCAGGAGGGTCAAGCAGGACAAATGGCATCAGGACTGACACATTAAGGCTGCTCCTTCACGCACGACAGAGTAATTTTTACTAGATGCTGGATGTCATGAATTTCCCTTGTTGAGTATTTAATTTTACTCTCTTACTTTTTTAAAACATTTTGTTTATTTATTTGAGAGAGAGCAAGCAAAAGAGAGAGAGAGCATGAATGGTGAGGAGTGGCAGAGGGAGAGGAAGAAGCAGGCTCCCCACTGAGCAGGGAGCCCAACACGGGGCTCGATCCCAGGACTTAGGGATCATGACCTGAGCTGAGGGCAGACGCTTCACCATCTGAGCCACCCAGGCGCCCCTTACTCTCTTTTAAAGAGTACTGATGTTTACTCTGGCAGGCACGTTGTTCCTTGTAGATCCGTGGGATTCTCTGGAGAGCTATGTTTAAGCTTTGTTAGTCAGGGTCTGGAGCATCCCATTCTGGGGTCTCTCCTCGTCGCAAATGCTCAGAAGCGTCTCTAGTCTGGCCGGGTGGAATGAGAAGGCGGCTCAGGCCTATGTAAACTCTGGGAGCTGTTCGGCTTGGAGCTGTCCCGTAGCTGTTCTGGGCATGGCCTGGACTCTTCACACCAGGCACGTACAGGTTCAGCTCTCCACAGCTCGGGAGCTCTTTCTTGACATGGCTCCCTGTCTCCAGCCCCATCTCCTGCCATTCCAGCCCCTTCAGCCTCCCAGAAACCTAATCCCATCCCCTCAACATGGTCCGGTCATCCTGAGCTGCTCGGAACCCCTCCTGCCTCCAGACGAGGGGGCTCACCACGCCTGCTTCCTTCTCTCCGAGACCAAGGCCCTGCACTGCCCACTGCCCTGGTGTCTGAAAACAGCTGTGTCCTATATCCTAACCAGCTTTTAATGGTTTATGGCAAGTTCCCTGACGTTACTCATTTATAGCCAGAAGTGGAAGGACCTAAACTAACGTATAAATACACAATAACAGAAGCCAACAGCCTGCTGGTTTTAGAACAGGAGGGGTTAGGCTCACATGTGCTCAGGACTTCTCCGAGAAATGGCGGACTCAGGCTGGGACAGTAAACACGTAAGCCAAGCCCAGAGAATCTGATCCCACTGAGTTTCTCAGTATTTTGGCTAAAGGAATGGTTTTAGAACCCAACCACAGGAACGTAAATCGGTGGTTCTCAAACTTTCTTTTGAGCCATGGGATCCTTTCTTTAAACAAATCCTACAAGGAAGCCCAACGTCTGAGACACTAAAAGGTACCGTTGTAACAGGAGAGGAGGTGGGGAAACCCGACCTCTAGAACACCAAGGTGCCCCCGGGCCCAACCACCAGCCCTGCAAGGGCCGTGTGGGGACGGGGCAGCTGCCAGATGTGGGTCTTGTCTGCTCACCCCTCATCCTGGGACAGACAGGACACACTGAGAACAGGAGCTCTTCAAGGACAAAGCCGAGAGAAAGGTCAAGAGCCACAGAGAAGTAAGAAAACACACAGAACTGTGGTTTTCCAGCGTGGGAGGTGCTTTAGCCCAGAAGGCGCCCACGAAACCTCGATTTGAAAAAGATGGCTCAGAACAGAGGGGGTGGAGGGTGAGGAGAAGCTATTTCCTGTGGCCCCAGCCTCTCCCCGAGGACCCAGACCTCCAGCCCGGCATTCTAGAACATGCCACCCGCAAACAGCCCTCCCGGGGGCAGAGCCTGGTACGCGCCATCCGCCCGCACTTCTGCGGGCCACACACACGGTGTTCTGGGTGCAACTGGCACATCGCTCTCAGAGAATTAGAGGAAATGTCCAGAAAGCTCCAGGCAACGGCTGAGAGGAGCCCAGCTGCCCAAAAAGTCAACACAAGTGAAACCACGGGGACGGCTCTTTTATGGTGTCATGAAACACCCCAGGGTGAGTGGGTGCGAAGGTGCGCGGATGCTGAGGCCCCTGAACACTCGACATCCCTGCCCGTGACAGAAAAGGCCGGAGGGCGGGTCTGCAGAAGGCCGTCCATGCTTCTCTAGGGAACAGCTTCACACAGGGCAGACGGCGGCTGTTTGGCACACCACGGTCCGCATGCACACGGGACTGCCGCTCGGATCTGACCCACGGCCCCAGAGAGGAGGGGAGGACAGCGCTGACGTGTGCACGCCTGCCCGCACAGGCTCCGGGCTGCATCTGCAGAGCTCACGTGGAAGGAACTGCCTGGTGGTCGCCCCTGCACTCCCCAGGCCGGCTTCCAGGCCCCCCCCCACACACACACACACTCAGAATTAGAAGTTCTGACACTTGGCCCCGGCCAACGGCTACCCACTGGGGGCCTACAGTATTCCCTAACAGCACACACCTCCTTAGGCCAGCCTGCAGCCAACAAAGAGGATGCAGGACGCCCATCACACACGCTTCCCCAAGGTAAGCACGTTCCCATCCCCTCTCTGGGTCCTGGCCTCTGTCTTCATAGCAGGTGGTGCTGGCCTGGATGCTTAGGGTGGGTGTGAGCACGAAGCCCACAGAGTGCTTTGTAAAGAACGCAGGGGCAGGGGCTCTCTGCTTCCCCCCACTCGGGATAATCAGAGACAAGGCACGAAAGGCTGCGTTTGCGGTGTTGCCCCTCAAGTGTGGGACCACCGTGGTGCCCATGAGCTTCCCCTCCCATAAGCACCACACAGGCCAGGCGGACTCCAAAGCGTGGCACCCACATCCCCCGGGGCCTCAGTCATGAGCCTACAACACTGGGACTGATATGCTCTCTCCCTGCGATGCACCCAAAGGACACAGGAGCCCAGCTGCCTGGGACTCGGCCCACGTCTTGCTAACCAGGCCGTCCTGGTGAAGGGTGGTGCACGCACCGTGGGACAAGCACAGCAGAGACGCCGGGTGACCGGGTGCCCTACAGCTGTTCTACGGGCATCACGTAGCTCCATGAGCACAAGCCCACGCGCCCCCACTCTACCGAGGGCCCCGGGGCAGCCGACTGCAGAGGGAGAAAATGGAACCTGGCGGTTCAGAGATTGGGCTTGCTCCCGCCAGGGCGCCGCCTCCACAGGCAGGGGGACAATTCTCCGCTACAGAAGAGCAGGGGTGGCAGGGATGACACAGGGAGGTTCAACGGCGACACACAGGCAGCGCCAGGCCTGGAGCAGCTGGGGATGAGGGTGAGGCTTCTGGGGGCCCTCATTCAGGCAGACCTCCCGGCTTTACCGCATGTCTGCTCTCTATGCGTTACCCATTATCGGACTCCATTTGCAAATTTAACTAAACGCCAATCAGACTGGATTCCCTCTGAAGTTTCCCCGTCATCCGATTCTGGGGATGGACAAAAATCTATGAAGTCCAATTCAGCATGGAGACAACCTTGTTACAAGAGGACTGGCCACGTGGGAAGCGCTCAGTGTGAGGACAAGGACCGTGGGCCAGAGTCAGCCAGACCGAGGCCTGGGGCAAATGCCCCTGAGCTCAGGCTTCTCACCCGTGCGGCAGGACAGGAGCAGCCCTGACGTGCCAGGGTGCTCAGTGAGGGTGGCATGAGCCAGCGGATATAACGCGCGTAGCAAACAGAGCCTAGCGTGAGTAAACGCTCACTGAAGGGTGGATTTTAAACTTTACAGGAGGTCTTTACGCTTGACAGAGACGTCTGCAGGATGTTCCCATCCCCGGGCTCAGGCGCATGGACTGAAATCCCTACCAGCGGGGTCCTGTGCCTTACGCGAGCTAGTCGTGTGAGGGCTGACAGCTTACTAGCCACCCAGTGCTGACACCTGGCAGCCCTCAGCAGCCGATGCCACGCCTTCCGCACAACATCGGCCCGCCAGCCGTCCCGGAGCGACCTCAGCGGGAGACGCAGGGGTGGCGCGTCGGGAGCCGCTGGAAGCTCCTCGGCCACCGGGACCGCAGGGGCTGCGGCCACGGGCCGGGGTGAGTAGGCAGAGGCTATTTTTACGTGGCATGTCTTGGCTATTTCAAGGTTCGGATTTTTATTTTTTTTTTTAACACAAGAGGAAGTTGTACTTTCTCATGACTCACTTCTTTCAAAATGGTGTCCTCGGGCATCGTTAGGGCCTCGTTCACATTACCATGTCATTCAGAACTTGAAAAGGCTAACAGTTTAGAATTACGTCTGGATTCTAAAGCTGGAAAGAACACTGATGTTAGTATTTTTCCACAAAAAATTTAACATAGTATTTTCTGTTGAAAAATATGTGTATAAAACACGAATCTGAGGGCGCCTGGGTGGCTCAGTCGTTAAGCGTCTGCCTTCGGCTCAGGTCATGATCCCAGGGTCCTGGGATCGAGCCCCGCATCGGGCTCCCTGCTCAGCGGGAAGCCTGCTTCTCCCTCTCCCACTCCCCCTGCTTGTGTTCCCTCTCTCGCTGTGTCTCTCTCTGTCGAATGAATAAATAAAATCTTTAAAAAAAAAAAAAAAAAAAGAAAAAAAAAACACGAATCTGAAAGATGTTAGATTATTACCCTCCAGAATACCTTCGAGCTCACAGGCTCCTGACAAAACAGAAAGCTTGCAGGGACCACACGGGCCGCCTGCGGCGCCCGTAACCGGAGGGGCACCCCGTGCCCGACGCGCCCTCGTCCGACCAGACGCCTCCACTCCCAGCCTGGAACCAGCCTCTGTCCTCTCGGGGGGGAACATGCTGGCCCCCATGCTGCCAACGCAGCGGCCATCTGCTTTATTCACACTCAGTAATACAAAAGATCACGCTCAGTTCAATCTCACAGCTTCAAAAAGTCACTAAGAGGAAGGTATGAGACCCACTGAAATGTGGTGATGTCCACGAACACCGCACAACGTGGCGCAAGCAGGTCCCGCAGATGTGCAGACTCCGCCGGCCTTTCTCCCAGGCGATGGTGAATCCCAACCCCCGCCGGTGCGGTAGGAGACAGCAGCTGCCTGCAGGACGGTCAGGCACCGGGGGTCCCTGGGACTGGGACTAAGTCCACCCCGAGCGCACAAGAGTCGCGGCCGAGGCGGGGAGGAAGAGGAGGGGGCCTCTCGGGTCGGTCACCAACGCCTGCTGGACAGGTGCACGCAGGCGGTTTCAGGAGCAAAGGGAAGGGGAGCGCTGCGACATGACTAACACTGAGAGCAGAAAAACAACTCTGATTCCTAATGGACTTGCCCCAAATACCTGCTATTTCTGGGGTTTAAATTTCTTTCTGGAAATGCTTTTGTGAAAGTCCTAGGTTAAATTCTCTAAGTATAATTAGTACAGTACTCTCTAGGCTTAGGAAATCCAGTGCTTAGTTTTAAAAACAAGCAAGACCATTTCAGTTCCAACAAATGACGACGGGTCATCATCTGAAAGGTACACAAGACCTACTTCCAATGCTTTCACGCTTAAAAAAAATTGTATCAGTGGGTGAAGAAAAGCAGTTAAATCGGGAAACTTCCATAAAAATGTGTAGTGGGACCGAGCTCATTGCCACAGTATGGGAGAAAAAAGGCCAGCAAAAAAATGGTTAATGCTGGCCTTCTCAGGAGGCCGTCCAGCGGTGCAGAGCACAATGGGCGGCCCTGGGAAGCCTATAAAGCCTGCAGTGCCCCGGTGTCCGGAGCAATGACCGGCATTCTGGCAGGTCAGCCTCGTGCACCAGGCCTCCCTCCCCAGGACCACCGCTCCGGCATTCTTCGACGGGTGGAAGCAAGTTCAGAATCCCCACCACCCGAGGGAGAGCTGCAGCTGCGCCTCCAGCCTGCCGTGAGCACGTTTGCAGAGGCTGGCTGACAAGCCTTCCAAGGGACGGGGGAAGGGTCTGCTCAGAACCGGCCCAAGTTGGGGTGGCTGGCTGCGGCGCAGGTGAGTCTCCATGCTGGGTTCCTGGTTCTGCGTTGGGGGCGATGGAGACCGCCGGGCGGACCTGGCTCAGTGGTCTCGGGTAAAGTGCCGCATGTTATGCTTGCAGCTGGATGCAGACGTGGACACACAGGCCACGCTCTGGCGAGAGGGGCGTTGAGGCTACAGACCCCCTCCTCCACATAAGAACCCAGACATGGCTCTCACAAGCTCAGCGTGACTGTAGTCGGGGAGGCTTATGCACAGAGGTTCTTTCTGTAACGCACGCCGAGAATAATACCCAGTATTCTGCTGTATTTCGCTCAAGCAAGGGGCTGTCTCGCATTAGGACAATCAGACGGCTGTCTACAGTACCACTCTTCAGTCACTCAATGAAAACACTCGCCCAAGCCACACGTCTGGGCGGATTAGTATTCCTTCACAAAGATACACACCCGGTAGATTTGACAAATGTGGTTTTAGTTTTCTAGAACTAGACAAGCAGTGGAAACGTGAAACAAAACGATACCAAACTGTTTCATGCTCATCTTTATAAATTCATGGTCAACACTCAGGAGGGTGCTGTGGCGGTAGGAAATGCACCCTACTTCCTGTGTCGGTTCTAGGCCGCTATGAAATAGCAGTATTTGCCAAGGATCAAAAGACTCAGGTACATGGGAAAGAAGTGCAGGACTTGCTTTAAAACTCTTTCCACACGGCCTATCTTGACAAACACAGGAACAGGACGAGTGTGCGTGGTGGGCTCCCTCACCTTCAAGCTTTCCTCTGGAAGCATCAGAAACGGCCCCAAGTTTCCACATTTAGAGAGCAAAACAAGCACTCGCAGCACTCTTTACAAAGAAATTAAAAACAGAGGCTTTAAACGTTACAGATAGTATCTGGGAACAATGACATTTATGTGGTTCAAATTGGTACTATCTACTAAAGATGAATAAAAAAATGCAAAATAACTAATAAACTTATCATCACCGCTAAGCAAAGCTTACTGAATATTTTTTAAATAATAACTGACCCTAAGGCTGTGATTTATGTTTTTTTGCTTTTCTGCCCTTTTTTTTTTTTAAGCAGTATTTTCAAGCAGTTGTTCAATAAATGTCTAGTCTGGTTTGGCAACACTTCAAAAATGACTCCTAATGATCTCACAGGGTAGAACAAGAACTCTCAACAGAAAAACAATTCAAGTCCATTTTAATGTGCCAGGTCGGCTTCCTTGGGGTCTCTCTCATCCTCTGTGGCGGGCCCCCCCTCGATGCAAGGGCACCCCTCCCCAGCTGTGACGGCCCAAATACCACCGCGGCTGCCCAGCGAACCCTGGCTGACTTGCCTGTCAAGACCGCGGATGAGCCAGGCGTGGTGGACGGCCCCGTAGGCTAGACCTGTCAGAGCAAAGGTCTAAAGGGCTTTGCTCAGGCTTTTTTTTCCCCCAGCTTCTAGGTTACAAACATTACAAAAATATATTAGATTTTACAATAATTTATGAAAACATTGGATAAATATTTACTAAAGCCAGTACCATTTTTATGATTTTTTCTCTTTCATTTCGTATCATGAAAAAAGTTTCATTTGGGGCACCCAAGCTTAGGTTAGCAAAAAAAAACAAAACCAAAAAACAAACTAGATTTCTTTTATCTGCTTTATTGTAAGAGATTCTGCTCCAGTTTCCACGAAGCATTCTGGGTCTACTATCTTCAGAGAAGCTGGGTTTTTCCCTTCCCATCTTAGTTCTCTTTCCAACAGCTGCTGAAATAAATTTTATTTCCTCTGCTGGCAAATAGTACTTTTCCTGAGATTTCCATACCCAACAGCCATGTTACTTCATAAGCCTGCTATTCAACTATTTTAAAAAATAGGCGTCCACCGCGCATTAGGATGACTCACAGTCCAGGCTCCAGTCAGACTGAGCGGCCCGGGAGCCCTGGGGACAGAAAACGGGGCATTTTCTATACTTAATTCTTCTTCCCCAGCTCAGTGACAACCATCTCTCCAAGACACTAAGGACCTCAAGTCCCAGCCTTCCCTTCACACGCATGTGCCTGCCGTCACCCTGTGGCCATCTGCTGCAGAGACCGTCCTCATCAGAAAGCCATCAGAAAGCCGTAGAGACTTGAACCAAAGACTTACTCCTGTTCTGTATGCTTCTCTCAGGTGCGCAGGTAGTGAGCGCCATCCGGTGGGCGCTGAACACAGTAGTCGACACCCAGCAGACGCCCAGAAAAAGAGTCACTCGCGGTGTGGACATGGATAACCTTCTCCATTTGCTCAGCTTTCTGCAAAACAGACCCACACTGCTTCCGGTGGTGCCTGTGATGAGTTCTGCTCTTACAAACATCTGGCTCACTTCAAAGAGCATCACCTTTCTTTCTAGAGATGGATTTATCGTTTAAGTTGGATTTCAGTGAGCTGTGCGGCAAACCGTGAAAGCTGTGCATCTGGGGATATGGACGTGACTTCCCCAGTGCCCGTCTTGGGCATGGAGACGCACCCCAGCACCTCCAACAGCACCCCCCCAGAGCTCAACCTGTCCCGCGCACTCACTGGCACCGTCCTGGCGAACCAGACAGGAGAGCTCTCCGAGCACCAGCAGTACGTGATTGGGCTTTTCCTCTCCTGCCTGTACACCATCTTCCTCTTCCCCATCGGTTTCGTGGGGAACATCCTGATACTGGTGGTGAACATCAGCTTCCGGGAAAAGATGACAATCCCGGACTTGTACTTCATCAACCTGGCGGCGGCTGACCTCATCCTGGTGGCCGACTCCCTGATTGAGGTGTTCAACCTGGACGAGCAGTACTACGACATCACTGTGCTGTGCACCTTCATGTCCCTCTTCCTCCAGATCAACATGTACAGCAGCATCTTCTTCCTCACGTGGATGAGCTTTGACCGGTACATCGCCCTGGCCAAGGCCATGCGCTCCAGCCTGTTCCGCACCAAGCACCACGCCAGGCTGAGCTGCGGCCTCATCTGGATGGCCTCTGTCTCTGCCACGCTGGTGCCCTTCACCGCAGTGCACCTGCAGCACACGGAGGAGGTCTGCTTCTGCTTTGCAGACGTCAAGGAGATCCAGTGGCTGGAAGTCACCTTGGGTTTCATCATCCCCTTCGCCATCATCGGCCTGTGCTACTCGCTCATCGTCCGGGTGCTCATCAAAGCTCACAAACACCGAGGCCTGCGCCCGAGGAGGCAGAAAGCCCTCCGCATGATCTTCGCAGTGGTCCTCGTGTTCTTCATCTGCTGGTTGCCAGAGAACGTCTTCATCAGCGTCCACCTGCTGCAGCGCACACAGCCAGGAGCTGCTCCCTGCACCCAGTCTTTCCGCCACGCCTACCCGCTAACTGGCCACATCGTCAACCTGGCGGCTTTCTCCAACAGCTGTCTGAACCCCCTCATCTACAGCTTTCTGGGAGAGACTTTTCGGGACAAACTGAGGCTGTACATTGAGCAGAAAACCAACATGTCAGCTCTGAACCGTTTCTGCCATGCTGCCCTGAAGGCAGTCATCCCAGACAGCACCGAGCCGTCGGATGTGAAGTTCAGCAGCGCCGTATAGAGGCGGCCGAGCGGTGTCAGCACAGGCCCAACACTGTGTCACCCCAGGGCAAGGCAGGAGGAAGGGCTAGGCCACACCGTGCCCTGAGCCCGGTCAGAACTTGCCAGCCCGCCTGTGCCCCAGCTGTGGGCACACGTGGGCTCTGAGGAGCCCACCCTGCAAGCCACCCTGACTTTGGGCCGAGCACACAGCACTGGGGCTCCCCACCCACATCACGGCTGCGGGGCATGGGGCTGGCGTGAGCAGGCGCCGGGCATGGGGGCCACTCTGCACACACTGTGCCCCACAACAAAGGATGTTTCTCATGTTGGCCAATGAAAGCAAAACCAAGGAGACATTCTGGAGGCAAGACCTTAGTTTCAAGGTCGATCTGCCATAAATCTGGCACCCTTGGGAGACAGAACACACTCAGCGGATCTGAACTGGATACTGTGGTCCATCTCCCACGTCTGTGGCCTATGGTTTATTATGCGTACTAACAAGCGCACTCGAGTTAGAGGGGAATGGAGAAGCGCTTCTCCCAGGCACACCCCTCAGAGCGGCCCCTCGCCGACAGCAACTGCGTGACCCTGAGCACTCGGGCCGCCTCAGCCGGAAGGCTCTTCTGCAACCAGAGACCCCCCTGCTGTCTGAGTCGCCGGCCCAGTGCTGCCTGTTTGCGGGCGTCTCTGCACCTACACCACCAGGGAAGGAGCCCATGGGGGTACAGGCTGGGGAGAAAGTGGGCCTCTGAGAATAACAGTGGGGACGAAGATGACGGCAATGTATACAGTTTTCCTTAAAACGTACAAAAGAAAAACTAGTGATTGCTAAGAACGTCCAGCCTTTCTCAATAAAACATAGTCACGTCCTGATTCTCACTTCTCTGAGTTGTTCGCTGCAGTGGCAGGAGGTGGGGGGGGGGCGCAGCAGGGTGGGGGTCCTTGAGCCTCAGCAGCAGAACCAGTCTCTCCTCACAAGGATGCCCGTCCCTGGCGTCACTAAGCTCAGGACCCAGCCAGAGCTCCCTCATAGGACCAACGTCTAAACCCAGCCAGCAGCACGCACCTGGCATCTCCAAGATGTCTGACTCTGCTGCACAACCCTGCGTGCCAGAGCAGGCATCACGGAGATGCACCACAGGCCCTGGTTCTTCCAGAAGGCTCTGTCCTATCAGCACCAGGTACGGTGCCTGCAGTAGCTCAGAGTGCTCGCGAGGCAGCTGGGGGGCAGAGGGGCTTCTGTCCTCCAGGACAGGCCAGCTGGGGGCCCTGCCCTCCAGTGTGGGCTGGGGCTGGGGGTGCCAGCCTCTAATGTGGGCTAAGACTGGGGACCCCTGGTCTCCCTTTTGGGCTGAGACTGGGGAGCCCTGGCCTCCAATGTGGGCTGAGGCGGGATCAAAGTGAACCCCACTCGGCACCTGGGTGGCTCAGTTGGTTGAGCGGCTGCCTTCGGCTCAGGTCATGATCCTGGAGTCCTGGGATCGAGTCCTGCATCGGGCTCCCTGCTCAGCGGGGAGTCTGCTTCTCCCTCTGACCCTCCCCCGTCTCATGCGCTCTCTCTATCTCATTCTCTCTCTCAAATAAATTAATTAAAAAAAAAAAAAAAATCTTAAAAAAAAAAAAAAGTGAACCCCACTCCTCCTGCCCCATACGCTCCACTCAGGGGGCCCACGTCCCCAGAACAGGGGGCCCTCAAGGATTCTCACACAGGCAGGGCTTCCTGCGGGAGAGGCGAGACAATGTTTAGGTAATAGGGAAATGAGCCATTTGAAGTTTCAGTGGTTTTTATGGGTGCAAATCTTCAAGAAAGAGAGCGTCCGTCCCAAGTAAATATTTGCGCCGACCAACTGTGACCCTGCAGAGATGCCATCTCCAGCACCCAAGTCCCACTCCAGACTTGCTTTCCAAATAAACATCCCCGTTGCAGGAACGGACGACCCACCGGCTGCTGAGGACGGTTCCCACGCACTGGGAGCTCTGGTGTGGGGAATACCGCTGCCGGGTGGCCGCGCGAGCTCGCCCGCGGCGCTGTCACAGGACACCCACCCTGCAGCCGAGGTGAGGGGGGCACCTCCCAAGGAAGAGTCCTCCTTCCACCCTCTGCCTCCCCAGAACCTCCAAAGCCACGAGTCTACGCGGGGTACAGACACCGCATTGATGCACCTCATCCTATAAACGCCAGGAGAGGTTCTAAGATGCCTTCCCTCACACATCCGCTGAGTCCCCCGTGGGACAGCTTCTCAGGATGGGCTCTGCCCCAGCCCAGGGCCTGGTCAGAGCAGATGGCCACGCCCAAGGACCCGGCCTGCAAACCCTGCTCCTTACCAAGCCCCCCCTTTGACTTCAGTGCTGACAACTCCAAGTTGCAGAGCGGATGCACAGACTGGCAGCCCAGCCGCGAGCATCTGACTATGTGCAAGCGTTCATCAAACACATGCACCATTCCCAGTGTGAAAAGCGGTGGCAGGGAGGTGTCTGAAGACTACACAGAGCCTGGAGACCCAGGCTGTTTAGCTGTAGCTCTTGAGAAAGAGTGGGGAGGCAGACAGCACATCAGGGAATCAGGCCTGCCCTCTGATCCTTCCAATAAACCCATGAGGCACACACTGTCCCCATTACTCAGAGTCCTGAACTGCTTGAAATCTTGAATGGTAATGAGGTAGCCAGGAACTGACCCACAGCCTATGTCTCCAAAGCCCACGTCCCTTCCTCTACAGCACTCGGGGATCAAGAGGTCAATCAGGGTCACAGGCTCAATCCTTTCCCAAAGGTGCACCAGACGGGACGTTCTGGGCAGGAAGGAGTGGAATGGAGAGCCCCTCCAAAGACGTCTGGGCAGGAACCGTGCCTGGCCAAAGCCCCAAAGCACCGGTCAAGGGCAGGGACCTCCTATCCCCAGGCAGCCCTCCACATGGGCTGCCATCCACATGGCGGACATGGCTGTGAGAGCTGGAAAAGGCCAGCCCTGCACTCATCAGCCATCTCCTGCTCCTGAACGGCCTCACCAGCAGGTCTTTCACAGCTGGTGCTTGCCCGGGGCACAGGTCCAACAGGGCCAGACACAGCTCCTACCTCTAACCTTTCGAAGCCCATCTCCTGATGTGTAAACTGGCAGCAGAACTCCCCCAGAGAGTCCACTGGACGGTCACTAGAAGGGCAAGTGCAAGGTAGAGATCCTGACTCAACAGAAAGGAATTCTTAGCCCAGGCTGGACAGGCGGCCTCTGGAGTCTTCTCTGAGCCCGAGACCCTAGAGCCTGCGTCAGAGACGACGGAGCCTGTGTGTGCAGGCTGCCTGGCCCATTCAAACGCAGGCCATTCTCAGAAGCATTTGCCTGAGAGCAGAGGCTGATTTAATTATTTTGTCAGGAACACCACAAGATAAAATCAAGGCATTTGGTTGCCTTGCTGTTTCCTGGTAGCCTGGCTCTCCCAGGCACTGATGCTCTGTAAACCCACCAAGAGCTCAAAAGTACGGAGCTGTAAGCACACAAAACCCACTGGTGCTAGCACCGAATAGGACTTAATAATTTTCTTTGTGCTTAATAATTAACTCTTGATTATGAGGGTGACACTTCCCAGACCCTGCATCCCCCTGGGAGGGGTGGAGGCATTTGGGCCACTACAGCCTCCCTGGGACGTGCCCTCTCGTCTGGTGGTATGGGTGAAGCAGTCCTGAAGCTTTTACACACATTCTGAATGGAGCATGTTCGTCACTGAGCCCAGTTGTTCCCAAGCGGACAGCAGGAGATGCAACGTGGAAGGGAGAAGGTCAGGCAGGCAGGGCCCTGGGGTTGATGGAATTGGGGGTGTCCAGAGAACCCCGAGATCTCTAAACTAAGAGCATGTGCAGGGCGGCACAGGGCGTGTGCTCGTGCGTGATCTTACGCTCGCCAGCTCCGTCTGCTCCCAGAGGCCAGGAAGGGCCTGCGTGGCTACGGGCCCGGCAGCACCCAGGCCATCCCCCTGAGAAGAAACGAGGCTCCTCAGAGAAATGGCCAACTCAGGCAGGCAGGAGTACAAGGTGAGCCCTGGCACGTGGTGTTCTGCCAGAGGGAAGAAAAGCTTCAAGAGAACGACAGAGTCCCATTAAAGTGACACGGGGCCCTACCGGAAGGGATCCTACCAGCCAAATTCAGCATCAGGACAATTACAGACAGATGAGAATCCACGGTCCAGTCCAGCAATGAGTACAGTAAACATAACGTACATGAAATGAACGCTGGAATAAACAAACACAGTACAGTCACACAGAGTGAGTGAGCCTTGCCTGCCTGAGAGCGGACGGCTCCCACGGGCTGGTGATGGGGGAGGCTACTGTAGCGGTCTCAGCGAAGCCCGGGACAGGCGAGAATTCCTAATGGAGGCTAAACCCAGGACACCTGATGGAGCAGGACATCTGTAGTGGCTTCGTGCGTCCCGTCCATCCGGCCGGCCGGCTGCTTCTGTGTCGGGGAGACAGGCACCACATAACAGAGACGGGACGGCCCTTCACGGAGAGCCGACGAGGAACTCACACGGGCAAGGGCGGTCCAGATGTGGACCCTAAACAGTGCACGACGTCTCCATGTCCTATCTGGGATTGTGACCTCAACCTGGACAGGAAGAAGTATCAGAAAATCCAAAATGCGGATGGGGTAATGATCCAAAACGACACGTCAAAGAGACAAAGAAAGGCAGAGGAAGTGTCCCAAATTAAGAGAGGGTAAAGAGAGAAAGCAACTCAATGCAGCATGTGACCCTCAACAGGACGTTCTGCTAGAAGGAAATGCTGCAAGGGTACTGCTATGGGGCCAAGGGACAGGAGGAACTGCTTGGTGCTGAGAGCTGTCCCGTGGTACATGAGATAATGCTCTTCTTCTAAGAAAACACACAATTCAGTATTCATGGCTGGGGCATATCCACAGAAAGACGCAGACTGAGGACAAGCATGCACACAAATGTCAAAGCAAATGGGACAAAAGGTGCAGAATGTCCATTCCAGGCCTGGGTATAGACCCAAAAGAACTGAAACAGGTGTTCAAACAAAAACTTGTACCTGATTACTCACAGCAGCACCATTCCCAATAGCCAAGAGGTAAAAACAACTCAAAGGTCCACCAACAGCTGATGTTCTAGCCACCAACAGATGATGGTCTGGCCACACAATGGGATCCTATTTGGTCACATAAGGGAATGAAGCACAGACACCTGCCACGGCGTGGACGAACCCTGAAGACCTGAGGCTCAGAGAAAGAAGCCAGACGTGAAGGGCCATGTGGTCTATGACTCTGTTCAGCAGGCCCATCTGCAGCGACCGGAAGCAGGCAGGGGGCGCAGGGGCCGGGGGAATGGGGAGGGATGCTAACAGGGACCAGGTTTCTCCAGGGGGCGAAGAAAATATTCTAAAATTAGATCGTGGTTAACAGTCAAATAACTCTGTGAATACACTGAAAACCACTAAGTACACACTTTAAAAGGGTGAATTTGCGTTACGTAAATTACGTCTCAGAAAAAGCTGCTGTTTAAAAACAAACCCACCACCCCTCCTGGTCATGTGTTCCCACAGCGGTTCTTCCCTGCTAGGACACGGGCTCGCGCCTGTAAAACCACTCGGTGCCCTCCAAGGCAGTGCGGGGTCTGCCGGCGCTCTTCCCTCCACCCGCCAGGCGCTTCACGGGTGCCAGGAACACCTGCCAACGGGAAGGCTGATCCACCCAGGGTCCCAGAAGCTGCCTTCTCCTAACGAACACTCTCTCCTTGCACACTGCCACGCAGTTCAGGCTTTACTTTCTTTTCCATGGTGGGAAACTGAGCATTTGGGTGTCTTCTGACATGCTGGCAAATTAAAAACAGACCAACAGAACTTGAATAAGAAGTAAAGCTGAAGGGGCGCCTCGGTGGCTCAGTCGGTTAGGCGTCTGCCTTCGGCTCAGGTCATGAACCCAGGGTCCTGGGATCGAGCCCCACGTAGGGCTCCCTGCTCAGTAGGGAGCCTGCTTCTCCCTCTATCTCTCCCCCTGTTCGTGCTCCCTCTTTCTCTCTCTCTCTCTCAAATAAATAAATAAATCATCTTAAAAAAAAAAAAAAAAGAAGTAAGGCTGAATTTACTAAGGGCTGAGAGGAGTGGCCAGGCCGGTCAGGCAGGGCCAGCAGCCCGAGGGCGCCAGTCTCCGAGGCTGACCCTCCAGCCCCCAGCTCAGAGAGGAAGCAGGTCAGTGGGCACCTCTCTGCTGCGTACTGTGCTGGGGCACCTTCACAGGGCCAGCTGCTCGGACCCCAGGAAACACAGGCTTCCTTACCAGACCTATTCTTACCCACGCCTGCACTATGCACCTTCTGTTTGGGACAGAGCCCCTCCTGGGCACGCGGAGGCTCAAGATGCATGACACTCGTCATGTCCCTGTTTCTCCTCTCAGGTCAGGTGAGCTGAGCACCGAGGTCCATCTCTGCACCCGTGCTCATCACCTGAGCCAGGGAAGAGAAGCCTGCGCTTCTTCACACAACTCATCACTGAGGCCGAAGCCTGCTGCGGATCTGATCGGTGAGCACTCCACCTTCCCAGCTTCTGGCGGGACGGGGGTCAGCCGCCCAGCAATCGCCAAAAACTGGAAGGGAAGGAGGGAGGAGGGTGGTGTCATGGGTAAAATGCCCAGCAGGTCCCAGCCTCTCCCTCCCTCCCACCCTCCCGAGTGCCCTACCCAACCCCATTCTATCCACAGGACAAACTACAGGACGGTGCAGCCACCATGTCAGCAAGCCCTTGCCAAAGACAGAAGAGTCCCAGATAAGTGGGGTGGCCCTGTCCAAGACAGCGGACAGCCACAGGGGGACCCGCCAAGGCAGGGACAGCCACAGTACCCACTTCCAGGAACACGAGGCCTGGCGCAGCCCCATCCAAGGCTCCCGCCCTCCCCGATGAATGGTCCAGGCCAGAGAGCATGTGCGCTGCCTCAGACCTCGCCTCCACACCCAGTTCTGTGTCGGCAGAGAAGTGCTGGCAGCTGTGAGTTAATCTGGTGTTTGCCATTGTCCAGTGGGCGGGGGTTCTCGTCTGGGAACAAGGGTTTTAAAAGCCAAAGAAACACAAAACAAAAGTGCATCAAACCTGACTGTAATTCTAGGCCTTTATCCCAGGGTGGAATCAATCTAAAACTTATCACAAGAAATCAGCTGTAGGGAGTCCTGGAAAGATGCCAGTTAGTATCAGAAAAGGCCACGTCCCCCAGTCTCTCCCGGGGGGGGGGGGCTGGTTCTGCTGAATGCAGACATCTACTGACAGGAAGTCCCTTACAAGTTCCTGCACCTTCTTCCTTCCTCCTGCCCCTGCCCGGAGAGTTCCTAATGTGCTCGCCCACCTTCTGCCTCCCGGCCCCCTTCTCCTGGGACCTGAGCTCCCAGAGCAGGGGGCTGTATGAGACCCCACAGCAACTAGAACAGGGCTCTGCGGGAAGCACTTGCTACGCAGAAGAAGGAAGACCCCAGCGGCGGCTCTCAGCACCTCAATGTGGCTCTGAATGGTCACCTGGAGCACGGGTGAGTGCTCAGCGCCCACCCCCCACCCCAGGAGGCCAGGATCTCCCAGGAGGGTCACAGCAAACTCCTGCAGCCAGCAGGAGAGGTCAGAGACACAGCCCCGACCAGGACACTCAGTCTTCAGCAAACAACACAGCTTTTCCCTTTGCGGACTCAAAAATGTAAATTCCCCCAAATGAAGAAAATCAGAGCAGGCCCCTTCAGAGTCCCGACTCCTCTGAAGAGTGAAAAGGCAGAAGGCTCTTGCCCACGAAGTCACTGCACAGAACTGCCCCCGAGGGACTGCAGTCTGTCCCCTGGGCTCAAAGACCGGGTCGAAGGAAAACACCCAAATCCGCCAGGTGGCCCCATCAACCTGCCCCCGATAACAGTGGACATGGCTCGATCAGGCCACATACATCATTTCTACACCTTAAAAACATAGGAAACCTGAAGGCATTGGGGGGGTGGGGGAGGCGCCCAGACCAGTTTCTAGAAGAAAGCAGGAAATAGGGAAGGGGAGTTGCAATGTCCTGAGGGCACCCGTCACCCCACGTGGCCCACAGTGAGCCGAGGCTGCAAAAGGCTGCGCTAGAACCCCCAGCTGACACACTGGTGACCCGAGCCCCTGTATCACCTTTGTCCCACCCCTGCAAGTGCACACGCACACACACGCATGTGTGTGCACTGTATGTACGGCAGGCTAGAGACCAGACGCCCTTGGTGCCGAGGAGCGCACAGCTGCCCTGTGACAGGGGGACTGAGGAGACGGCCGCTGCGGCGTGGCGGGGCTGGGGAGCCAGCCTGGGGCAGGCGTCGAGGTGGTGCTCCTCTGCCGCACCCCAGACCCGCTGCAGGAGCCGACCTAGGCTTCCGGGAGGACACGGCCATCCCAGGCGGCGGAAATGCCCGGAAAGATTTCTGAAGCGCGGTGACCAGGAGGTGCGGGAAGACGGCCGGGGACGCAGGGAGAGCAGCGGCCGACGCACGGGTGCAGACGGGCTCCACGCTGGAAGACCACGTGCGACGCCTAAAACAACTGCTTATCGCACTTAGAGAAACAAGCATCAAACTTGAAAATATCTGCAGGGAACATAAAACTATAAAAAGAAACAGGAAGTAGAGCAAATATTCCAAAAGCACAAACTTTCACAATCTCCAAGTCGTATGAAATAGATCATTTCAAGAGCACCGTAACTACTGAGGAAACTCAATCCACAATGTAAAAGCCCCTGAAAAAGAAACCTCCAGGCCCAGAGGGTTTCACTGCTGACGTTAACTAAACATTGTAAGAAGAACTGACACTAAATACCGATTCAAAATCAAAGACAGTACAAAAAAACCTGCAGATCAGTGTTCCTCATGAATACAGATGCAAAAGTCCTTAAAATGCTGGCAACAGAATTCAGCACCACGTAAATGTCACTAGCTACTGGGACCACAGAGGACACAAGGCGGGTTCAACGTTCAAGTACCCCTCAGTGTCGCATGCCGTAGTACACAGGCCGAGGAAAAATCACATGAAAAATCACAACAACTGATGCAGAAAAAGCACTAGACAAAATTCATGATAAAAACTTGAAAAGATGAAAAGAGAGTTTCCTCAACGGGATGCCGAACATCTACTCAGTGTGGAATACAGCAGAGGGGAGCGGGACCCCCAGGTCCGAACCTGAGTGGGAAGGCCACTGGAAATCACTGACCGACAGCAGCGCTCAGAGCAGCCCCGAGGGAGGAGGTAAGGAAGACCGGGAAGGGTGAGGGCCGGAGCCAGGATGTGCCGGGCTCTGGTATATGCTGAAGTCGCCAGGACTCGCCGACGGACTGGATGGGGGTGGGGGAGGCAGCTGGCATCAAGAGACGAACACAAAGATGAAAGGACACGCACGGGGACTCCCTCGTGCGAGGACCCGGAGTCGTCAGACTCACGGACACAGAGGGTAGACGGCAGGGTCCATGCGTCACGGGGACAGGGTCTCCGTGCGCGGAGATGGCACGTTCTGGAGCCGGACGGGGAGCCGGCTACACAGCAGCATGGATGTGCTCGGTGCCCCCAAACTGTGCACTGAGAGTGGTGAAGATGGTCCATTTTATGTTACGTGTATTTTACCAGAATAAGAACAAATACAAGCATTTTGCCTGAGCAACTGGAGCAGTGCTGTTGTCAGGGGAAGGCTGAGTGAACGGCTCTGGGGAGAGCGAGGACTTGAGTCTCAGTTACGTCTTGAGTTCCCCGTTGGACGTCCAAGCGGGACACTGAGTGGGAAGGGATTTGAGGTCTCCGGGCTCTGTGCTGGGGCTACATGTCAGAGTGGTGGCACCTGCACCTGGAACCAAGTCACTCAGGAGGCCAGCGCGGGAGCTCAGACAGCAGACAGCCAAGCACCAGGCCCCAGGTCTTCCAGCACAGAATGTGTGCATTTACCAAAATCTTCGAAGCTGGGTAGTTCAGATCTTTGCCTTTTATTCCGAGGCAATTTTCCCTCTAAATACAAAACCATCAAAATATTAAAAGCCCACAATGCGATGCTACTCAAACATACAATATTACTAAAAGTCTGATGAGACTAACTGCTATAAAAAAGGTCTATTGTGAATTCTCGTCTGCTGCTGTGGGAATGTCGTTGGGTTTGCACTTTTGAGAAGTCACTGGGGGTGTGCCAGGCTGCTTCTACAGTGGTCCCAAGGGTCCCCACATCCCGACAGCCATGCCCTCGTGTGCGCTGGACCCTGCAACATGCTTTTAACCTAGAGACTGCAGCAAAAGTGATGGAAAATCACCTCTGAGACCAGCTATAAAAGATCATGATGTTCCTTTGTGTGCCCTCTCTCTCTCTCTCACTTTGACAGAGCGAGGTGCCACACCGTGAGCTCCCCACGGAGAGGCCCACATGGCAAGGCGCTGAGGGCAGCCTTTGGCCAACAGCTGGCAAGGAAGCAAGGCCCTTGGTGTAACAGCCAGTGAGGATGAATCCTCCCTATAGCTGGGGAGAGAGGGTGGATGCAGATCCCCATGCCCGGAGCCCCATCGGGCCTTCAGGTGAGACCACAGCCCCAGCCACACCCCACCAGCAGTTTGAGAGAGACTGAGCCCCAAGACCCAGCTAAGCCCCACCCAGACCCAGATCCACACAAACCTGGTTATTTTAAACCACTAAATTTCGTAGTAATTTGTTACATAGCAATAGACAACCATGCTGCGGGTTTATCTAATGGAGATGAAGATCCACTAATCCCAAGACCCTGCAATTCCACAACTAGGTGTACAGCCCCAGGGAAACGTGTGCACATGCATGACAGGACACACGTATGAACGCATTGATCACAGCACTGTTTATAATTGCCAAAACCTGGAGACAAGTCAAATGACAACCACCGGAATAACGGGTAAACCATGGTATATTCACACACAGAAAAAATGTACACTCCAGAGCCACACAGCAGCGCACGGCTAATGAATACCAATAAAGTTCAGCTAAAAAACAAAACAAAACAAAACATGCATAATGCAAGTGCATCCACACAAAGCTCAATACAAGCACAAGCAAACTGCACACTGGGAGAACACCTGAGCAACACAACTCCGGAGAAAAACAAGGAGGTGACGACAGGAAGAGCCGGCGTGGTCCTCTGTCCTGAGCTGTCTGTGGCCTCCTCTAAGCTGTGTGTACCCCCTACTTGTGTATCTCATAATAAAAAGGGAAGGGGGAGGAGGAACAGGAGGGAAGGAGTCCACCACAGAGTCCGGCGATCCGCAGCCGTAAATGAAACCCGCAGCTGCTCAGTTTAAAACCAGAGGCTCAAACGAGAATTCAACACTAAGAGTCACTACCAGCCCCCAGGCTAAAACGGCCTTACTTCCTCAGTAAAAGCAAAGGAGCATTACAAACCCCACCCCACACTCCATGCTCCTGTTCTTAAAGGTTAAGTTGGGTAAAGGCTAAGATCAGACAGGACGTTGATGACACGAGACACTGAACTAGAAACTTCAACAAAGAAGAGGAGCATCATCTCCTCCATGCCTCAAAACACCATCTGGAGAGAAGAAGTCTCCCCTAAAAGGGCAAACTTGAGAAGAAAGAAGAGGTGTATTTTTGCAGGGGGTCGACAGGCAGGAGTTCGGGCTGGGGAAGAGTCAGGAGAAGAGACAGAAACACGCAGCCTTTGTGCTACCCAGCTCCTTCCCCGCCCTGAACTGACTGCTTCCCCGCATTTCCTGGCTCCCTCCTTGGGGTTGGGGTCACCCGGCGCTGCTCCAACCCCCTGCAAGCCCAGGGACCCCCACGGGCCGAGCTTCTCTGCACCCAGCCACCCCATCAAGCTTATGTTAGTTCATTCCCCTACAAACACCTAGAAACATTTCTGGCTTCTTGCTTCCCTTAAGCTCCAGAGATGTACAATTTTGCCTTAAAAACTCTTAAGTACAGATTAGTCCACCAGTAATGAATACAAAAACTGAGAAAAAAAAAAAAGACTACATTTTCTATTTGTTTTTTATTTTATTTTATTTTTAGAGGAGGGTGGTGGAGGAGAGAGAGAATCCGAAGCGGGCTCCACACCCTGAAATCATGATCTGAGCCGAAATCAAGAGTCGGATGCTTAACCGACAAAGCCACCCAGGTGCCCCAAGACTGCATTTTCTATAAACAATTTATCCTGAGGGAAGGACCTGCCTGCTGGAGATGAGTGAACTCCTTCTCCCTAGCTGGCTGCCAGTGGACCGGCTCCAGGGCCAGTCCCCGGAGTTTGTCTGTCCCCAGACTCTGCAGAGCTGTGTGGCTCCTGGTTCAGTAACAGGCCACTGACTACTCAAGCGAATGCCCTGCCCGGACACGAGCACTCCAGGTCTGCCTTCTCAAAGTACAATCCTCCTTGTTTGTTTTTCTTGAAAAAAGTTCTATTTTCTTTTTAAAACCAAAGTTCCATAAGGTTGTGTGAACCCAGGACAGTTCTAATTTTCAGAGGGTTTACTTGCACAAGCTGCCAATGTGGGAGTTGAGGGTGTTTGTTTTAAGAGGATGCGGGGGCAGCAGGAAAGACAGAAAATACCACAGGTTTGAATTTCTTCCCTACAAAATACATACTACAGGGAAACCCAGTTTATATGCTCGGGACCATCTCCACCCTCTGCTCCGAGTTACAAATCTATGATTCCTCTTCAGACATGCTGGCAGCAAGCCTACCGGCCCAAAGAGCAGGGTGAGGGCGCCAGGCGGCCCGTGCATCCAGCACCGGCACTGCAGCCCAGCTGCTTAGCAACACCTGCGTCTTCGCCTGGCCCGGGGACGAGCTGCAGCTTCGAGAACAACTGACAGCCGTCGGGCCCTGCACAGCAAGGCGCAGCCCCAGGCTCTCGGGCCAGGAGCACTGCTCAGCCAGGGCCTGGAGGACACAAACTCGCGCGTGAACGTGGCCGCGCAGTGCCAGGGCGCTCTCTGAGAGCGGAGCCTCACACACACACACGAGCATACACACATGCACATGGGGATGTGTGAGCACTCACACGCACGTGCACGCACACTCGCTCTCAGGCTTGTAAACACTCCCCTGTGCATCACCCACGTCCTGGCTGACTAGGGTCCCCCAAGCCTGCCCTCTGGGAGCACACCGCCCACTCCGTCTGGCATGGTGGAGAGACCCCTCCATCCTGAAAACGATGGCAGATACCACGTGCCACTGGGAGAGGCAGGCACTCGTGGCTGCCGACATAAAACACGTGACCCATGTCTGGTCCTCAGGAATGGCTAAGCTCCTTCAACACAATTTACCATCACAGTGCGGCCACGCAACCCAGTCTTTGCACTTCATGAGGGACCGTCAGCCAGAAGCAGAAGCCGCTCCGTGAGACACCGCCCTCTGCCCCCCACACGTGCAAAGACAGAAATCCGGCCTCAGGTGCTACCAGTGCTCGTTAGGACCTGTCAGCACAGAGACAGACGTGGTCACCATGGCATCCCGAGGCTGGGAAGGCTGTCATCATACAGTCGCACAAATCATCCCTTGTGTTTCAATTCCCCAAGTGCAGCCGTACCATCAGAAGTTTGCCGATAAAACTGCTCATGAAGCCTGACTTCCTAATATGAAATCTGAGACGTATGAAATCCAGACCCCATTTTCACGTATTACTCGATTAAAGGAACAAATCACAGCGACAGGTACTGAGAGCTTACCACAGCCCAGCACCGTGCTACGCGTTTGCCGTGTGTGGTCTCGGGTCCTCTTACTGCCCCCTCGAGCTGGTGCGCGGTCACCCCGACTTCTCAGACGTGATGCTGGGGCACGGAGGGGTCACTCTGCCTCGGGTCAGGGGGTAAGGGGAGCAGGAGGGGGTCTGATCCCACAGCCAGACTCTACTAAGAACCTACCGGCCTTTACAGTAATAACGTAAACGGAACACCAATTCATAAAAGTGCCCTGAGCAAATGAGAGATTCACTCAAACCGTGCCTACGCCGCCCACACATTAATGCCACCCTCCCCGAAGGAGCTGTGCCCTTGTGTGTACCACTGTTCCAACAAGCAAGGAGCGACGACCGCGTCTTCAGCACTCACTGGCGGCAGGCGCCAGGTCACCCCTCAATCCATGGCCTCCGGCATCCTCATGGCCGCCCTGCACGCCACCCCCGCATGACCTCCATCTGACAGTCATCAGAGAGAAGCCTGGTGCCCCAGGCCACACCCCAGCCCACTGCCCTGCTGAAACCCAGGTCTACCCAGCAAGCCCATAACACTAAGCACTGCCCACAGGCCTCCTCCCTGAACTTGACAATGAGGTGATCGCGCCCGTGACAGACTCCCCTGGTGCCCATTCTCGCCTTCCTGCTTTCAGGGACAGAGCCCCCAGGTTTCGACCAGGCTCCTGGCTGCCCAGCTGGAGATGACAGTCAAGGCCTCACCCATGGCCAGACAGGAGCCGATGACTAAGGTGGGGTCAGCGGAGTGTGAGCGGAGGGCAGCCTGAGGCTTCCCAGTCATCTCCTCCGTGAAGACGAGGCCACTGGCCCCATTCCATCTGTCCCCTGCCCCGGATCCAGAACACTAGCACGGTGAGCCGCCACTGGGCACCCAGCGGGACAGCACCCCAGCGGGGCAGAGCAGTGAGACGAACCGGGCACAGGTGCCTGGACAGCCCAGGCCTGGGCCACTCACCCTGGGCTCTGGAATAAACATGTAGCCTGCCTGTCTAAGGTACTGAATCTTGGGATCTCCGTGTTAAAGGCGTCTGTCTATACCCTGATACATGTGCGTAAACCTCATGCTTAGATCCTACTTTCTGGTTCCTTCCCAAAACAGTCATGGAGCCCATTTTGCCCACCGAGCCCCATGCTCCATCTGCGGTATTCCCAATGGCGGCACCTGGACATTCATTCCAGCCTGCTGATGTCCTGCAGTCACACATACCCATCCTGCCCCTGAACCACGATCTGGTACCCAGGCCAGTTGGCCTGGTGGGGCGACGTGCCTGGCTTCAGGTGGCAGCCATGCTTAGTCCTGGAGAATGTGCAGGGCTCTGGGACGAATGGAGGCTTCCAGGAGGTAAGGACGGCATCGTCCAGATCAACCCGATGGTCACTGTGAGCCAGGTCCTCAACCTCCACTGTGATTCTTAGCCTTAAAAGATATTACCTATCAGCATGAAGTAAGAACTAATAAATACCTAGGAAGTCTGATATCCACACCTTCGCAACCGCATTCACTTATGTATCTGGGCAAACTGCAGTATGGTTTCCTCCAGGTTCATAAAAGTATATTCCTGAGAGAGGACCATGCAGCTCAGCCGGAAAAAGACCATCCTATGCCATTAAAACTTACCAAAAGAATGGCAAGTTTAAACTAGACACTGTTTATACTCCTAACAGCAGGAGACATGAGCTCTGTGCCTGGGAAAACCATCTTCAAAGCAGCAACTGTTTTCCCAGCTGTGAATACTTCATCCTGGGAAATCTTTTCATACCATTACAAAAATAATTTTAAAAAGATTGAACAAATATTCAGCCTAATCTGCCCATTCTGGTATTTTAGACCCAAAAACTGGAGGACTGCCTTGTGTACATTGTCTGATTAGCCAGTAACTAATCTTTCTTATGAACATTAGTGAAGGTTATAATGAAATAAGCTTCCTTAAGTAAATATAGCATCCACTCAACTGGAAACAATAAATTTAGTGGCTTCCTTTGAACAGCCAGGAAGTGCAGATAATTCCAGAAGAAGGGGCAAGGCAGGAAGCACCCCACTTCTGCACGTTGTTTTATGAATACGTGCAAACGAACAGAAGAAAATTGGTTCTGATGAAGGGGATGGCCTGGCGGTCATGGGCAAAACCAGCCGGAAAGGAGCATGTGCATGTCACAAGTCAGCTCCTGGCACCTCTGGGGCAGAATCTCCCATAAGCTTTAAAACTCCCAATGTATACCAGGACGGAAAGTTTCAAGCCACAGACTATATGACAACCCCCTTCTAAAGCCAAGAGAAAAAAGAAGAAAAAAACCCAAAAAACAAAAACCAAGCCACTGAAGCAGAGATTCATTCAAGAGACCAGGTTCCCGGCCGGCTCTGCTTTCCTAGGCAAGGAGAGGACAGTCCCAGCCTCGGGCCTCCAGGGCTGTCTGGGACAAGGGAGTGACAACGCTGGGCCTCGAGGAAAGCAGGACGGAGCCATCCAACCCCGGAGGGCTGGGTGGAGTGTGCCTCAGTCTCCAAAATGGCAAAAGGACTACTTGAGGGTGAGACTGTGATCCTTACCTCACAAACTCTGTGTGATGGAGCGACGTGCACCCGCCTGGAAGCCCACCACGTCTTTAAAAATACTCACAAATATGCTAACGTACCAAACATTTCTCTCTCAACTTCTCCATGTTTTCTGAAATTTTTCACCATGGGTGTGTTTTATTTTTATAAAGTGTGGGTTGGGGGGCTTTATTTTCGAAAATTAAGTTAAGAATGGTATGAAAAACGGCCATGTATAAATCAAGTGTGCATGAAGAGCTCCAGTGTGGGAGAGACACATCCTCAGATCACTATCTTAGGAATGGCAGGGACACTTAAAAATGGAACGCGCTAGGGGCGCCTCCCTGGTGCAGCCGGTGGGGCGCCCGACTTCTGGTTTCAGCTCAGGTCGTGATCTCAGGGTCGTGGGACCGAGCCCCGTGTTGGGCTCTGCGCTCAGCGTGGAGTCCGCTTGAGGCTCTCTCTTCCTCTCCCTCTTCCCCTCCCCCTGCGCGTGCACGCGTGTGCGCTCTCTCTCTCTCAAATAAATAATCTTTAAAAAAAAAAAAAGGAAACACACTGGATGTCAGAAGGGTGGAATGGGGGGGGCTTCCTCTGTCAACATGCCTTATTCACTGTTTTGATGCGATTTGTCCAGTAAACAAAGCTTTCCCAGGGCAAACGCTGCGTGCACCTATTGGAAGCGGCCTGTCTTCTCGTTGCTGGGTGTTCGGAGCCCCGGGCAGCACCACCACCTCAGGCAGCGAGCAGAGGCCCCCAAGCCCCGGCGCGGCGCACAGACGCAGGAGCCCCAGCCCCTGCGGGACACTACCGAAATCTCTCTCCGCAAAGACAGGCAAGTGAGTTGTTCCCCCAACGTGTGCCCGGGCGTCGTGGACAATCCAGACCACAGCCGGAACGAAGGCTCCAGAAACGAGCCGGTCAAGAAACATGTGAGTGCCTGCCGCGTTCCTGTGTGCTGGGGGCGAGGGTGATGAGTGAGCAGAGATGCTGTCTGTCCTTGGGACATGTGGCCAGAGGGTGAAGGAGAGGCTGAAAAGCATGGACACAGGTAGATGGAGGGCTGGAGGCCACCACAAGGTTTCAGCGGTGCGCTGCTTGCAGTGAGAAGCACCGTGTGCATTAGAGAGCTCCAAGGGCCATGAAGGAAGGAACACAGGGTGGAAGTGGTCAGATCCAGGGTGTCCCTGACAAGTGGAGAAGAGTCCTACGTGGGGAGAGCGGGTCCGGACCGTGGCGTCTGAAGGCACAGGCCCCTCCCTCACGCTGCGCTGTAGCGTCCAGGGACAGCTAAGTGGAGGACCAGTGAAGAGCAATCAAGTCACAGTGCACGGCCCGCAGGGAGCCAGACTAGAGCGCCCCCAACCCCCAGCCCTGAAGGGCAAGGGCCCCGGGTCGGTGGCTGTCACCAGCCTCTGCAGGGGAGGGATGATCCGCTGCTCCCCATCGCCACGGGCCGGCAGGAGGAGGGAGGTGGGGAGAACCAGTGGCCAAGAATGACAGCAGGTGGCGTGTGCACTGGCCGTGAGAACACAGATGTGCAGCCGTCTGTGCGTGCCCGGCCCTCCCCGCGCACCACCGCTCCACAGCCCGCTAGAGCGCGTCCCCGGATCATTCCCAGGCTGCACTGCAGAGCCTCATGGAGAAGAGATACCAGGATTGTCCTTGTTTTTCATCTTTTTCCCCAGCCAAGTTTTCCACTAAAAGAACACTGCTGGTTCACAACTTGTAGATGCCTGAAAACTCCCGGAGACCTTTCCCGTCATCTGCCGCATCCGCCGTGTCCGCCCTGTGAAACACATCTCCCATCTCCTGCCTCAGCTTTAGGCAGCCACGACCTCATGCCTCCCATTTGCTGGGACTCGTGGCATCAGCACGGGAAGCTGCCCGTCCGGGCCCCAGGCCCCCAGCCCAGCAGAGGTGGGGCTCAGCAAGCCCGTTCCTGCCCTGGAAGCCAGCCTTGCTTTTCTGGTGGCTCGCTCGCTCCCATGTTGCAGCCCGGCTGGTTTATTCAGCACACCGCGTGTGAGTTTGGGACTGGATGCACCCCTCTTTGATATTCACGCTGTCATCTACACCACAGATTTCTCAGCCATTTTATCTTCAAATACTGCCCTTCTTCCACCTTCCCTCCTCTCCCTCTGACCTCCCCTCCTGGGTTCCCCGGCAACACATCACTGTGCCCATCTGGGCATGTGCTCACCTCTCTCTTAGCCCAGTCTGACCCACCCGTAACTCCATGATGAGAGTTTTACTCTTACTATTTCAATTTGACTCCTTTCAACTCTTCCCATTTGTTCTCAGGCTAGAGGGAAAAAGGACAGAATGCTGACTCTCCCATTATCCCCCAAACACTTTAAACCCACTTAAACTCTTCCAGGCCCTCTGCCTTGTGCTTCTTGTGAATTCTGTCCCCTGCCTTACCTGCTGACTTTGAGGACAGGTCTTTCCTCTTATGGACTGTGCTTTTTCAGGAGAGCTGTTCTCCTTGGGAGACCCCGTGGGGTGGTTTGCATTTGTCCCTGCTGGAGGGTCTGTGAATTCCACCGGTCCAAACAAGTCTCCTTGTGAGTTTCTTGACCAGGGGCTCCCATGCTGTGGGTTGGTGCAAATTTGGGTCTGGCTCTGACATACACCATTGGTTTGGGATTCTAATTCTGTGTCACAGACTCTTTCTTCACCCACCCTGGCTTCTTGCTACGTCTGCCCAATGGGTAGGATTTTCTAACTCATGTGTGAAGGACCCATGGCTCTTGGCTTTGGGGCAGGAGCTCAGTTCCACTATCTGCACATGAGTACACACCTCGCATGGCCATCTTGTTAGAACAGCACCCTTATAGGGGCGCCTGGGTGGCTCAGTCGGTTAAGCATCTGCCTTCGGCTCAGGTCATGATCCCAGGGTCCTGGGATGGAGCCCCGCATCGGGCTCCTTGCTCAGCGGGGAGCCTGCTTCTCCCTCTCCCTCTGCCCCTGCTTGTGTTCCTGCTCTCGCTGTCTCTCTGTCGAATAAATAAATAAAATCTTAAAAAAAAAGAACAGCACCCTTATAGTGGAGGCCCAGTTCTGACGCCGTTGGGGCCACCAGCTCCAGCGTCGCTCACCAGTCTGGCTTTGAGCTTCTTTATTTCTTGCACACTGCTTGCTTTTAGTTACGTCACATAATTCTGTTGTCACATTTCTTCAAGCATGTTTATGTGTTTGAAGCAGAAGGGGGTATTTCTCATGTCAGCCCATCAACCAGATTGATAGAAGTCATATATATATATATTTATATTTATATATAGTGTGTGTGTGTGTGTGTGTGTGTGTGTGTGTGTGTATTACCTCAAATTTCATCACAGGCTGAAAACCGTGGGCCAACAGGTCACCTTGGGAACATAACCTACACAAATGGTATGGAGCCCTTCTCTGGTCACTCCCACATGGCTACTAACTCCCGAGTCCGTTCTCCTAACGGTCACAGCTCACATGCCACCTGACTCCCAGGTCAGCATGCAGGCTCACAGCTTCCCTCAAGTACAGTGAGTGTAGCTTCCAGGCATGAAAACTGAGAACGTTTAAGTGACGCTCACAGTTCTGGGGTGAGCGTCAGAGCCTGGACTGGAGCTGAGGATCACAGCGTCTCCCCACCACCAGACCCTCGGTTGGGACCGGCTTCCGGGCTCCACGTGTGACGACATCTCAAGGTCCTGCACGTAACCTGGTGCAGACGCCAGCAAAGACACCTTTCTGTCTACCAGGCAACCGGTTCCCTCCTTCCCTCCTTCTTCTGAGGGGACCCGAACCACAAGCACCGGCTCCCCAAATGCCACTCATGCCCCAGCACTACACAGTGTGGGGGCCACACCAGAGCCGGTCTCATGGGGCCGAGGGACTGTAGGCAGGCACACAATACAGCCCAGTCCGGCCAGGAGGCTGAGCAAAACAGACCAACCAACCAGTGGTGAGTTGGCTGCCAGGCACTCCTAGACAACAGGGGAGAGGCTCAAGCAGTGGGCCAAGTACTTGGTCTGTGGGAGGAATTCACCCAAAATGGCATGTGCTCATAATCCCCACGCAGCCATTCTTTGCTTCCCCTCGAAACGCCTTAGAGGGACCAGACATATATAAGAACGCTCATCACCAGTGAAAACTGATGTGGACATGTTGGGGCTTGGAGCTGACAGCCCAAAAAGACTTCCTGAGAAGTCTTCAGTGCAAAAAGGTGGTTTTTATTAAAGCGCGGGGACAGGACCCCTGGGCAGAACGGGTTGCTGCTGCCCCCCCCCCGATTGTGAGGGGCAGCTGATTACATTCTCTTATCTTGGGGGACATAAAGACAGGGAAGTTTCCGAAAGGATTTCCATATGCTAAAGAAGACTCCCAGGATCCTGGAGGCCTAGCTCCTGTCAAGCTAAGGTTGTTTTCCCTCTAACAAGGCATTGGGCGCTTCCTGGAGGAATGTTCTATCCTGCCTATTTCAAATATCTGTCAATGCGCTGCAGGTTATAAGGAAATCTAATTTTATCTACATTTCCCTTCGCCTTTGTTCTCCAAATCAAAAGCAAAACAACCGGCTGTCAAAATCTGGGGTCTCCTCCAGCCGCGGGGTGGAGCAGGCCTCCACGCTCAGATGCAGCCCAGGAGCGGGGCTTCCACTGCCTGCCTCGCCGTCCCCAAGACCTCAACCAGGAGGCCACCGGCTTTCTGAGGCAGCCAGGGGACGCCTCACTGCGCACCCCTCAAATTCCTGTAATGGCTGGAGAAACGTAACCCCAAGGGGGCACAGGGCAGGACAGGGTGTGGGGAGGCAGTCTGTGCAGAGGCCTGGGAGTGCAGCGCCCGGAGGGAGCAGGACGGCCCTGCAGTCTGGGAGAGGCCGAGGGGCTGTCTGCTTAGAGCAACAGAAACAAGAAGAACTCGACTAGAAAACTATCTGAAGCATAAAGCAAAGACAAAGAGCTCTTAGCATAAGGAGCAAGTTTTCTGATCAATACAGAGAAGACAGGCTTTGCAACAGAACTGGTAAAAACAAACAAACAAACAAACAAACCCTACAGGCATCCACAAAAGCAAATGACCAGTATGTACATGGAAATGACCATTCATGGTTGTAATCAAGGAAAGTGAAATTAAAGCAACCGTGAGCTACTTTTCTGTCACACTAGAAAACAGGAAAAACAAATTATAGCGCCCAGGGCTGATGTGGGTCACAGAAAATACATCCATTGTGAAAATACTGAGGATATGCTCCAAGATATTCACCAGCGTTATCTCAGGATGGTAGAATTAGTCTTTCTGATTTCTTCCGTGTTGTTTCCTGTAGTTTTTTTTTTTTTCTTCACACTGGTCATGTATAACTCAGGAAAAATAACAAACACTGCTTTTTTAAAATTCCACTTTGCTGAGTTACTTTCTGCTGAGCAGAAGGAAGCAAAGCTACAAATATCTCGCTGGCTGGCCCCAGCAGCAGTGAGAGCATTAGCAATGGATGTGCCGACAGCTGGATTGGGGGTGGGGGGAGGATCCTGTTTTCCTTGGCCCAGAATGAGGACTGCCAGGTCTCCATGGCAGCAGGGAAAGCTGATTGGCTTCCAACTTTTCTGCAATTCTTCAGATTTGACAAATGAGTGGAGAAAACCCATTGTAGAGACTGAGGGGCACACACACACTCAAGGCCAACCTAACAGACCCCGTGGTCCCAGCCACCTCCGAACGATGCCCAGTGAGGCCCGCCACTCCCGAAAAGCTCCTGGAGAAAGAGACAGGATGTCACACAGGGGCAGGGCAGAGAAGGCCATGTCAAACCTGGACCCAGGAGGACGGCCCCGCCACAAAGCCAGAACAATGCCCCAATACCAGCCTACTGGCAGTTTCCAGAACTGACCAAGCCAGGGGCACACATCGCCAAACGCTGGAAAAGCAAGTTTTAATTTCACCTCTCCTAATTCCTAGGGCACTTTTGTGAGCACCACCATCATCAGAATGACTGAAATAAAAACCAGAGAAACACCAAATACTGGTGAGGAGGTGGAGGGGCTCATCTCGTGCAAGATGGTGGTGGGAACGTAAGCTGAGACAGCCGCTCGCTCAGAAACTAAACGTGCATATAGCAAACAACCCAGCAGTTATCCTCCGGGGTGCTCACCCCAGAAAAATGAAAACTCGTGCTCATGGATGTTCATAAAAGCTTTATTCGTAAAAGCAAAGATCTAGAAACAACCCAAATGCCCTTCGTTCAGTGAGTGAATGGCTAGAAAGGGAGGGCACCAGGGAGCTGTGTGGTGACACCGTCACTGTGGTGGTGGCCCCAGCAACCTACACCGGTGATAAAGGTGCACGTGCACGTGCACCCACAGGCACCCACAGGCACCCACGTGAGCACACGCACACACACGAGCGTGCACACACAAACACACATGCAAGTGCACATGCATGAGTACGCACAGAACTAGTAAAATCAGAATGAGCTCTGTGGATTGTGCCCATGTCCATTTCTGGTTTTGACACTGTGGTCTGTGATCAGTGGGGGAAACTGGGCAGAAGGCACACTGGACGACCTCCCTACAATTTTTTGCAATTTACTATGTATCTGCAATTATATCAAAAATAAACTCTTCTGGGCTCCACACTGGGCCTGGAGCCTACTTAAAAAAATAAAAAATAAAATAAACTCTCTTTCAGAAAACATCAAAGTGAGCACTCCAAAGGCACAGTTCTAACCAGGCCCTCCAGACGAGCCGGCCCCGTCCACCTGCCAGAGGAGGCTCCCAGCGGGAACAACGCTGCCTCACAGGCAGGCCAGCCCTGAGCCACAAGGACACAAGTGGGCGGGACAGGGTCTGGAGTACTGGAAGGGGCCTCACATGGCACCCACTTCCATCCCCCTCCCCACAGGAACCCTCCCAGCGCGAGCCCTACACACCCACCCTGTGTTGGCTGGAGCGTGCCCAGTGACAGGTGAACTCGCTCCCTCTTATTTGATGACTCTGACTTTCAAAAGTACTGCCTCATTCCAGGCCAGCATCTACCTCCCTGTGCTTTCTGCTCACCGACTGCGAGAGAGTAAGAGGGCGCACACACGAGCAGCGCAGAGCCCGCTTTGTCACCAGAAAGCCCCTCGAGGATTTAAAGGCAGCTTCAGGGACTCACCACACAACCACCTACACCACCCTGAGGTCAGCTCCTCAAAACGGTCGTCAGGACACCTGGCCCCCCAACCGCCCCCAGATGGAGGCTGAGCAGCAGAGAGCCCAGATGGCCCCTAGCACAGCAGCCATGGGTTTTGTCCTCTGCAGTACTACCAGCCTTTAAAATCCTGAGGCGAGGTTCCCTCTGAGATTTCTGTGCTCTGTGGATCTGTATTCGCTTCCCCCAACAAGCTGCAGCCAGGATCTCAGTCAGCGGCCTCCCCATGGGACAGAGGAGCCACAGACCGGGGGACTCAGGTGGCTAGAGCCTGGACCGTCGGGGCTTGTATCCGGAAGAGAGTGCAGGTGTCCAAGCTCGCCACATTAGCACCAATTGGTGGTTCTGCTTCCTGTCTATGTAGATACTAATTTTATATTTCAAATCAAATGTTCTCTTGCCACTCACAGACGTCGTATTCTTTTTCTAATCAGCCCTCTGTGTGGCGGTGCCCATGGTAACCTCTCCCCCTGCAGCAACGACACAGGGCCCTCATCAGTCCCTAGGACAAACCCAGAGGCCTGCCAACCTTCCCAGGACCCCCGATAAGGGCCATCCCTTACCCAAAGTGCAATCCCTGGGCTTCCTTTCATACTGTGGAGACCCAGGAACTTGGGGCCGAAAGATCTGCAGCCTAAGCTGCCAGACCTCCGTCAGGGAGGACTGCTCCAGAGCAGGGAACGAATCTGGGCTGGGAGCAGCTGTGCGGGCCAGGGCCCAGCACGGGTGGGCCAGACTGTTTAGACCAGGGGAATGCAAACGCTGGGCCAAGGGCCCCGTGCCCGCCTATTTTGGTAAATAAACTTTCTTTGGACGTGGCCGTGGCCATTTGCTCACATACTGCCAGTGCCCTGCTTCTGCTCCACACGTGTGGCCTGAGCGGTGACACAGACCACACGGCCCACGGGGCCTCAGACATCTCCTAGCTGGCCCCAAGCCCTAACTTGATCTAGATCAACTCTCTGAGGTGTGGGAGAGGCATGGTGACCAAAATGCTGGCCAAAGTACAAAAACCAACTATTTTCATAAAGCGTCAAAGAACTGGCAAGAGTAGGGAATCTCCAGGCCCAAACTGAGTGGTACCCAGAAGCTAGAACCCAGAGTCATGGCAGGACATGGGGGCCATTCTGTCCTGAGGCGATCTGCAGGTGCCCGGAAGTCAGAACTTCAGCTCTGGTGGCCTCCCAGGATGAGAGGACGGACTCAAAGGCCAGGGCCCCCCAAGGTGGAGAGCCCAGAGGAAGAGCCGCCCCGAATCTCCTCAGCACCTTTCTGTGAGCACCTTTCTGCTGAAGTAAGATATAAAAAGCTGTGTCTGGGGCACCTGGGTGGCTCAGTCGGTTAAGCGTCTGCCTTCAGCTCAGGTCATGATCCCAGGGTCCTGGGATCGAGCCCCGCATCGGGCTCCTTGCTCGGCAGGGAGCCTGCTTTTCCCTCTGCCTGCCACTCCCTCTGCTTGTGCACTCTCTCTCTCTGACAAATAAATAAATAAACCTTTTAAAAAATTAAAAAAAAAAAAAAAGAGGTGTCTGATTTTGTAATAAACCGTTACTGTTTTTTTAGGGGGAAAGGGTTATTTCGGAGAGGGGATTGAGAGATTTTTTTTTTTTTTTTAAGATTTTATTTATTTATTTGACAGAGAGCAAGAGAGCACAAGCAGGAGGAGCAGCAGAAGGAGAGGGAGAAGCAGTCTCCGCACCGAGCAGGGAGCCTGACGCGGGACTTGATCCCAGCACCCTGGGATCATGACCTGAGCCGAAGGCAGACGCTTAACCATCTGAGCCACTCAGGTGCCCCGAGATTGTTTTTAATCCTGTACGGATGTTAAACTTTACCACATGCTTTGCAAGCACGTACTGAGATGAAAAATGGCCGCAGACACAGGCCCCTTCCGTTCTTCTGGAAACACCCAACCCAAGATCAGGCCTGCGTCAGGCTCCCCTTCTTGGGCCAGTCCATTCACTGTTTGCTACTTCAGGCAAATGGGAGGAAATCAGTGAGAAATACTACCTACCCCCCAGGGTCAGAACCCAACCATCACTGGGTTTTCTCATGTTTTGTGCAATTTTTCCACCCTAACAGTGACTGATGTGACTGTAAACCCAGATATTAAGCAACATGGTAAATTAACTATGGCTCTATCTAAAAAAAGTACAGTTTTACATACTGTGTGTTTTGCTACAAGTTATACGTGAGAAAAGCCAGTGCAGGTTACTACGAACAGGAGATCGTCCCAAAGCCCTCTAAACTCTACCGCAACCCTCATAACAACAACAAAAAAAGATCACCTTGCCTGATTCACCTTCCTTTATAAAACAGATCTATTATTAGATTATTAGAGTTGGTTGAAAAATATATACAATAATGAGCAGCACGATAACCTCTTATATATGAAAACATATGTTAATTCAACGTTAAATAAAACTTTTATCTGTAGCAGCACAAAACACAATTTTTAATATACACTTGCTGAATAAGTTAAATGTCCTAATTTGAGCCCAGCGAGCTGCCGCTAGGTTTGATCAGTTATAGAAAAGTTCAGTAAGGGGTCAACACGGAGGATGTGAGAAAATAAGGAGTGGAAGAAAATTAAAAGGTTGGTCGGGCCAGAAAGCTCAATTTCAGAAAGGAACATGGGGCGGAAGGAGAGGAGGGGCACACTGTGTGGCCGAGCAGGGACAGCAGGGTGGCCAGAGCAGGCCCCAAGGGGCCCGGGGGTGTCCAGTGCAGGCAACAACAGGACTCCTCGCAAACCAGCCTCCACCGCCGAGTTGTATTTTGACGTTATGTGACACAAAAAACAAACCAATGGAGTTTGCCCTGTGCTTGCTATAGGAACCCTGTCCAAGTCACTCACTCCTGGACAGATACGGAGATCTCCTCAGAGAAAAGCATGAAACTTACATGAAGGACTTAAAAACTACCCCAATAAACCACAAAAGACTTTTCATGAAACCTGAAAGCTGATTCCAAAACTCATACAAAGAAGAAAATATGTGACAATGGCCAAGAACACCGTCCCCAAAACAATAAGGAAGTATTTACTCTATTCAATCTTAAAACACACTTTTAAAAACTGAAGAATTGGGTGCCTGGGTGGCTCAGTTGGTTAAGCGACTGCCTTCGGCTCAGGTCATGATCCTGGAGTCCCGGGATTGAGTCCCACATCGGGCTCCCTGCTCAGCAGGGAGTCTGCTTCTCCCTCTGACCCTCCTCCCTCTCATGCTCTCTGTCTCTCATTCTCTCTCTCTCAAATAAATAAAAAATCTTAAAAAAAAAAAAACTGAAGAATTACACAGTGTGGCAAGAAGCAAGTTAAATAAATAACGGTGTGGTAACTTAATGGGCTACTATGCAACAAAACTTAGAAAAAATACGTAAGACAATATGTTCATAACTGTGGAAGAGAGAAGGCAGCCTTTATCTTAAGGGGGAAAACAATACCAGATTTTTTTTTTTAAAGATTTTATTTATTTATTTGACAGAGAGAGAGAGCAAGCACACACAAGCAGGGGGAGTGGCAGGCAGAGGGAGAGGGAGAAGCAGGCTCCCAGCTGAGCAGGGAGCCCGATGCAGGACTCAATCCCAGGACCCTGGGATCATGACCTGAGTCGAAGGCAGACGCTTAACCGACTGAGCCACCCAGGCGCCCCAATACCAGACAGATCTGACATCTGCCTGTACACATGGAGAGCATCACCATCAAAGGCAAACTGGGAGAAAGTATGTGTAATACACGAACAACAACAAAAAAAAGTTCCTTTAAA
Organism: Halichoerus grypus; assembly: GCF_964656455.1. NCBI lineage: Eukaryota > Metazoa > Chordata > Mammalia > Carnivora > Phocidae > Halichoerus > Halichoerus grypus. Next base: position 816,821 of record NC_135717.1, read on the forward strand.
AAAAGGCAAAAGATGTGACGAGGAAATTCATGGCGGAAGACAAATCCTTAATGAATGACTAGAAACCATCTCAGTCCCTCGTGATTATGAAAATACAAATTAAAACAGGCCCTACTTGGATGGAGCTCCGTGTTGGGACTCTACACTTAGCAGGGAATCTACCTGAGGATACTCTCTCCCTCTGCCCCCCAACTCTCTAAATAAACAAACAGGTCTTACTCTGCACCCACCAGATCGCCAGACACAGAAGCAGTGGGGCCCACGGACACTGCACCACGTGTTCACCTACCGACCCTCCCACCGGCCACTCCATTTCCAGGTGTGAACCCAAGAGAAGCAGTCACACACACAAACGCAATGGACACACGGGCACTTGGCAGGCGTTTCCACAGGTAAATGCAGAAACAAGGTAAAGGACCGTTACCAGGGAGGCTGTGAGGACACTACACACTCCAGGGAGATGCTAAGTAGGAGTGACAACCAGTAAGGAAGACCCACACAGGTGGACTGGGAAGCACCTCCAGGAAACAGTGAGCCAAAGGACATGTTAACAGAAAGTGTAAACCACAAAGAAAAACTGATAAAATTAGACTTGATCAAAATTCGGAACTTCTGCTCTTCAAAAGCCAATGTTGACAAAATGAGAAGGGCAGCTGCAAACTAGGGAAAATATGCTTACAGAAGAGAAATCAGGGACGCCTGGGTGGCTCAGTCGGTTAAGCGGCTGCCTTCGGCCCAGGTCATGATCCCAGGGTCCTGGGATCGAGTCCCACATCAGGCTCCTTGCTCAGCAGGGAGCCTGCTTCTCCCTCTCTCTCCCTCTGCTTGTGCTCTTTCTGTCAAATAAATAAAATCTTTAAAAAAAAAAAAAAAAAGAACAGAAATCAGATAAAAAACCTGTATCCAAAATATGTAACCAACTCTCAAAACTCAACCGTAAGAAAACAATCCAACAAACTTGGAGAAGGGAGGTAAGCAAACACTTCACCAAAGATAACTTACGGCAGCGAGAAGGCAGACAAGATGCTCACGCCACCAGGGAAATGCTAGTGAAACCACAAGAAATTATGATTTAAATATGAATAGTTTACTCCACGTCAATTATACCTCAATAAAGCTGTCTTTAAAAACCACACACACAGTAAGATACAACTACATTCCTGAGAGTGGCCAAAATTAAAAATATTGACGATATCAAGTATGGCCAGACAAACGGAGCATCTGGAACCCTCAAACACTCTGGTGGGAATGCACAGTGGTGGGGCCACTTTCAAGACAGCTTAGCAGCTTCTTAAAAAAAGTAAACACACACTTACCATATGGTCCACCTGAGTCCTGAGAATTTACGCAAGAGAAATGAAAACAGGAAGCCTTGCACATAAATATTCACAGTGTGCTCATTACAGCCCCAAACTGGAGACACCCCAAATGTGTGCGAACTGGTGAGTGGAGAAACAAATGTGTGATCAGGACACGGGAGTATTACTCAGCCACAGAAGGAAAGAACTCAGGAGGCAGCAGAGCTCGAGCGAGCTCGCCGAGACAGGACAAGGGGATCTCGGCCTCCCACCAGCTTACCGTGGGCCTCAGGGCAATCATGGACTTCTCTGGGTCTCCCTTTTCTCTGAACTCCCTTAGCCCTGAAGTCGGTCAGTTTATAACTCCAGTTGGTTGACAACTTAGCATTCAGTAGTCACCAAGTGGAAAACAAAACAATGGCAGAGGGGAACTTCTGCTAGAAAAACAATTTAGGCTCCCAGGGAGCTGCCTATAAAGATTAGCATCCCCTCACCCCCACTAGCTTAACAACAAAAAATCTACTGCCAGACCAGTAATATTTCTTGAGGCAAAATACCATCAGAATGAAGTATTTTGGCTCTGAGCAAATTCTCAAGGCCCTAAAGTTCACAACCTCATTTGATGGTTTTATAAAGTGCTTGTTGGCTTGATGGCCGTAACTTCTATCCCATTTTCGAGATTACAAAGGAAGGAAAAAAGATGGTCCATATGGAGTAGCTGTGCTTCCCTTCCAGATAAGCAATACTCTGTGACCACTCAGAGTGTGGCAGTGCGGAGCCCGGGCCACGTCCAGCGCCGCTGTCACTGGCCACGTTCCCGTAGAGCCCATGAAAACACAAGGGGTACACGAGGCTACACTGGGAACTCAGGAGCCAAACGGCTAATGCGCAGCACATTATATTCTGAAAGAAGAAAAGTGGCTATTATTGTCACCATGCCCTGCAGACTTCAGGAATGCACTGTCATTCCCAACGTGGGACGGTCTGCTCGACAAATCCGAGATCCTTCTCCGAAGCACACCACCAACATTTATAGTGTGAGAGCAGATGCCAAAAAGGAGCCGGGTATATTCCTTATACGGTGCTAGGCATTGCTGCCAGTGCACACGGCTGAGCCGCCCACTGACTGGCAACTCCCCGCCCAGCCACCCTAAGGGGCCAGGCCAGACAACACTGAAGGTCCCGGTCCCAGTCTTCCTCGTGTGCTCCAAAAGGCAGCCAGACGCAGGAAACCCAACTGGGAGCCTTTTCTCTATCCCAGCTAGCCAGGTAACCGAGCAAGTACCAGGACACAAGCCCACAAGGACACAAGTCTCTCTGGTCGACTCATGTGTGAAGCCAGGACAACAGCCAAACCTGGGCCTGTGGCATCCATCCCAGAGCTATCCCATGATAACTCCAGGGCTCTGCAAACACAGGGGTTCTCACCCATGAGATGAAGGGAGGAGGCCCCTGCTCACCACCAGCCATCCCTCCTGTCTCCAGACAGCCAAAGCTGTGTGCACTGCAGGACCCCCTCCCACATGCTCCCCAAGGCATGCAGTGGCCTGACCGACCCTGAGGGGGCAGACGCATGATGCCATCTCCCTGGCGTGTGGCTCAGTGTCTGGGACAGAAACCAAATCATGGAGTATCTCCTCAGCGGGGGTGGGAAGACCCGCAGGAGCAACACCATGACCTCCTGCCCTTTCCTCTACCAACTGATAATGGGGCCACAGCCCCTCTGAATACACCTGCTGTCTAAGATTTAATCTTCGCAACCCTCTCAGTGGAAGGGGTCCAGCAACTTGGAAGGTCTGACTGTCCAGCCCCTAAGCCCAGGCTCACAGGAGGGTTTCAAGAAGCCATGAAATGGGTGGAGACTCTCTGGTCCAGGGCATCATCCTTGGAAGAGGACAGGCCTGTGGACCCCATCCCTGACCTCCTGGGCGACCATCCAGCAGGACGGCGGGAGAGGGTATAGCACAGGCGGTAGGTCCTTAGTAAGGCCTGCGGCCGGCCAGCCAGAACCAGTTACCAAGGCGCTGAGGAAGGCATCAGGGGGGCTCTGCCCCGTCCCAGGACATCACAAACACCCTCTCCAAGATTCAGACCCGTAAGGGCCTTGGCAGGTTAATGGGCTAGTGAGCCTTGCAAACGAAGGAGTGAAGAGGAACACGAGGTTCGGAGTGTCCAGAGCTGCAGAGACGGCTTTCTATGTTCCAGAGTGCATGAAAGTCAAACAAAGATGAGCCCACTGGGTGTGCCGAGGCCCCCCCCTCCCAGTGGGAAGTCTGGCTCCGAGGAGGCTGCCCCCAGGGGCCACAGACGGCGAGCACTGGGGAAACTTCAGCCCTCCTGGCACAGGCTCAGGGCGCTTGTGCTGTGGGAAGTGGCCACACAGGGTCCCACAGGCCTATCCAGACGGACGGTCCCGGGAGGACAACACAGTGGTCCAAGTGGGGACAGAGGCTTCTCTGTTCTTCATGTGGATTCCGGAGGTTGATCCTGGAGCCAGGGCGGTGGGGGGACAGCACAGTACTTTTCCACGAGCTCCCAGGGTAATAGGATGTGTTCTCCAGGCCCGGTCCACCCGCCCTCCTTAAGATTAGGTGCAGCATTCAATGTTCTCTCTTTAAAAACTGCCTGACATCGCTTTTCCATAATTTCCTATGAGAACCACAGAGTGAAGAAATACTTTTATTAGCAGAGCCCAAGGTGTGTCCTCCCAGAAAAGTCTCCACTTCCCTGGGAGACTGGCCCCAACAATATAAGAAGGGGTCTTCAGGACACAAGCCCACAAGCACAGCACCTCACTCAGAGACGGACCTAAAAATCCTCCCCGGGCCTGGAAACACACTGGGCAAAGCACCGGCTGCCTGTGGGCAGAGAGGCTGCGACCCCTGCTGGCCGGTCCCGGTTTCGCACTCACTCTCCTCTGCAGGCCACAGGTGGGTTTCAAAGCCCACTTCCTGCTCCTTGGCTGGGCCAGCCTGGCACCAAGCCTCAACACCGGAGGGACAGAAAAGGAAGGAAAAGTGCACGTGCCTCTACCAGGCACCTCCTCCACTATGTCACAAATCAAACAAAATCTAGTCATCAAAAGAGAAACCAGAAGCTCTTTTGTTTTCTAAATTTATTTTAATCAACATGTACTTTAATAACAAAAAACAATCACATACTGTTAAAAAATGACCTGAACTTAATAAAAAGAATATAACCTTGGATCTTAGGCAGAAATTCTAACCCATGCTGATGTCTACCATAAACCCACACTGTTCTGTGGGTCCTGCCCGTGACCGGCAGCCAGCAAGCAGAGATCATCAAGAAAGGAAAGCTGGAAGTTTTATGACAAAACTTAAAATCACCAGGGTGATAGTATGGGGTTTATTTTATTTTTTAAAGATTTATTTATTTATTTGTGAGACACAGAGAGCAAGCATGTATATGCATGGGGTGGGGGGTGGGGGCAAAGGGGAGGGAGAGGGACAATCTCAAGCAGACTCTGTACTGAGCGCAGAGCGTGACAGGGGCTTTGATCCCAGGACCCTGAGATCATGACCTGAGCCAAAACCAAGAATCAGATGCTCAAATGACTGAGCCACCCAGGTGCCCCAGTAATGGGGTTTATTTTAAAGAAATTGGAGGAGTCTAGAAGAAGCAGGAAAGTATCCTAGAAACAGCCCAAGAAAATCATGTGTAATTGTGGCTCTGTAAGAACCAGGGGTGGACTGAACCACCGAATGGGAGCTCAAGGAGCTCTGTATGCCAGCTTCCCTCTGGGATCTGGAAAGCAGGAAGAACAGACACAGTCAGGGCTCAAGTGGTGGAGCACAGAGAATAACAAGAATTGGCCTGGAGGGGGGAGGGTCACAAGTTTGCCAAGAGCCTGCATTCAGAGCAAGATGCAGGTGCCAGTGACACCAGCCAGGTTTCCTGATCCCCACGCCGGGAAAACCACGGGACTTCCACACACAGGAGTAGAGCAGCGCTCTGATCAGATGAGCTGCCAGACCTGGTAGGTTCTCTGCCAAGAGCACGCAGGACCAGTCAGAGTCCCGAGAGCCAGCCAGGCTCCCTGCCCACCCCCACATCTCCTGGTCCCCCAGGGCAGCAGCTGAGCATCTCCTCTCACTCCTGGACTACTGTGGCCACAGGGAGTTGAATGAGCTTACACCATCTCTCAAAAGTACAGGAATGCCTAAGCGGATGCAGTACTCAAGTGATCTGCACCAACAGTCATCAAACTGGGCGCACACAGCCTGAAGGACACGGAGACTCGCCCCGGGCATCCTCGTGGCACGGGTGGTCTCAGGAGCGCACTCCCAGGGCCCTATGCCACTAGCACTCATTCTGAAACTGCTCTGAGAAAAGGCTAGAATGGCCCACAGCCAGGGAGTTGACTGGTTGTCAGGTGGGTCCTCCCCTCTTCCTCCCGCTGCACCGTGGTCCTTTCCCCATTTTGTGAGGGAAAAAGTCACTTGTCGGGGCACCTGGGTTGAGCGTCTGACTCCTGAGCTCGGGTCCTGATCTCAGGGTGAAGTCTGCTTGGATTCTCTCTTTCCCTCTCCCTCTGCCCACTCCCCTGCTCATGTGCGCACGTGCACTCTCTCTCTCTCTCTCTCTAAAATAAATAAAATAAATCTTTTAAAAAAAAGCCTCCTGTCACCCTAAATCTTACTAGGGACACTGCTGAGGGCATAAACGCCTCGGGAGCACTAAACAGAGCTTGAAATATTGGTGTTGCAAAAGTCAACCTCAACTAGCCAGCAACACATCCTTGACCAAGTCAGGTGGTTTCCAATTCTTTCTTCAAAAGAACTGAAGAAGGACCTAGTCAAGCTGTCATCTAACGGCAGATCTTTAAAAATAAAATGATAAAATGTGCCCCAAATCACATTAACTGTCTCCGAGTTTGAGGAATTAAGAACGCTGTTATGACCAAACTTCCATCCTCATTCACTGATGTGAATGAGGTTGTTCAGGGCTTACAGGCAAGCGTGGGAAATAGGAACAAAACCCACACTCAACCTTGTCCCACTCGAGCAACAGTGACGCTCACCCACAGATGCGTGAACAGGGAAAGCCTGCCATATCACTGCATGATGTATACCTGACCAAATTTTACTTTATGTGCAATAATTTGTCAGAATTTATCATCTCTTACGCCATTTTAATCAACTGCATGCTAGCAATTGTAAAGACAACTCAATAAAGAAGAAAAATGTTAACACTCAGAACGTGGTGGTAACAGAAAACAAATTTAAATGCACAGACATATTTTTGTGGCAGACTTATATCATGCCAGACAGGAACATTTTTATGTTACGATCTGAATTCTTATGTACAGATTCCCAGGCCACGCTCCACGCATCCCCCGGGGCAGGGCACCTCTCCTAGTGTACGACGCACTGGCCCGTCCCTCCCATCCCCGAGAGCAGCGCTCGCACGGCCAGCTCCAGCGTGCGCCACCCTGCCACTGCCACGGGGCCGCACTCGTCCGAGCTGGGGCCGACATGACCCCACATGTACCTACCTCGGGGTGCGCTTGCTTGGTGCCCGACACGGCTTGAGGTGCCAGCAGGATCTCTTTTGTGGATGCCTTCTTCAATTTTTTGTTCTTTTTCTCTGTCATTTCGGTAACTTTTCCCTTCTGTTTTGCCATCCTGCAACAGAGAAGGTAAATTGCTAAATACATGGGGAATAAAAGGTCTCAGGCCATGCAACATTTTTAAACAAAGGGGGAAGAGCACTCTCCCATTATTAAAGAAGTACAAAGGTATTTCAGAAAATATGGTATATACAAGTTAAAAGAAAGTCAAATCCCCCAGTTCTACTTTCCCATCAGCTGGGGAAGCCGCAGCACCACAGGCCGCAGGTGACCATCATGCACCCTGTCACTAGGGCATTCGGTCACCAATGGGTGGAGGGGACCACAATGTGTCTGGGATGGCCTCCTCGGATTGTGGAAGAGGCACCAACTGGGACCACGTAAAAGGAATGACACACAATCTGAGAAGTGTTTGACTATGTCTACTTTCTCAAGCACGGTAGTATCTAGAACTCCACGTAAAAGAACAGAAAAAAGCCCGTGAATTCTAAAACACATTGCCTTTGTGGGATTGTGCCACAGGGGAGCCAAGAAACGGGTGAAGTACCAGAACCTGGAAGCATGTCAAAGAGGTCGTAGTGGAGAGCCCTCCACTGAGGCCACTGGCTGCTGCTGGGACCTCTGAGAGGGTTCCTCTGAAGGAGGAAGTCTGAGGGAGGATGTCTAGGGGGAGGGGATGTCTGAGGGAGGGACATCTGAGGGAGACATCTGTAGGGAGGGCATCTAAGGGAGGACTTCTGAGGGAGGACATCTCAGGGAGGGTATCTGTGGGAAAGACATCTGAGGGAAGAGGTCAGAGAGGGGACCTCTGAGGAAGGACCTCCAAGGGAAGGCATCTGAGGGAGGAATTCTGAGGGAGGGAAATCTGAAGGAGAGACATCAGAGGGGGGATATCTGAAGGAGGGACGGCTGAGGGAGGAAGTCTGGAGGGGCAGACCTCTGAGGAAGGACCTCTGAGGGAGGGACATCTGAAAGAGGATATCGAAGGGGGGACATCTGAAGAAGGATGTCTGAGGGAGGGACATCTGAGGGAGACATCTGTAGGGAGGGCATCTAAGGGAGGACTTCTGAGGGAGGACATCTCAGGGAGGCTGTCTGTGGGAAAAACATCTGAGGGAAGAGGTCAGAGAGGGGACCTCTGAGGAAGGACCTCCAAGGGAAGGCATCTGAGGGAGGAATTCTTAGAGAGGGACATCTGAGGGATGATGTCTGAGGGAGGGACATCAGAGGGAGGACATCTGAAGGAGGGACATCTGAGAGGGGACATCTGAGGGGGGACAGCTGAAGGAGGGACCTCTGAGGGAGGAATTCTGAGGGAGGGAGGTCTGAAGGAGGATGTCTGAGGGGGAACATCTGAAGGCGGACATCTAAGGGAGCCATCTGTGGGGAGGGCATCTAAGGGAAGACTTCTGAGGGGGGACATCTGAAGGAGGACACCTAATGGGTGGGGAAGTCTGGGGGGGGGACATTTGCAGGAGAATATATGAGGGGAGACCTCCGAGTGGCGAACAGGCTGATTCTTGGAGGGAGACATGGGAACTGAACCAGCTCCTGCTGCTGCAGCGAAGGCCACTGCTGGGTGGCGCTGACCGCAACAGCGAGAGCAAGAAGAAGCGCCACCACCCACTCCCCATCCCACCTCACCCCCACCCACCCCACCTGCTCCAGTCTCCCCATTGCCCTCTTTGGGTGGAGCCCAAAAGGAGCTGAAAACAGAAAAGCACTTTGCAGAGGTCCACAAGCTATGATGGGAGGACCACAATGTGGAGTGCAAAATGTGCTTTTGGAGCTGAGACGATAATTTAATAACCAGCACCTGCAAACATACACATACTGCTTTTCATACATGTGGTTTTTAGCAGAAACAATCCAATCACACATTAACAAAGGATTAAATAAATAAATCAGAATAAACCAACAAAATAGAAATCAACTCAATAATTAAAATAAATGAGATAGTGTTACAGATACAGAATGGAAAATATAGAACTCTATGTGTAGTATTACACAATTTCATTTTAAAGAAAATAATACTGGAACATCTGGGTGGCTCAGTTGGTTAAGCGTCTGCCTTCGGCTCAGGTCATGATCCCCGGGGCCTGGGATCGAGTCCTACATGGGGCTCCCTGCTCAGCAGGTAGTCTGCTTCTCCCTCTCCCTCTCCCTCTGCCTGCCACTCCTCCTGCTTGTGCTCTCTCTCTGACAAATAAATAAATAAAATCTTTAAAAAAAATTTAAAAATATTGAAAAAAACAGTAATAGAGAAAATACATAAAATAAACACACAAACACATACATACACATACTTATGTATACATATATATAAAATGTCTGAAGGATATAAACAAAACCTTTACCTTTATTTATATCTGGGGGTGGGGTTACAAGGGACTTTCTATTTATTTACAGCTAGTTTCATTTTGTTTTCAAGGTTTTATACTTGGAAAAAAAAAATGAAGATTATTTTTTAATACCAGTCCTTTAAAACTCTACTTACAAAGGCCTACTAATATCAGCTTTTATTCTAACAAATTATAAAAATGTATTTCATTTTATTTATCCTAAACTCACTCCCAATGGTTTCATCCTCCATATTCCAGATTTTACATACACACACACACACACACACACACACACATATATGGATAATATGTGTATCTATTGCATACTTATGTCCATATTTTTTTCAATTTAATTTTAGACATGCTGTTCAAGGCTGTGTATATAGGTAAAGGGACAGAAACCCAATGTTCTCTCCTCTTGACACTAGAATTCATTTTGGACTCTATCAAAAGATAATAAAAATATAACTCATTCAGCAAATATTTTTTGAGAGCCAATTCTGTGCCAGGCACTGTGCTAGATGCTGAACACAGGGCAAACAGCATGGCAATAACAGGCTTGATTTCGTGAAGCTTCCCTTCTAGTGGGAAAGACAGAACTATTTAAGTAAATGAGAGAACACTTTTACATGGGGATAAATGCTGTCAAGAAAATACAACAGAAGCAGGTGAGCACAGGTGACAGGCAGGCGGAGACACGCACAGTGGCAGGAGGCCTCTGTGGCCAGTGAAGGACAGAGCGGGCAGCATAGGCAGAGCTAGGCAAGCAAAAGCTGGGTGTGTCCTGATGTACCAAGACGTAAATTTCCCCCAAAGCAAAACTGTTTCCACAGGGACAAAAGGCGAAAATGACACCAAGGCATCAGCTGGTGGAATTAAGCATGCACACACCGTCACCCAGCAATCCCACCTCAGGCACGCTCCACACCTGTGTGTCGTCACTTGCCGGTCACTCTGTCACCACCTGCAGAATGCTGAGCATGTGCTAGGAGCTGCTCTAGGCTGGACCAGGCAGTCCAAAAGACCTATCCACACACGGCTGACATGTTTATGGGGGGACACAAATACAGGATACATCAGAAGATGGTAAGTGCTACCCGAAGCCAAACAGAAGTGGGAAAGCATTATGGGACGGGCAACTATAAAGGGTGATCACAATGTAAAGGGCCTAGAAGCAATGCAGACATGGAAAGCCCAGATTTGGGTTCCAAATACCATTCTCTATTAAAAAAGGGGGGTGGGGTGGGGGTGGGGGTGCAGAGCTCCTTAAGATTCCTGGTCTGGACCAAGTAAAGTATAAGGTGAACCTGGGATATCAAGCTGTGCTGAACACCCAGGAAAGAGTCAAATGATCATAGGGCCACATCCAAGAGGACACAGTGCCAGCATGGAGGGCTCCCTCTGCCCCATTTGGGGCTGTGACTGATTACAGCACAATGAAAGAGTATTACTGTTGTAGAATCAGAAAAATTCCAAGCTCCACGTTCTTTAATTAAGCCTTATCTAAAAAAAGTATTCAAAGCCAGAGGCTACAAATTTCAATTAGCAGTGTAATAAGAAATCTTGAAATAACAAGAGACTGTTGACACAGGAGCTTTGAAAAGACAAAGGACTCTGTCAGCCAATTACCCTGTTGGAGAAATAAGGAAAGTTTAGCAAATATTTACACACCAGTTACCATAAAAGTTAAGCTAAATCTTTATTCATTCTGTAAGTTATCATTAAAAAGTTTAATCACTAAGTCTATTTGCTAAAAAGAGAGAAAGACTTTTCCATATTACAAAAAGGTTTCTTTTAATAGTTCTAAGAGATGGTGTCTCATGACTTTGAGAAAATCAGTATTTGTTATAGAAAACGACATTTCCTTATACTTATGGTCAGTGATTTTCAACAAGGGCCATTTAATGGGAAAGAACAGCCTTTTTAACAAAAGGTGCTGGGACACCTGGACTTCCACATGCAAAAGAATGAACTGAGAGCCCTACCTCACACCAAACACAGAAATTAACTCAAAATGGATAAAAAACCTAAATATAAGAGCTAAAACATAGGAGTAAACCTTCAAGACCCTGGATTAGGCAATAGTTTCTTAGATGACACCAAAAACATAAGTAGCAAAAGAAAAAAACAGATAAATTTTGGACTCCTCAAAATTAGAAATTTTTGTGCTGCAAATGATGTAAGCAAGAAAGTACAAAGACAATGTCAAGAATTGGAAAAAATATTTGCAAGTCATATAACTTACAAGAGACTTGTGTCCACCATGTATGAAGAATTCTTACAACAACAACAAAAAATCCCATTTAAAAATGGACAAAGAATTTGAATACAGATTACCCCAAAGATGACACACAAATGGCCAATGAGAACATGAAAAGATGCTTAACATCATTCATCATTAGGGAAATGTGAATCAAATGACACGCCACTTCATAGTCACTAGGTTGGCTAAAATAAAAAAGACAGATTATCATAAATATTGATGATGTGGAAAACTTGGAACCCTTCTTCACTGCCGGTGGGACATAAAATGGTGCAGCCACTTTGTACAACAGCCTGGTGGATCCTCAACAAGTTAAACGTGTTACCATATGACCCAACAACTCCACCACAGAAAATGAACACATCCACATAAAAATTCAAATGCTAATGTTCATAGCATTAGTCATAACATCCAAAAGGCGAAAACAACCTAAATGTCCACCAACTGATAACGAGATCACAAAATGTGGTATGCCCATGCAAGGGCACATTATTCGGCCGAAAAGAAAAGGAATGAAGCACTGACTGGATAAATCTTGAAAACATTCTGTTATGTAAGAGAGGCCAGTCACAGGACACTACAGATTGTATAATTTCATTTTTATGAAATTTCCAGAATGAGTAATTACAGAGACAGGAAGTAGCCTGGTGTTTGCTCAGGCCTGGTGTGGGGGGCAGGGGCAGGGAGTGACTGTGAATAGTACAGGGTTTCTTTTGGGAGAAGGAAAATGTTCCGAAATTAGGTTGCGGTGATGGTCACACAACCCTGTGAATACACTAAAACACACAAAGAAAAAAAAAACCCTCTAATCGCTCTCAAATTATTTGTAATAAATTAAACAATATGATGGCCTTGTACCAGTTTTCTTTCTTTCTTTTTTTGTGCTCAGCGGTAACCCTGTTTCAGAGAAGCTATGGGGGGGCGTGAGCATGTCTAAGCATCTGGCACGTCCAGAGCCAACAGATGCTCCTCAGCGTCCTCAGGTGCTGCTTGAAAAACACACCAGCAAGCGGAGGGAGGAATCCATCTGCTGAGAAGGGTGCTGAAGAAACAAGCGTCAGCGGAGCCCCTGAAGGTCGGCCGTGGTTAAGGGGCCTGGCGCCACTACCTCAGAAGGCTCAAGACCCGTCCTTTATGTGTTTCTGTTTTCTCACAGGCTTTTCTGCAAAACATCTAGTTGCTCATAAAGCTACGCCAGCATAAGCTTTCCCCGTATTTGGTGGCCGGGAGGAAGGTCATGTGGGGGGGGCAGGGGTGTTAGGAAAGCTAATCATAACACCAGTGGCCGTGAAAATTCACATTTACCCAGCGCTTACCATGTGCCAGGCCCTGTTCTAAGTGCTGTACACGTATGAACTCAGTTCCTCCTGTGGCCAGTGAGGGCAGCACACGGGTGAGGAAACCGGGGCACACCTATCAGGGGGCAGACCTCTGAAGTGTGAAAGTGATCCCAGTTTGAAAAGCTGAAAGATGACAGGGCTTGCGTCCGAGGAGCAGCCCAGGGGCAGCTGACCGCTGCTGTTCTTTTCCATGTCCCACTCACCACCTGGAGGTTTGTAGCTGTATGCACGTATTACTTAGCTAACTGGATAGGTTAAAAATTTTTTTACATAAACAATTTTTAAAATTCTATTATTCAGGATTAGCCAGAGAATGATGAAAAGGCCGTTATCATGCCTACTGACAGGAGAATAAATTGGCACAGTCTCTTTAAAAGGTAATTTTATAATATTTATCAAGTGCTTTGGCCCGTAATTCCACTTCTAGAACTTATCCTGATGAAATAATCATGGACTGAGATTCAAATATAAGGATGACAATGGCACTGTACAAGGGATGATAACGCCTCTTCAATTAAAAAGTTGAAAACCCCATAAATGTCCAACAATAGCTGACTGGGAAAATGAATGACTCGTTCGCGCACAGGAAGACGCCTGCCCGAGAGCACACCAAGCGCTCACTCATGTGAGTAAACGCTCAGAGTACAACGTAAAGGGAAAAGATGGGGCGCAAACCTACGGATGTACAACGTGACCCTCATTTTGTAAGAAAAATGATACACAAATATGTATGAAGCAAAAAACTAGAAGGAAATACATTAAAATACTAACATTTTAGGGAGTTAGAATTACAAGTATGGTTTTTCCCCCCTTCTACTTTTCTGTAATTTCTACAACAAAAGCAGAAACACAACACTTTATTTTAAGGTACCAGCTCTAAGTGTTCAGTGGAGCAAATAATTACTTCTACCAGCAGGAAGCTGAGGACCCACATCAGACACACAGAGACCAGCTAACCGTCTGGGCTTGGCGAAAGTCACTGGTCAGGACGTGTGAGCACCAACGGGCTGGGGCTGCCGGGTCTCCAGGGCTGAAAAGAAACCCCACAGGAGCTTAAAAAAATAAATCAGCCTATAGGAAAAAAGTCTTCTTAAATCTGAAATTCCCACCCGTAGCCCCCAATGCCCCCTCTCACCCAGAGCATGACCCCTCTGATGTGTCCCATCAGGCTGCAGGGAAGGGCCCCTGGAGGAGGGTGTGTGCCCTCACAATCCACAACCCTCGAGGAAATCCGTCCAAGGAGTCCAGGAGCGGAATCCCAGCTCCTGTGCCAGGACCGGGACTTTGTTCCTGTTCATTCTGATCCAGACTGGTCTGCGTTCTGACTTGCCCACTTAGAATGGCCTCCAGACTTTGCTCTCCTTACCCTCCCCTCACCCTCCTCCAAATGCCAAACTCAAAGCCCAGTTACTACAAAAGCTCCAAATTTCTTACTCACCGCACCCACCTACCCTCTTTGCAGCTCACCCTGCTCAGCACCCTGGGGTCCACTAATCCTTCAGCCTCACCAGTGGCCCCACACTTCCCCACCCCAGCCACTCGCCTGGAAGAGCCTCTCCTCTCAAATCTCCAAGGTCTTCTCCCTTCTCTCACAGAACCTTACTTCCTGGTCACAGAGGAAATCAAAGCAACTGGAAGGGAACTTCCACGAGCTCCCACATTTACCCCCCACCCTTCTCTCCTGTTAGGACGCAATCCTGCCATTTTCCAACAGAGGCCAAACTCTCCACTCCGGCGCTGGGTTCCAGTCCCCGCCTATGCAGGGACATCCCTGAGCAATTCCCCTCCTGCACTGTTCCAGCTTCCCTTCTACTCAATCAACTAAGATTTCCCACATCGTAAAAACTCTCTTGACCTCACATGCTCTTAGCCCATTTCTGCTTCCTCCTGCCAAGGCCCTCAAGAGCCACGTACCCGCGCTGCCTGTGACCCCTTCCCTCCTGTCCCCTCTCACCCCCCACCAGGCTTCTGCCACTCTACCACAGCTGTTCTCAAGATCACCAAGGACACCATGAGGACAAAGACTCTCTCTGTGACCAAACTGTAGCCAGGCTCCTCTCTCCACTGGTCCTCAACCTTGGCCCACAAAGACTTGAACAAAACACTAATACAGTTTCTAACAGCTCAAGGCCCCATCCCTACGATGACCCTAGCGCCCTTAAAAAGTGCCTGCCTGAGGAAAGTCAAGGCTGCCAAAAGAACCCAGCCAACACCCGAAGATGGGGTCCCACTGGACGGCCCTGTGGAAGGGTAGGCGCCTACCTTTGATAAGTGCCAGTTAGCAAACCCGATGGGTTTCACATGGACCGACACCCCCACCCCAGTTTTTGTAGTTTTTCACTTCCTAAGTCTACGGAGTGCCGCTCCCCCGTCCCATCCCTAGTCCCTCAGTCACCTCTGGACAAATCCAAGGTCAGCTGAGTTCACACAGCTCTTATCCCGACTGCAACAGTTATTACTGATTAAAATCCAGCCTCACCCCTTTAACTACAGTCCAGCGTGCTCCTCACAGACATGAAAGCCCACGGCAGATTCTCAGTACTCACCTTACTGGACCTAACAGCAGCATCTGACAGCTGATGCTCACTTCTCTCTCCACATTCTTTTTTTCTCTTGGCTTCCAAAACAGACCCCACAACCATGTGCTTCTCCTCCTACCCCTTCACCTCTCGGACCCTCGGCACTAGAGGGCTCCAGTCTTCGAGCCCTTTCCTCTCTGCATTCGCTAAGTGACCGCATTGTAGTTGTGCAGGAGCTCCAAACACCAACTATCCACGGGTGACCTCGAACTTGCCCCTGAACTGCACTAGTACACTCTGTCACCTACACCCTCACACATCATCTCAGACACAAGGCGTCAAAATCGACACTTCTGGTCGCCCTCCACAAACCCATCTTCCTGTGCATTTGTCCTCTCAACGAATGGCCACCTGGTGAAGTACAAATGTTAGCCCAAGCTAAAGACTGGTGTCCCACGACTCGGGCATCCGTTCACCCCGCTGGCCTTGTCTCTAAAGCACGTCCAGAGGGCAGTGCCTACCTTTCACTCCCTGTACCACTGCTATCCGCCCATCCGCATTTCTCAAGAGCCCCCGTCCCTGCCCCCTGCCCCTCCAGTCCATTTCCAACACAGCATGCAGAATGACTCGGAGAATGCCCAAGGCTGGCTCTGGGGCATTCCAAGCCTTCCCATTTCGCTCGGGGAGGAGTCCGCGACCTCACCTAGGCCTGCGGGCGCACGTGGCTGCCCGACGTCCCCCCTGTCGCCCGCCCTCCGGCCTGCGCTCTCGCCGCCGCGGCTGCTGCTGCGCCCGGGTCCCTCCACCCCGGGTGTCCACTGACACCAACGCGGCCCGCTCTCCGCGCCGTGCTCCGCCTCATTTTCCTGCCAGCGCCCACCACCACCTTACTTATTCGTTCTGTCCGCTCAGAACGCAAGCGCCCCAGGTCGGCGTCGTTTCCGCCGCGAGTCCGGCGGCCAGCCCGGGCCCGGGGCAGGCGGACGCGCGGGAGCCCACCGAACGCTCTAGTCAAGGGGCGGTTTGCGGCGAAGGGAATGCCAGGCTCGGGCGGCACAGCCCGGGTAAGCCGGCGGCTCGGACCCCGCGCGCCCTCTGCGGACTCCGCCGGTCCCTCCGGCCAAACGCCGGGCTCCCGCACCCACGTGGGAGCCGCCCCGCGACCCCCGACCCCGCCGTCCTCGCCTACCTGCGCGTGGCCTCCGACGCGGGCTTCCGGCAGGCGCACGGCCCTGGTAACACGGTCCCGCCCTCCGGAGCGGCGTCGCCCATTGGCCGAGGCCCGCCTCCGTCTGCCCGCCGCCCAATGGCATGCGGCGGCCGCGAGGGGGCAGGTCCAGGTGCGGACGCGGGCTGGTGGCGTCATCTCTGGGCGCTGCGGGTTTGCCGGGAGCCGCGGGTTGCCTAGCAACGCCTGCTGGGGCTGCGGCGCCGTCCTCCGTTTCTGGCCGCTGGGGCCCGGGGGCCCAGGCGGACGGCGCCGGGCGGTCTGTTTGGGCGCACCAGATTCGTCTTAAACATAACTCATTTGTATGAACTGACGATGCTGTAACTATAGAACTGTGCACAATGTTTGAGCGCCGCACAGGTGGAGCCCCGGGAATGCTGTGTCGGCTTAGGGGTCGCTCGGGCGGCCCCACGTGGCTTTCAGGTGCCCGAGTGGGGTGACTGTCGCTGCCTCGGAGCATCTGGGGGTCTAGGGACGGGAGCGGCGGGAGCAGGTGCAGTTCTGCGGCGCCTCCCCTGCTTCTAGGTGCGAGGGGAGCTCCCCGCGCACGCAGGTGCTGCTCGGGTAACACGCCACCTTCCCCCGGGTGCGGGTGCGGCTCCGGTCACTTCCCGCCCTCCCCCGGGTGCGGGTGAGGATGCGGCTCCGGTCACTCCCCGCTCTACCCCCGGTGCGGCTCCGGTCACGCCCCGCCCTCCCCCGGGTGCGGGTGAGGGTGCGGCTCCGGTCACGCCCCGCCCTCCCCCGGGTGCGGGTGAGGATGCGGCTCCGGTCACGCCCCGCCCTCCCCCGGGTGCGGGTGAGGATGCGGCTCCGGTCACTCCCCGCTCTACCCCCGGTGCGGCTCCGGTCACGCCCCGCCCTCCCCCGGGTGCGGGTGAGGGTGCGGCTCCGGTCACGCCCCGCCCTCCCCCGGGTGCGGGTGAGGGTGCGGCTCCGGTCACGCCCCGCCCTCCCCCGGGTGCGGGTGAGGATGCGGCTCCGGTCACGCCCCGCCCTCCCGCGCACGCAGGTGTGAGAACGTCCAACCTTGCTGATTTCAGGAGAAACCGTCCTGCTTTCAAACTGCCCCGACGGCCTCGTGGCCCCACGGAGAAGAGTTTTCCTCCCATAAGCTTAAACAGCATATCATGTAATGTAAAAATATATAAATGAATGTATAATATATTGTTTAGGTTTGACTTTAAAAAAAAAAAGCTCTGATCATGTAGGAATGGGCAATTCAGGTCAGCCTCCCATTGAGAACAGCAAAAAAAGCTGGCCAAAATATAATCGTTTAAAAATAATTCTGTTTTAGGGGCGCCTGGCTGGCTCAGTCTGTGGAAGATGCGAGTCTTGATCTTGGGGTCATGAATTTGAACCCCACACTGGGTGTAGAGATTACTTAAAAATAAAAAACTTTAAAAGATCATTCTGTTTTATGCCATCAGAGTGAAATATTCTGAGGGGATAAAAGGAAACCCAGAGTACTACACCTGACATTTAGCAACATTTTCCACTCAGGGGTCAGTCGGTTCTGGAAGAGGCAGCAGGAAGGCTGAGAACCTGAACAGAGATTGACAGCTTGGTGGGCTAGAGCTGCTAAGGGGGAGGGTTCTTGTAAAGGTCCTATCTTTGAGCTGAGACCCTGAACAGCTACATTATAAGAGTGAATACCACCAAAGTAGACCAGCCTTGCAGGGACTTCATAAAATCCATATTCATCTCAATTTCTGAAACTGTATTCAGGTGATTCAGGGTTTATTGTTGGTGCTGCTAGCCTGCTCAAAGAAAAAAAGGTAAAATCTTCCCAGAAGAAAAGTATAGTATCCTGTAGCCCAAATTATAATTGCTCATATATTATGTCCAGCACTCAATAGGAAAGAGCTGTGTAAACAAGGAGACAATACAATGTGATAGAAAACCAAGAAAAAGATACCATTTTCACCATACAATGGACTGCTGCCACACTCACCAAACTTGTAACTTCATGGGTCTGAAAATGTCCCATTCCCGATGGACAGCTCCAGTCACATGCTAAGATGATGTCCATGGCCAGGTGCTCAATCTAAGGCCAGGTAGCATCCAGAGCTCCTTAGCATGGTATGTAATTCTCTGCAGCAGAGGGCATGGCTTTGTGCCAAGCTCTAGGGGACAGTGCGAGGGACCACACACAGTCTCATCTACCATGTATGTACCTCTCTAGCTCTATTGGACCTTCCAAGTTATATGGCCCAAGTGCAGGACAGCTTATGCCACAAATTGGATCTGCTGCAGAGCCTTCCTTTGCTTTGGGCCTCATTCGACACCAACAGACTTCCAAGTTTCCCAATAAATGAATAGTGGTCATATTAAATATGGTCTATGCTGCCTCCCAAATCCAAAAGGCAGAAAATCGTATTTGTTTTCTATTTCTGCATAACAAATGAACACAAAATTTAGCAATTTAAAAAAATAAAACAAATTTAGCAGCTTCATGTCACAGTCTCAGGTCAGGAATATCAGTGTGGCTTAGCTCTGTGCCTCTGACTCATGGTCCCTCACAAAACTGAAGTCAAGGTGTTTTCCAGGGCTATGGTTTCATCAGAAGGCTTGTCTGAGGGACAGTCCATTTCCAAGCTCACACGTGGCTATTGGAAAGATTCACTCCTTGAAGGTCACTGGGCTGAGGGCCTCAGTTCTCACTGGCCATTGGCAAAAGGCCTCCCTGAGTTCCCTGTCATGGGGACCCCTGTAAGGGCAGCTCACATGGCAGCTCGCTTCCCTGGGGCAAGTGAGCAGGAGGGCATACAAGAGGGAAGTCACAGGCTCTTTGAAACCACATATTGTGTGATTCTGTTTATATGAAATGTCCACAACAGGCAAATCCAGAGACAGAAAGTAGATTAGTAGTTGCTGGGGGCCGGTATTGTGGAGAGAATGGGGAATATTAATGGGTATGAGGTTTCCTTTTGGGACACAGAATGTTCTGGAACTAGATGGTGGTGATGATTGGACAACATTGCAAATGTACTGAGTGGTACTGAATTATTAACTTTAGGATGGTTAAAATGGTGAATTTTGTGGGGTTCTTATCATGAAAAAAAGTGTGTTTGTTCCTCCATAAATGTGGTTATGTTATTCATGTCAAAAATGACTATGTTTGGGCGCCTGGGTGGCTCAGTCGTTAAGCGTCTGCCTTCGGCTCAGGTCATGGTCCCAGGGTCCTGGGATCGAGTCCCACATCGGGCTCCCTGCTCAGCGGGAGGCCTGCTTCTCCCTCTCCCACTCCCCCTGCTTGTGTTCCCTCTCTCGCTCTCTGTCAAATAAATACATAAAATCTTTTAAAAAAAAAATGACTGTGTTTGTTGGTGTGTGTGTGTCTCCAGTCGTGGGGCTCCCCACCCCCAGCCATCTTGGCTGAACTTTGTTGAATATGTAAAACAATAACAGGAGTCCAAAAGTTAAGACTGCACAAGAAAGCATTCTCCCGCTCCCAACACTCCTGCCTCATTCCCACCCACCCAACCTCACGTAAGTAGCCAACTTCATTAGTTTCTGGTTTATCCTTTCTGAGCTTCTTCTAGCAAAAACAAGCAGATGTGTGGATATTTCTTTCTGCTCTTCCCTATACGGAAGGCAGCACTGCACACATCCCTCCGCACCACGCTCGTTCAAGCCTACAAGCCATCCTGGAAATTTTCCATCAGTTTAGAGGCATCCTCTTACTCCTTCCCACAGCTTCACGGGGCCCCATGGGTGGACTTACTATGGCTCATTGAATCAATATCCACACACGGGTGTTCAGTCTTCAGCTCTGCGATTGTAAACTGTGCTGCAATGAACAATCGTGCACATGTGTATTTTACTCTTGTTTCTGGTATACCTTCAGGGTAGACTCCTAACGGTGGGATTGCCAAATATACTTCTGCTGGGTATAGCCAGATTTTCCTCCATGATGGCTGACACTTGGTATCCCCACCAGCAACGTGTGGACGTATCTCTTGCTTACAGCCTTGTCAATAGAATATGCCGCTCAAGTTTGGATTTCTGCTCATCTAATCTGAGAAACAGGACCTCAGTGTGGTCTTAATTTGCATCCCTCCTAACTCAAGTGAGTCATCTCTATATCCCAGGATCATCCTTACATACTCTTGTGTCACTTCATTCTTCACCCATCTTCCTAACTGGTTTCTGATCATTTTTCCCCCTTAATGTGTACATTCTTTATGTATTACAGATATCAACCTTTATCTGTGACGTATATTGCAAACACCTTGTCCTCGTTTGTCACCTGTCCTTTGGTCTCGTGTATGCTGTTCTCTGCCATGCGACTGTGCTTTGCCACTATGAATGCTTTCCTTCATCCACCTGACTTTAGCATCATTGTGAGGAAGACTTTCCCACACCCAGTTTTGGAGAAAGTCACCCAAGTTTTCTTCCCATAACATGTTTGGTTTCATTTCTTACATTCACGTTTCTGATGGAAGTCCCTGCGTCTGTGTGATGTAAGGTGTAGACCTAATGTTACCTTTCTCTAAATGGCTACCTAGTTGAACCAACACTGCTGTTCAAAAAACCCATCTTGGTTCCAGTGATTTGAGATACACCTTTTATTTATTTTTTAAATAAGATTTTATTATTTATTTATTTTTACGAGAGAGAGAGCACGAGTGGGGGAGGGAAGGCAGAGAGAGAAGCAGACTCTCCACTGACCAGGGAGCCTGATGTGGGACTCGATCCCAGGACCCTGGGATCATGACCTGAGTTGAAGGCAGACGCTTAACGACTGAGCCACCCAGGCGCCTGAGATACACCTTTTATCACACCCGAGTTTCCACACGCACCTGGGTTTGTTTCAGGGTTTCCTGGTCCGTTTTACGGGCCCGTCTCTTGCTGTGCCAGCGTGTACTGTTTTCCACATGAGGCTTTACAGTGCGCCGTGAGACCAAGCGGGGCTTTCATTCCGTGTCTCCTTGGCTTTTCCTCCACGTGTAGTTTTCCATATGACTTGAGTGTCGACTTTTGTAGCTCCAGAAAAGCAGCTTGTTGGTATTTTTATTGGGATCCTCTTAGATTTAAAATTAGTTTAGGCAAGCCAAAAGTAATGGCAGACAACAGAAAAATCAGAAAAGACACAACCGTTCTAAGCCCTGAGCTCCACAGTCACACACTTTGCAAGGACACTTAGAAGGAAAATAGAAAACTTGGAAACTGCCAAGTTTCCAAGTGGATTAATTCCTCTTACAAAGGCACTTGTCAAAACTGCTATCAAAAAAAAAAAAAAAAAAAAAAAGACTGAGAGAGAGAGATGATGAAGTTGGAAGTGGTTCTGACCATTAAAATAGCAACTGGTATGTTTTTTAGGGAGTGGGAACCTTTCTGCTTTTTGGAGCTGAGTTGGTTTTTATGTTGAAGTGGCTATGTACCAAGTCTGTTTTTATGATCATTGTTGTCCAGGCTGTGTGTTGTTTTGCTATTTTTACTTTTTATTTATAAATAACTAAAAATAAGAATAAAGTAATAAATTGGTGGACATAATCTTAAAAAATTAAATTAATTCTGGTAAAATGGACATCTTTATGATGTTGTCTTCCAAGAACAAGGCCTGTCTCGCTGGTTTGTGTCTACTCTTGTGTCTTTCGTGTTTTAAAGTTTTGTCCGCTCTAGATCTTGCAGAGATCTCGTTGGGTTTATTTCTGAGTATTTTATCATTATTGCCATTGTAAATGGGATTTTTCTCCTCCATTGTATCTTCAGATTGTTGTTTATGGCAATGAAGCCTATTGATTCCTGTGTGTTAGTTTTCTACCTTGTCACCTCTTGAAATTCTTGCGTTGTTGAGGAGCTACATACATTTTAAGATCTTACGGAAATTATGTCTCATGTCCTGCTTTACTGAGCACGATGTTACATGGACCTGAGACACTACACTTGTCTCCCCTTTCCTAGAACTCAGTCTGGGCCTGGTGCCAGGTCTTCGTTCCCTCTCCTTCTCTCCCACTTGGTGATTTCATCTGTTGCCATGGCTTTCCATCCAACCGTATGCCAATGACTCTAAATCCTGTTTCTGGTCTCAAACTCGCCCCCTGGACTTGCTTACCCACCTGCCTACCTGGCTTCTCTACACAGCAGTCCGGTAAATATCTCAAACAGAACACGCTCACAGCCCAACTCCGGATTCTTCCTTTCAAACCTTTTCCCCCTTGCTCACTGTGCTCTACCCACCCCCATCCTAAGTGCCATCAAGAAAAGCAAGGTGCTGTCCCCACTCCTCTCTGCCTGTCACCCTGTACATCTTGTTAACTTAACAGATGTTAACAGACTTTCCATGTCTCCCGCCCCCATCCATTGAGGGCTCCACAACCTGGCACCCAGGTCACCCACTCTGTCCTCCGAATGCATTCTTCACTTCACAATGGCCAGAAATATCACTTTAGAATGTGGATCAGATTACTGTATTATTCATTTTGAGGGTAACATGTTTGTAATTTTTTTAATGTATTCTTTACGCCCAACATGGGCCTTGAACTCACGACCCTGAGATCAAGAGTCACGTGTTCCACTGATGGAGCCAGCCTGGTGCCCCTGATGTTTGTAATTTTATTACTTCCTTTTTTGTGTGTTTTTTTTTTTTTAAGATTCAGTCATTTATTTTAGAGAGAGAGGGTTCACGTGAGCAGGGGGAGGGGCAGAGGGAGAGAACATCTCAAGCGGACTCTGCGCTGAGCGTTGACCCCAATGCGGGGCTCGATCTCAGGACCCCGGTATCATGACCTGAGCCAAAATCAAGAGTCAGTGCTTAACTGGCTGAGCCACCCAGGCGCCCGCATGTTTGTAATTTTAAAATTCCCTCAAGGATTCCTCAGCAACCTACGGCCTCGCAGCTACTCTCCACACGTGCCAGGCGGGAGCCTGCGACCTGTCTCATAACTAAACCAGGTAGTAACGCAGTCGTACAAGTGACAACTTCCAAACAGGACAGAACAGCAAGTCTGTGTGTGTCGTACGTCCACTGCTGCACAATCATCCTTTTGGCCACGTAAGAGGCAGTTCTACACATGATGGTTCAGGTATTCGTTAACATGATGGAGTTTATACTTTTAAAAGCACACGCATATTTAGGCAGATTTCACTACTCTTTGGATGACTGTAACAAACCAGGCAGTGTGAATGTGGATAGTGGGGGAGGCTGTGGGGGCGGCATGTACATGGGATGTGCTTTCTGCTCAATTTTGCTGAGCAGAAGCCTAAAACTGCTCTAAAAAATCAGTTTATCAAGTAAAAAAAAGGTCAAATCACAAAAGATCCTGCTCTAGGCTTATAGTTGAAATAAGTAACCATCGGGAAACATGACGGTTCTGCTCCGTCACCGCATGTTGCAGCAGGAATTCAAACCAGGCACATCAAGCCCAACTCCTGCCAAACACTTCTGAGCACCCCCCACGGGTCTCTGGTCTCAATTCAGTAAAACTGCTTTCCTAATTTGCAACAACTTTCCTAATTTAGCAAAAACTACAGTGACACCGTTGTCTTCACTTGTCGTTCTTCCTACAAACTCCATCTTACCCTTGGATGCTGAGATGGATTCCAGGACGTGGTGCATCTGACCCTGGCCACTGCTACGGTTACCGCGGCCTCCAGCTGAGCAGGCTCCCTGCACATACACACCACCATGGCCGAGTTCCAGGCTCCGAACAAGTCTGAAAACCGTGCAAGGGTCAGCGCCCTCCATCAGACACGGGTGTGTCACGGCGGGGAGGTGGGGGGAGGCCATGTGGCGCCAACAGACCAGAGTCAGCCTGCGGCCAGTGCTCTGTGGTTGGCAGCACCGGGCAGCACCAGAGCACCTGCCTGCGGTGGGAGGCAAATGACAGCCATGATTTCACAGCTGGACACCGCGTAGGCACCAACAGCTGGTCGCTCAATACAGAGACGCTGCCCTTTTCCCCGGCGTTCCGTAAGCTTTCTGAGTGCTGTGGGAACCGCGGCCCTTCTCCGTGCTCTCGTTCTCCAGGGAACGTTCACGGGAAAGCAGGCAGGGAGACGCTGCCCACAGATACTCCTAATGCACTTTCTTGCTTCTTAAGATTGAGCCAAAGCGAAGCTTTCTGCACAAGTAACTTTACTTCAGTTCAGAATGATCATCTACAGAATGTAAAATTAACCAACCGCTCTGCTGTTGGCATGTTTTATTGTTTTTTGTTTTGTTGTGGTTTTTCTTACTAAAGGCCATTTTAAAAGGTTGCTTTTGTAGTATTTACTCCAAGAAAATCTTAGCTGGTGGTAGATTCTAAGGAGAAGATCTCATCACCTACAACTGGGGTGTGTATAAACTCTGCAACTGTGGGTTTGGGTAGAGCTCCCCCTAACGTCCTAATGGGAGGCAGGGAGCGAAGGACACACCGGGACAAAAAATTTAGAAACCAACAGCAAACCACCTCTTGCCACAGCCGGACACTCTCCTCCCCACTTGCACCTTCTACAGCCTCTACCGCAACCACGAGTCTTTACATCATTTCAGGAAAACACAGCAAAGCAGATCAACACCTACCTGGGGAAAGTTCCCGCCAGCCCAAATGGAGAAGTCGGACGTGTTTCCCTCAGCATGTTCCCCGGAACACACCACCACTGCCTCAGGACCTCTGCAATACTGGATGCATGCCAGAGACCCTGACTCTCAGGCCGGAAGCTTGGAGAACCAAGGCCATTTCAGCCAGCGGCCTATTTCAGAGCCTATCTTTTGAGTTTGGTCTTAGGCTTATTGCAAAGAAGGAATATGGAAGGTTGATTGAAAAATACATTTAAAATACCCCCAATCCCTCCGATCATGGATGACCTACAAACGCTGATGTGGGGCTGATGGCTAGTGTGTCCACTCTCCCTGTGACACCCCACCTGACTTCCCCAACACAACCAACATTCCCATCAGCCCTCACTGCCATCCAGACGGACGGCCTCTGGTGACGCCTGGTGAGCGTGGGATGCTGGGGCGTGCACACCACTGGGCACGCAGCGGCCAGTCCGGCTGCAGACTAGACGCTGGACACCAGGAATGACGGGCAGCCTGGCTCTGGGCCTTGCCCAGGAACAGCTAGCTGGTGCCAGCCCAAGGCCAACTCAGGAAAAGCAGGAATGCAACCCGGGCAGGGAGAGGTGCTACCTCAAGTGGCGCTTGTCACCTGCTGACTGTGGGTCCGGGTGCCAAGACAGGAGACTTGGGGCACCCATGTTGCATCTGTCCCAGCCAGCAAATGTCCAGCTTATACATCGGCTGTCACTCCCCACATCAGCCACAAATCCAAATTCCCTAGGACAAGGTAGGGGTGACACCCTCAAAAGGTTGGCGTTTACGCCCACTCGTCCAGGAGAGGAGGGGGTGGTGGGTTCGCAGGCTGGGCAGAGGCCCCGGGACAGAGTGTGAACGCTGGAGTGCCCATGTTCCTCTCAACAAAGCTTCGGGTTTCCATCTGAGACATCCAACCTGAGCTTCCGAGGACCCTCTGCCCTGGGGACGCTCAACAGCTGGGAACACACACAGGACGCCCACGGCACCTGTTAACAGAGCGCCACTCATGCCCAATTACACCTCTGGCTGCCGTTTGCGGATCAGTACAGCCAACAGGTTACTCAGCTCGTTCCAGATCACTCCTCAAATGGCCGAGCAAACGCAGTCCCGTCCTGCAACTCGGAAGCTCCTTCCACCGCCTGGTGCATCCCAACAGATAAGGAAAGTGAACCCCTCCCTACCCTGGACAGATGAACAGAGAGCACAAAACTGTGTTACATTTTTCTCAAAAATGCATGCAAACTTTTAACACTAAAAAAATGTAATGTGCTGGGACACCTGGGTGGCTCAGTTGGTGAAGCGTCTGCCTTCGGCTCAGGTCATGATCTCAGGGTCCTGGGATGGGGTCCTGCATCGGGCTCCCTGCTCAGCGGGGAGCCTCCTTCTCCCTCTGCCTCTGCCGCTCCCCCTGCTTGGTCTCTCTCTCTGACAAATCTTTTAAAAAATGTAATGTGCTAATATTAATATCAGCGCTTCCCATGAAAACTTGTACACTTGGGGCTTCTCCATCTCTTGGCTGCATTCAAACTTTTGGTGTGTCATGAGCAGCTCAGTGGCACCTACACGAGCAGACTCCCTTAGCTTAAAGCCTTCAAATGGATGGCTCTCAGAAGAAGATGCTCAACTTTGCTAATTAAAGACATACTCTAGTATGGTGACACCATGTTTTCATCAGATTAGGAAAAAATTAAATACGCAGTTGCTGAGGTCTTGGTAAAACTGATGATGTTGCTAGGACTTTTTGGACAGCAATTTGGCACCTTTTTTTAAGATTTTTTTTTTTTTTTTATTTGAGAGAAAGAGAGAACAAGCGGGGAATGGCAGAGGGAGAGGGAGAAGCAGGCTCCCCCCTGAGCAGGGAGCCCGATGCGGGACTCAATCCCAGGACCCCGGGATCATGACCTGAGCCGAAGGCAGACGCTTAACCGACTGAGCCACCCAGGCGCCCCAACTTAGCGCCTTCTATCAAAGCATAAACATACATCCTCTTCAGCACAGTGACGCTACCACCAGGAAACCTCTAACAGATTGCCCACAGCCTGGCGCAAAGATCGAGACCCGGCCAGTATCTGGCCAGACCATGCCACTGTGGGAGGACGCGCATGGTGGGCAGGAGGTACCCCAGGACCTTGGTACCTGTGGATGACAGAGCTGCCAGCCGGGACACTGAGCAGTGAGTCAGTGCTGTGGAGCAGGGCAAGGAGCCGGGCACTTCTACCTTCCCAAGCTTTCACGTCCCTTGGGGCCCCCGACCGCCTACTGACACAGCGCTGGAGGGAAGATAGAGAGCTCTGAGTACAGCCACCCCCCTTGTCCACGTTTCAGTGCCCACGGTGCCCACGGTCTAGCAGCTGACGACCCCCCTCCTGACACAGCCTCAGGTCACAGTGGACTAACACTCCATCACAGGCCTTCACCTCACCAGAAAGGCATTTGATCATCTCACGCCATCACAAGAAGCGGGGAGTGCAGGACAGTAGGAATTCTGAGGGAGAGAGACACCACACTCGCGTAACTTTTATCGCAGTATGTTGTTAGGGGAAAACCTCGGAGACCCCAGGGTCGGTTCCAGACCACAATAAAGCAAACGTCTCCGTAAAGGCAGTCAAGTGATCTTTCTGGTTTTCAGTGCACATAAAAGCTGTTTATGCCATCCTGTAGTCGTTAAAGTGTGCAACATTATGTCTAAAAACCAATGCACGGACCTTAATTAAGATACTTCATTGATACGAAATGCTTTCATCGAGCTGTGAGTCATAATCCCTGATGACAGATCACCATGACAAATAATCAAAGT
Source organism: Halichoerus grypus (assembly GCF_964656455.1). Taxonomy (NCBI): domain Eukaryota; kingdom Metazoa; phylum Chordata; class Mammalia; order Carnivora; family Phocidae; genus Halichoerus; species Halichoerus grypus. The sequence continues at coordinate 844,725 of NC_135717.1, forward strand.
CTGACATATTTCAAGAATTACCAAAACGTGACAGACACACAACGGCTGTTGGAGAAGCTGCACCGCAGACGTGTTCAACGCAGAGCTGCCGCAAAGCCTCAGTTGGTAAGAACAGCGATCTGGGAAGCGCAGGGCAGCAAGCAGCGCACGGTGTGCCTGGGTAATTGCAGCTGGCCTGTGACTAGCTGGAGTTCATCTTACTGTGCCCAAGGCATAAAATTAGGTCCTACCACAGGTCTGCACACGGAAAACCATACATACCTACAGTCCAGTGCCATCCACGGGGGTCTTGGAACGTACCCGAGCTAAGAGGGGACCACTGTACTGTGCCCAAACGTTCTAACCAAATCCGAAGACAGAAGCATGAGCACTCATAAGCTGACCATGCTCTTCCTGATACGATGTGGGTTTCTGTCCTTTAGTTTAGATGACCAAGAACAGCACCATCCAACAAAACTATAATGCCAGCCAGGCGCCTGGGTGGCTGTCAGTTCAGCATCGGCCCTAGGCTCAGGTCATGATCCCAGAGTCCGGGGATCGAGTCCGCATCAGGCTCCCTGCTTCTCCTTCTCCCTTGGCTCTTCCTCTGACTCGTGCTCGCGTACACACACACACACACACACCTTGGCTCTTCCTGACTCGTGCTCGCGTACACACACACACACACACACACACACACACACACACACACACACACACACACACACACGCTTGGTCTCTCTCAAACAAAACAAAAAAAACCCCGAAACCGTTAAAAAAAATGCCAGCCACCTACCTGTTTCTAAAGTTTCTAGTAGCCACAGTTAAAACACAAACAGGTAAGATTAACTTTATTGCTTTATTTAATCCATCATATCCAAAATATTAGCATTTCAACATGTAAGTAATAACTTTAACAATGACATACTTTATTGGTATTGTCTTCAAAGCTCAGTGTTTTTGATTCTCAATTTGGGTAATAAAATTTCCATGAGAAAGGGCTGACCTTTATTTAAAATTTACAGTTGAAACAAGACTCACATACCATACTGAAGAGTTTTCTAAAAAGTGCATCAAATTAATTGCCTTTAAGTTAAATAGAACTATGGGCGCCTGGGTGGCTCAGTTGGTTAAGCGACTGCCTTCGGCTCAGGTCATGATCCTGGAGTCCCTGGATCGAGTCCCGCATCGGGCTCCCTGCTCGGCAGGGAGTCTGCTTCTCCCTCTGACCCTCCCCCCTCTCATGTGCTCTCTCTCATTCTCTCTCTCTAATAAATAAATAAAATCTTTAAAAAAAAAAAAAAGTTAAATACAACTAAAAATTCAACCCCAGTTGGGCCGACTGCATCTCCCGTGCTCATGAACTGTGGCTCATGTCACATTCTGAGGTCCTGAGTGTTTAAGACTCTTAGTCTATAATTTTGTGGGGACACAGTTCAACCCATTCACAAGTGGTATAACCGAGAGCACCTTTCTCCAGTCAGTGAGAACGCTGGGCAGCAGGGGTGCAGAGAAGTGATCTGTCCAAGTGGGGTCCCCAGACCCGCAGCATCAGCATCAGCTGGGAACTTGCCAGAAGTGCGAATTCTCAAGGCCCCCCCAGACCCACAGAACCAGAAAACCCTGGGAGGAGAGCCCTCCACACAATTATGAGCAGTGGAAGTGTGAGAACCACCGGTCCAGAACAAACACCACCAACCAAGACAGCCCACAGAATGGCTTTGATCGCCTATTTGTGGAATGGAGACTGAGTAGAAGCCCCTCCCCGCACTGTGTTTTGACGCTCTGACAGCAGGAATGACCGCCTGGATTTTGTTAACCCGGGGCAAGGGGAGATCTGGGTGTACGGGTGGGTGACCGGTGGGTTAAGATCAGGACCCAACTCAAATGACATTTTGCTTCCTGTCTCCCGATGCCCAGGGTCACAGGACACGGGGCGCTCTCACGGACCGAGGCCGTCAGCGTAAGCCCAGCACTTGCGTCTGTACGGCCACAGGGCTGTTCTCTCAGTAGAACAGGGACTGTGTGTGTGCAGGGGCCGCCTCTGAACAAGGGCCCTTAGCAAGGCAGGCCCACAGCCTCCCCCCTCCTGGGCTCAGGTGCCTGTCAGAAGCCACAAGATGAAGACCGAGTGCAATCAGCTGTGTGCTTGTGTAAGTGTCCGAGGCTTCCAGAACCCTGGGTCCTTACTCAAGCCAGGGCAGAGCTGCCCTCTGAAGGATCTGAGTGTGCCAGATCAATCTTTACGTCACTTTATTTGGGGGGCAGGAGGGAGGAAGCAGAGGTTGATGGAGTAGCTTAGCCTAACTTAGAATATCAACATCCCTCTGTTTATTTTGCCAAAATCTGTACATGTTACTGGAAAAGTTTTAACGGCATTTCCGGCTGTTTGCCCCGAGAAGCACAAAGGCCACAGAGCACACGTACCGCTACCACGCTGAACACAAAACCACCTCACGTGCCGGCGCGGCTGGTACAGTCGCATCATCTTTACTTCCCACCGGACAGAGAACCAAAGAATAGTTTATTGTTTTAGGTCTGTCTTGATTAACCAGGAGCAACTGATCACATAAGAGCTCTAGGCCAAATACGGTTATTTCAGAACCGCCTACAAAAATGTTACTGCTAGATACGCTCCGTGCTGGAATGAACTGCGTTGGTAATTCGGGGCTCGAGAAAGCTCACATCCAGACCTTCCCTCACCCTTCCTCACAACTAAGCCAACGGAGGAGCAGATAACTTCAACCGGTCAGTTATTAGCTGCACTGCAATGACTCTTCAGTGCTCGTCACGCGGACAAGAACCACTTGGTATCTGTGCACGCCCTCTGGACCCACACCTGAGTCGCTGAGCCAGCCAGCTGGCGGGCAGTGTGTCCCACGCTCCCGACGGCCTGGGTTCAGAGGCCCCGGCCGCTGCACGCCTGCACAGAGAGGCCAGACCGACAGCCAGCGACCCCTCATCGGCTCACCTGGGGGCTGTGCGCGCAGCACACCCTCTGCCTGGGTCAGGCCCAGACAACACGAGAAGCTACCAGTAACTAAAAGGTAAATTTACGCCTCCACTTCCATTCAACGGCCGGTTTAGGCAAACGTTCTCACTGACTGGAGAAAGGTGCTCTCAGTTATACCACTTGTGAATGGGTTGAACTGTGTCCCCACAAAATTATAGACTAAGAGTCTTAAACACTCAGGACCTCAGAATGTGACATTTGGAAGTAAGGTTGTCACAGATGTAATTAGCTGAAATGCGCTCAGATTGGGGAAGGACAGGACCCTAATCCAGCATGACCGTGTCCTCATAAGAAGGGGACATTTGGACACAGACACAAGGAGAACGCAGGTGATGGAAGACACAGAGGATGGGGGAGACGCCCACAGCCAAGGAACGCCCAGAGCCTCTGGGAGGAGCCAGCCCCGCCACACCCCCATCCTGGACTTGTGCTTCCAGAGCAGGGGGACTGTGAACTCCTCCTGTTGGAGCCGCCCAGGCCTCGGTACTTGTTTTGGCAGCCACTGGAAACAATACAACTAGAATCCAACTTTAATTTAGAATCCAATTTTAATTTAGATTACATTCAGCCAAACTCCTACAAAAAAATATTTCACCTCAACAACTTAGTTCGGTACAAGGCTCAAAGCCGCCCTATCCCCACACCATGGGGGTCAGGCGCGCCCACCGAGGTCACTGTACGTGAGCCACACGCCAGAGCCAGCGTCTCTTCTCACCTGGCTGCGCCGATGGGGCGGCCCCCGTGCTTGCAGCTGTGATCCAGAGGGTGTCTATGCTGAATGCAGAAACTGCCACGGCACTGGTCACAGGCCACCTGCAGCATCTCTTTCTTCTTGCACCCCTCTTTCGAGCACCGGTACATAAAAATCTGAGAAAGCAAGAGTTGCTTCAATAAGCAATTATTTAACAAGCCCCTAATAAGACTACCAACATTTAAACTAGAAATGGTTCTTAGCTACAAGGAATGAAGATTCCACGATTTCATTCAAACATCTGCCAGGTAAACAGGTGAGTACTGAGGAGACTGAAAGTTTTAACAAACACAAAAGCAGCACCTTAAGTTGGGGACTCATGTGAGACAACTGGAGGCGTTCTCAGCCAAAAAAAAACCTCCACAGAACCCAGGGGAGTGGGGACCAGGGACATGGAAAGGACGCCAAGCCTGTGACATCGTGTCCAGTCCCACAAAAGACAGCTGGCTCCAGGGGCTCTGGGGACATTCCAGGGAGCTGAAGTATCTACATTTCCTACACCCGTTCTGTTATTGGGGTTTTGGGGTGTTTTTATTTGCCGGGGGCAATAAGGGTGGGGTGAGGGAGTGATATAAATTCCCAGGTACTGCCGACTCTGTGAAGTAAGGATGTTGGTCAAAAGGTACCGACCTAGAAGCCCGAGGGCAGTACTCCGGCAAAGACGGGCAGGCAGGGACTGCCTTCAGCAACCACAGCATGTGCTCACAGCGCAGGGATGCAGGGTGCCTGCCCAGGAGAGCAAAGGAGGGTATGCCGCCCTGGGGTACGGGGGTGGGGAGAGGGGACGGGCTTGGGTCACAAATCCTGGGTGAGCCAAGAACGAGGAAAACCTTGTCAATTCAGGAGGAAAGCATGCCAAGTGCACCTGTGATCTTATATAGAGGCAGGGAGGTTTTAGAAGAACTTCCAGAAGGACTGGAGGGCGCACGGCAAGAGTAGGGTGAAGAGAATGGGGTTATGGAGGGGGACTGGGGTTGGCTGGTTAATAAAGGGTTTTGGGTGCTAGGCATCCAGAGCTTATTCTCTCATGTTGGAGGCTGAAAGCAGCAAGCACGAGCTAATAAGACTTATGCTTATTTACCGCAACTGTTGTGTGTTTAATGTAACACGACAGGTAGTTCCTAACTATAAACCAGGATCCATGACTGGAAACTGGTATTTGGGCCTGACAAAAGCCAATTTCCTGGAGACAAGCTCCTTCAAAGCCTATGCGCTTATTTTGGAGAGCAACAAGACAGGAAAAAAAGGAGGGCATCTCAGAAAAATAACCTGAGTAACCTGGTAGGGCCTTCGGGAAGGGCAAGCCACAGAGCTGTTCGAGACCAAACCCCAGGAAGGCCTGAGCGGCGTTGAGAATCTGCGGTCCAAGGGGAGAGGGGCACACCTTACGTGCCATCCACTGAGGGCAAGCTCAGTTCGAGTCTCCTTGGACTGCTGGCTAAGGAAGAAGAACTGAACACGTACTGGATGACTCCTGAAATACAATGCAAATGACAGGAAGCAGATTCTCTAAAAAGCCCACAAGGGCCAAGAATAAGGGGGAAAAAAAAAAACCAAACAGCTGCAAGATTTTAGGGGGAAAAAAAAGCACACAAACAAGTAATACTGAACCTGGCAGATACAAGAAAGCCAAATTGTAAGCTGGTGGGGAAGGTCAAGCAGCATGACTATTCATGAAACAAAATCCCCAAAGGCTCACAAATCAGCCGTAGCAGCAGCTCAGGGTGCCGTGGGACTACAACAGGAAAAGTGGTGCGAGTCTGAGAAATAGACCTGCAGAGGTGCACCTGACCCCAGCAGAAGACACGCTCGGCAGAGGGTCTGAGAGAGGCTGCTGGCCTGGGAGGTGTAGCAATGGGCAGGACGAACACAAGAAACATGGGAGGGGCACTCAGAAGGCAGTAAGGATTTCACGCTCCCTTCAGAGGGGATGCGAGAGCTCTCTCCACCTGGTTCCACAATCCTGGAAGCCAGAGCGTGCTCTCTAAGCAGGGAACAGAACGCCTTCTCGGGGGAATCTGATTAGCCCGAGAGAAAGACCTGAAATCACAGCACAGAAGGTGGACTGGGCAGATGACCTGCAGCAAAGGCGAGAGTCCACACTGCCCCCACCATGCTGCAGACTGGCAGATGAAGACGACGTTCACTGTGACGCAGAAAAAACATCCTGGACACAGAATTCACAGGGAAAGAAAACTTACGGAGGAACAAAAGGAGACCTATCCAGGAGGTCCAACACCCAAGAGACAGGAGTCTAGAGAAAATCGAAGAATCCAAGATGGCATTCCAGATGGAAACACTGGAGTTTCCAGTTTAGAAGGGTCCACTGCCTACCTAGCACGACAGATGAAGACGGATCCACACCAGGAACAGTAAATGTGAAGCTTCCAAACTCTGGGAAGGGGCTGGGGTGGGGAGGAGTGGGGTGGGGAGAGAGCCTCCAACCTGCCAGACAGAAAACTAGTCCCACAAAGGACCATGTAGAACAGCTGGGAAATGCTCTAAAGCCACAGCAGAAACAAGAAAATGAACCAGCGCCTGCAAATATTCAAACAAAGATCTGAAAGCCAGGCTGCTATCCCCAGGCAGCTAAGCAAGGAGAAACAGAGAACAAAGACCCAGCGAGATACATGACCTCCCATTTATCTTCCATGGTCCTTCCTAGGGAGCAAGTGGGGCACAGGCCTCCCCACAAATAAGCGAAAACTAAGAAAGAAAAACACAAGACACAGGAGACTAGGGACCCCTGGTAAGAGAGATAGATGCAGGAAACTAGGATCTAGCATAAGAAAAATGCAGAGGGAATCTCTCAGCTGTGGAGACCTATAACACCAGCCCAAGAGCCACCTCTGCTGGGAGGGCGGGGGTGGCAAGAGACGTGGCCACGTAGGAACGGAGGGGAGGGGAACTCCATGCACAGCCCACGGAGTGGTAAACAAGTAATGCCCAAAACTACAGGGGAATAAGACAAACTCAAGAGACAACAATACACACACTTGGAGAAAAAAGAAGTACCCCAAACAAACAAGACTAAGAGTTGAAAGCACCTGCTGTGGAGAACAGGGGCCTACTGTTTTTCCTAACATGATTTACTCCAAATGAACAAATGTAGAGCTTTCACAAAGATACTAACGCTACAAAAGCAAGAATACTGAATGTTCAAATTCTATGTATCCTTTTATATTTTCCTAGGAGGAGCTTAGGAAAAGTGCACATTAACAGAACGGTTCTAGGGGCGCCTGGGTGGCTCAGTCGGTTAAGCGACTGCCTTCGGCTCAGGTCATGATCCCAGGGTCCTGGGATCGAGCCCCGCATGGGGATCCCTGCTCCTTGGGGAGCCTGCTTCTCCCTCTCCCTCTGCCTGCCACTCCCCCTGCTTGTGCTCTGTCAAATAAATAAAATCTTTAAAAAGAAACAACAAAAAAAAACTAGAATGGTTCTAGAAACCTGGAGAGAAAAACGTAAGAATCCTATAAGGGAAGCAAATCCTAATGCAGACTCTAATATTCAGAGTATGTTCATGTAACTTTAAGAACCTAAGCCATCACAACATGGGAAAACACTGACACATCACTAAGGTTTTATTTTTGTACACAGCTGATTAGGACTACAGATCATATTTACATAATCGGCCTTCTCCCCCCTACGGAAAAACCCACATTCACAGAGTGAACATAATTTGTTCTTACCTTCTCTTTCTTCCGAGGATGGTAGTTACAGTCTCGATCAATGTGCTCACCAACCACCACATCTGGTATCTCTCCCTTTTTTACTGGGACAGGGTTGTTACAAAGTGGGCACACTGGGACCTGAACATCCTAAAAATAATGATAGAAGATGATATTCCAGATTCAATCAAAACTCACAAAAGAAAAAGGTACGACAGCACAGTGCATTGAAAACCACGTAAGGTACACACACTGATCTTCCGACCGCTCATTAGAAGGGGACACTGTTAACACAAAGGATTAACAGTAACGCAACCGTACAGATTCAGGATAGGTGGAATCCAGGGGAATTTAAACATGACAGACTATTAACCAACTGTAGAAATGACCCTGAGACGATCAATAAAAGGCAGCCGAGGAAAGAAGCCGATGAAACTGATCTGGTCTCAGGGCAGCAGGGCTGTCTGTCCAGCACCATCTCGGTGAGTGGTGAAGCAGCCCGAATCCCTCAGAATGGAGAGAAAGAAGAAAACACTAGCCATAAAGACCCTCCAGTTCCCTTCAATTGCCAACAGCCTATCTGGTTCTTTTGTGGCTTTCACACGCAAGGAGATTCACTCACCTGACAGAGCACACGGCTAGGCTGAGCTCTCAGGTACCTAATGACCCAAGCCCAAGACTGTGGGGGCTCTGGAGGGAAGAACAAAGCACCCAGCAGCTGCATGCCCAGCAGTTAAAAAACCTCAGAGCCAAGGCAGGAGCTAAGGAAATTTAGCTCACAAAGAAAACAGAGGTGACGACTGACATCCAAACAGTTAATCAAAGAATTATGGGGCCTACCGTCTGTAGGGGCTGAGCTGAAGGGTCACCCAGAAGCACTCCCTCAGTTGACAAGTCCGCCATATTGAGAAATAAAGCATTACTAACGATCTCTAGCCAGACTCTCCCTATCTAGAGACAGGGGGAGGTCAAGCCAACAAATAAACTGGATAATGTGGCCTAGTCATCGGGGCCTGGTAAATGAGTCACCCTCCCCCGCCCTCCATGATGACCTAGAAAATGCTGGAGGGTCAGACCCTGGCCAACACTAATGAAAGCATGTAACAATGCTAAGTCATCCATGTTTCTAAGTGCCATCCTACGGAAGCAGCAGTACAGATACAAAGAAGTCATAAAATAACCTCTGAACCACCGGAAACAAAATGAATACAGGGCCACCTGCAAAGTCAGTAACAGAGGTATCACACCTGTGGACTCACACAGGCTGGTTTTCTTAGGGTCCTCTTCATCTTCCCATTTTTACTAGGTACTATTTGCCACTAAACAGGATCCCAAGGCTGCAAAGTTACCCAGATAAGCCTTTTTAATATACCTCCCAGATTAGATACCTTGTCAACTATTAAACTATTTCTTGCGCTTCACAAAGATACTGCTATGTTTTTTCTCGACATAACGAATCAAAGGAACAGAATATTTTAACATGCAAAGTAAGCTTTGAAGGTTTGGATACAACAATTTGACTTCAAGAGCCCCTAAAAATGAAACCAGTTGCTTTAGAGCTGTGCCATCCAGAACTCCCTGTGATGGTGGAAACGTGCCACATCCGCACTGTCCAATACAGTACTTACTGGCCACATGTGGCTGCTGAACACCTGAAATGTGGCTGGTGCAACTGAGAAACTGGATTTCAAGTCTCATTTCATTTTAATGCAATTACTAGCTATATGTGGCTAATGTCTACTACTTGGACAGCACAGCTTTAGACAGTGAAAAATAGACTCTTTGGAATGAAATATGATAAATTACCTTCTTGAATGCAAAGGGACATTTATGTGCAGCACAAGTAAAATGGTCTTTACAGAAATCTTGTTTACATGCATCACATTTTAAGGGAAGAAAATCTAAAACAAAAAAACAATAGCATTTTAAAGATCAGGACAAAAAGAATTACAGAGCACATTAAACCGGTATTTACCTACACTGAGTTCTTTACGCCTATCAAATGTATCCTTGAGGTACCACATGTGAGAAAAAAATTGGGGATCATGAATTTCATAACGCCAGCAATACTGAAGAATCTATAAAGCTATGTTTTCTTTTCAAGATTTTATTTATTTCTTTTAGAAAGAGGCTGCGGGGGTAGGGGGAGGGCACAGAGAGAAACTTAAGCAGACTCCCTGCTTAGCTCAGGAGCCCAACACAGGGCTCCATCTCACAATCCCGAGCCAAAAACCAAGAGTCGGATGCTTAACCGACTGAGCCACCTAGGCACCCCTGTAAAGCTCTCTTTTCAAAAGACACCCATCCCATGTAGTATCACAAATATTTAAGCGGCACACTTGTATCCACTTGGCCTTGGCCCTGGTACCTGGCCTTCAGGAGATGCTGAATAACAGGGCTGAACAGAACCCGCACCTCAGGCCAGCCTCCCAACACTGAAAAGCCAGCAGAGCCAAGACCCAGAGAACAGCTAATTAACAAAACGGCTAGTTCTCCCCGACTAAACAGCTAACAAAACACATTTTCTAACATTCTCTTAAAAGCACTTACCTAGGGCGCCTGGGTGGCTCAGTTGGTTAAGCCACTGCCTTCGGCTCAGGTCATGATCCTGGAGTCCCAGGATCGAGTCCTGCATCGGGCTCCCTGCCCGGCGAGGAGTCTGCTTCTCCTTCTGGCCCTCCCCCTTCTCATGCTCTATCTCATTCTCTCTCTCAAATAAATAAATAAAATCTTTAAAAAAAAAATAAATAAATAAAAGCACTTACCTAGCTGTTTGCAAGTTTTTTCTGAACAATGCTTCCCCAAATCAGGGAACTCCATTATGAGGAAGTGTCCAAAACACAGATGGCAGATAGATCACCTACAAGAATTAAAATGTTAGGAAAGGTACGACGGCCATAATTTCAGTCCCGAGAGTTCATAACTTACGGCTAAGAAAATAAACATGTTCTGTGGGAAGCATTCAATGCCCAAGTCATCCTGGGCCCCTGCAGAGCACTAAAGCATCACAAATTCTTGCTGCCTTTCACCAAAAAGGAGCTTGAGTACAAGTACCAGCTCCTTCAGGATCCATTATGACAGCGACTGTTTCTTGGTCCTTTAATTTCCTACTTGAAAAAGCTCACCCAGAATTCAGGTTTGATTAAAACCATTCTGACTCACGTTGACAGGGTTTTCCCATATTCAACTTACACAAATGTCTGCAAAAAGTTGGGCCGCAATTTCATGGAATGAGTATACTTGTTGACATACACAAAACCGTTCCCAGGCACTAAATCACGTTAGTTGACGACACTATCCCGAAGAGCTGCAACTCGTCCCTCCGGTTCTCAACTCCCTCATGCATTGAGTTCTACTTACAACTTGCTCCCTAAGGACAATCAACCTGGAGTTGAGGAGGGACAAGAGCGAGTGCTTAACTCACGGCGGAAACCAGGTGGACATGGGCTGGAGCTACTCTGGAGGGAACTAGAGTCCGTAGCAGGCCTCACGGGATCCCTTCCAGGACCTAGCACCCACAACACTCTCAAGAAGTCCCTCCCAGAAGTCAGGCCCTGAGGGTCCTCTCCGAGGAGGCTCTGCCATGCTGTCCCCAGCCCCCCCCCCCGCTCCTCCCCTCGGGTCACGGTTCAGAGTCACTTCCTCCAAAGGGGCCTTCGCCCGACCGTCACAGCTTCCCTACACCCTCAAAGGACGCTGTAATTCCCGTCCCCGCACCCACTCACTACGGCCCCAACTGCAGGCGGGCTCTGCACTGCCCGCGCCCCGGAGCGCAGGCCCGCGGCGGGTGCGCCCGTGGCCGTCTCATCGGGCCCAGCCCTTGACACAGCAGCGGTGAGAGCCCACGGTCGGGGGCTCGTTCGGCTAGCACCTGAAGCCCTCCCCGGCGTGCGAATCGGGCCCCCGCGCCCGTCCCCCGTCCCGACCTGGCTCTCGTCGGGCGCCCGGGCGGCTGCGGAGGCGAGCGGGAGGCGGCGGACACGGGAGGCTGGATGTCCCTTCCAGCGGTCACCCACAAGGGACAAGACCAAAAGGCTGGGGAAAATGGGATCCGAGGGCCGGCCCCGCGCGGTCCAAGCCCGCGGGAGAGCGAAGCATCGCGTATCGCCGCTTCCCCAGCCATTTATGCCCGGCCTCGGGTTCAAAGAGCCGCCGCGACTCGTATCCGCCCGACGCGCTCCGATGACGTCAGCGCCCGGCCGGCCAATCCCGCCCCGCTGAGGCTTGGCGTCCCCGGGGCGCCCCGAGACGTCAGCGCCCGGCCGGCCAATCCCGCCCCCGCCGCGGCCCCGTCGGCCCGCCCACGCCTCGCTCATCCGCCTCCCTTCTCGAACAGTCCGGCCACTTCTCGGAGCCGCTGAGTCACGGTGAGGCGGATCCGCGCAGGCGCACTCGGCCGGTTGCGCGGCGCGGGAAAGCTGAGTCACGGCGGCGAGGCCGCGGCCGTTCGGCGGCCGTGTGGAGGGGCGGCCTCACTGGGAGCCGCGCACGGAGAGGGTCCGAGCCCGCGCCGTAGAGGTGCCACCGCGAGGTACGGAGCCGGCACGGCCGGGCGGCGTGGGCGCGGGGGGCGCCCCGAGTGGGAGAGGGGGCCTGACCGTGCGGGAGAGGGCGCCTTCCGCCTCGACGGAGAGCTTGCCTGTCCTCGCCTCGTGGGCTCCCCGGGTGCTGCCGCGTCCCTCACGGGTCCCCTCAGCGCGGTCCCCTTCCCACGTCTCCTCACCGTGTCCTCTGTGTTCCTTCACCGGGTCCCCTCACTGGGTCCCCTCATCGTGTCCCTTCGCCGGGTTCCCTCACCACGCCCCCTCCCCGCGTCCTCTCACTGTGTTCCTTCCCCGGGTCCCCTCACTGGGTCCCTTCCCCACGTCTCCTCACCGTGTCCTCTCACCGCGTCCCCTCACTGTGTTCCTTCACCGGGTCCCCTCACCGGGTCCCTTCCCCACGTCTCCTCCCCGCGTCCCCTCCCCGCGTCCTCTCCCCGCGTCTCCTCCCCACGTCCCCTCATGGTCCCCTCCCTGCCTCTCCTCACCTCGTCCCCTTTCTGCATCTGCTCACTGGGTCCCCTCACTGCGTCGCTTTACCGTGTCCCCTTACCCGTTCTGTCGCACTCCTGCCCCCCCACAAACGTGTGCGCGGGTGGCCTTTGTCTCCGAGCGTGTTATCTTGTGAAGTCCCAGCACGCTGAACGAGCGGGTGCTCTGCGGGTCCCTGGTCAAGCTCCCCAGGAGCCTCAGGTCGCCTCCAGCAGTCAGCCCCTAACCTCTCTTTACGTGTGTTTCTGTTTAAAGACAACTTGCCTTGATGCGTTGTTGGTTTGTTCCCATTGAACTCATGGCGGCAGTGCCTCAGTCGTGCCTGAGCCCAGCCTGTCTGCCGCCGTTCTCTGTCAGGTGCACCGCAGCCTCCTGGTACTTAGGAAACGGGACGGCACCTAAACTCCGGCCTGAGGGCCACTTGAAACCGAAAGATGGCCACCAAAAAGCTCACAAATGTGAAGACCATACACTAAGTAGGCTGTGGAACGGAAGCTTGTTTCCCGTATCAGAACTGAAACAAGAAAGAAGGAAGGTGTCATCTTGTCCCACCTTGACTGGAAGTGTGTTTCTCAGGCAACTCAAGTTTTTTGCTACTCAGTACATGTTGGCGAATAACTGCTGAAGGACCACAAGTGTTGATTTTGGAGTTACGGATGAATTTAGCAGATAGGCAAATTCACAAATGTGGAATCCACAAATAACAAGAATTGTGTGTGTGTGTGTGTGTATTTGTACGTGTACATTCTCATTTGCCTTAGTCTTTTTCTGAACGCTTTGAGGATGTGCTATAGACATGATACCCCATTACCCCAAATATTTGCGTGTATATTTCCCAAAAGCCGACACTGCTTCGGAGCCATTCTGTAACCATCCACGTGAGGAAATCAGTGCCAGACAGTATTAAGGTCCAATCCACAGACTCCATTGGATTTTGCCAACTATGTCAATGTCTCTTCTTTTCTGCTCTCGGGTCCCATCCACAATCATATGTGCAGTCTCCTTCATGCTGGGAGAGGTCTTCCATCCTTCTTGTCCCGAATAGTTTTTATTATTAAAGACCACACACTTATATGTATGAGATGTCTCGGGGTCCATGGGTGTTTGCTGAGGACCAGATGCAGGTCATGTTTCTTGGTAGGAATACCACAGGAATGGTGCTGTGCTGCAACCCATCCTACCATGGGTGATACTCATCTTGATTACCTAGTCATGTAGATGTCTGCTAGGTTTCTCTATTTTTTCATTTGTAAATTGATTAGTATTTTGTAGGGAGATACTCAAAAATTCCACCATTATTTTATTCTTTTTTTTCTTAAGATTTTTATTATTTATTCATTTGAGACAGAGAGACACAGAGAGCAGGAGCAGTGGGGAGAGGCAAAGGGAGGGAGAAGCAGGCTTCCCACTGAGCAGGGAGCCCGAAGTGGGGCTCGATCCCAGGACCTGGAGATCATGACCTGAGCCGAAGGCAGATGCTTAACCATCTGAGCCACCCAGGCGCCCCCCATTATTTTATTCTTTATCAACGTATGCCTGATGACTTTAAGTTCTATCAGTGACTTTTGCCTGGATCACTATGATCATTGCCAAAGAGTGCTTTTTATTTTTTTAATTATTTTTTAAAGTAAGCTCTACACCCAGTGTGGGGCTTGAACTCACAACCCTGAGATCAAGTCACCTGCTTTACCAACTGAGCCAGCCAGGCGCACCTCCCCCCACAAATAGTGCTTTTTAAAATTTCCATTGTTCATTTCACATTTATTAGTTGGTGTTCTATAAGGGAGAGGCTTCCTTTTTGTTTTTTATTTATTTACATCAGTATGGACGCGTGGATTTCTCTTTTATTCAGTGGTGGTGCTCTGCTGCTGTCATTTTGATGGCCAGAGAGCCACGTCTAGCTGGCTCTTGAGTCTTTCTGACATGTCCCTGTCATCCTGTCATTCTTTGCTCCCTTCCTTGCCTAGCCATTTCTCCAAGGAGCTTTGTTTCTTTTTAGTAGAGGATGGTATTTAGAAATCAAGATTTGAGTGATGCCTGGGTGGCTCAGTCAGTTAAGCGTCTTCCTTCAGCTCAGGTCATGATCCCAGGGTCCTGGGATTGAGTCCCACATCGGGCTCCGTCCTCATCAGAGAGCCTGCTTCTCCCTCTGCCTTCCGCTCCCGCTGCTTGTACATGCACTCACTCGCGCTCTCTCTCTCTCTCTGACAAATAAATAAATGAAATCTTTAAAAAAAAAAGATCAAGATTTGAGTGTGTGGTGTGCTTATTGCTAGTAAGGTTCATTGCTTCTAGGCCTCAGTGGACGTGGGTCAGGAAATGTATGTATATTTGCTTATATATAAAGACACATCTGTAATTGTCTTTACTTGTATATTTATTTTTTAGGAAAACATTCATATCCTTATCTTCAATTCTAATCCAACAACTCAGGATTTTTGGAATCTTCTCTTTGTGTTTATAAATAACTTCTCCAGCAATAAAAACCCAAGTTTCATTATTCTGTTTTTTTATTTTTCAGTCTATGTATTTATTTGCTTAATGTAACAGACCACTCAGGCCATCATCTCCACCTCCACACCTGCTTTGTGCTCACCCCCTCAGCACTCCACATCCTTGAGCAATTGTAGGCACTGCTTCCACAAACTCCCTCCACCTTCTTCAAATTGGTCAAAATCCAGTGCCAGTCAAAGCCTTCAATTTTCTTCCAGAAGGATTCTTTAAAAGAAGATAATTTACTAAGGAAGCATAAATACAAATACAAGCCTTTAAAATCATTGTCATTATTTGTGGGTCAAAAATCACATATGTATTATTATCTTTTTAATAGTCCTAGTGCAGAACTTTAATTTCTCAGGTCTTCCAGTAAATACAAATACTCACTACTTCAATCCTATAGACACTCAGATTTCCAAAAGTCAAGAATGTTAAGTAATCAGAGTGTTAAAAAGTAAGTTATAATTAAATGAATCAATTACTATTAGAAAGTGGGTTAGATATTGCCCTTTCCTATAAATTTTATGCCAATGTTGAAGTGAAAAACCTTTAGATCCACATATTCCCAGATTATCTGGGTCTTGCTACAACCAATTGTAACACTAAAATGTGAAGTTTTATATTTACATTAACTACTGAGTTTTAGAGGAAAAATCCAAATTCTTGCATGGAATCAAATTTGCCATGCTGCAAATTCATAGTTTTGCACTTCGTAATATTTCTTATTGTTGCTGTAACAAATTACTGCAAGTTAAGTGGCCTAAAACACAGACATACTATCTTACCATTCTGGAGGTCAGAAGTCAAAAATGCATCTCAGGCCTAAAATCAAGGTGTTAAGGCAACATTCCTTCAGGGGGCTGTAGGACATACCTTCCGTGCCTTTTCCAGCTTCTGGAGGTTGCCCATGATCTTTGGCCCATCACATCACCTCAACCACTACTCCATTGCCACATCTTGTCTGACTCTTATTCTCCCCCTTTCACATAAAAGGATTGCATTGGGCCTGCCTGTGCAATCCAGGATTATCTCCGCACTCAGGATCCTTAGCATGAGCACATCTACAACGTCCCTTTTGTCGTGTGAAATAACAGATTTGTGGTTCCAGGGATTGGACATGGACATTGGCGGGGGCGGGGGGGGGGGGGCATTATGCTGCCTACCACAGGTAGTGACCACACTGCCATAGAAAAAAAACAAGATTCCGTTTTTTTTTTCCCGAGGGGGGTGGGGGCAAGGAGGAGAGGGAGAAAAAGAATCAGAGCCTGATAATGGGGCTCAATCTCAGGACCCTGAGATCATGACCTGAGCAAAAATCAAGAGTGGGACGCTTAACCGACTGAACCATCCAGGCACCCCCAAGATTACGTTCTTTAAAAGTAAAACGTGGGCGCCTGGGTGGCTCCGTTGGTTGAGCGACTGCCTTCGGCTCAGGTCATGATCCTGGAGTCCTGGGATCGAGTCCCGCCTGAGCAGGGAGCCCGCTTCTCCCTCTGACCCTCCTCCCTCTCATGCTCTCTATCATTTTCTCTCTCTCAATAAATAAATAAAAATCCTTAAAAAAATTATTAAAAAAAATAAAAGTAAAACGTTAAAAATTTTCAGTGTTATACTTTTATCTCCTTTTTAAAATGTAAAAAAGTATTTAATGAAAAACATCCAAATTTTGAATAAATGTTTTCAATACAACCAGATTCATAAATGTGTTTTTAACCAAAGAAAATAAATGTAATTGGTTGGACGCTATCTCACCTCCCCAGACACAGACACAACAATCACATGTGTGCACACATACATGGATGGGCATTTGCATGCCTTGTGCGGACCAGAATTCGCCCACAGCATGAGCTGGCACATGGGGAGTGTTGGGAGAAGATGTGAAAGTGGACATCCAGGGGCTTTACCAAGAGTGCACTTGGTCTACCTCTGCTGTTCTTTTTGGTCCTGATCTGGCTAAGACCACACCAAATTGTTGTGGGAACAAAACAATATCAAGTCAGATTTTTAAAATGCAGCTTTTGCCATTAACTGAAGTCTGCATTCATACAAAAAGTTGCCACTAAGCAGAAGTTAAGTGACCTCCGTACATCTTCTTACCACATCAAGATTAAGGGCTTCCTAAGATGTCCTCTGAGAACTGCCCTGTGGTCAGCAGGGAAGGAAGGACCTTGTAATATGATGGTCCACGGGGGAGCGGAGACAGACCTTGGAGCCTTGGTTAGCAAACCTCAAGAAATCTGCTTCAAAGGAAGAGGCCACAGTGCATGTCCACTTACACTATCCTCTATCAAGGGACCAGTGTTCTTCACCAAGAGGTCACTGTTATGATCTCTATTTTAAATACAGGGAAACCGAAGTATAGAAATGTTTGAAACACAGGCTCCTGAGTCCACATTTGCAATTCTTTCTCTGCTACCGATATTAGCTAGAGATGAGGGTGGAGAGGCAGGCAGGGACCAGACCATGCAGACTTTATCTTGAATGCAAAGAGGTATTGTTGAAAACTTAGAGACTGACCTTGAGCAGTGGACAGGGCACAAAGTTTATATATACTTCACACAACTGTACAAAAAAAATAAGTTTCTCTGTTTTCTAAAATGAAACTCAGCTTTTTTTTTGGAGCCCCCAGACTGCCGCAGGCCAGCAGCTGTTCTCATCCCAGCCTGCAGTTTTTGTTTGCTGTCTGTCTGGGTCCAATTCATCTCGACCTCAGTCACTGTCAGGCTCAAATCTTGGTTATTCCAAGCCTTCTTCCTCCAACTACTTCCTTTCTTCTTCGGTGGCATCTGGGGTTGGGGAAGCTGGATAGATAATCTCATGGCAGCAGAGGCTCTGGCATACATGCCAGCCAGTTCCTCCCTGGCCCCTGCAGGTAGTGAGACCTGTCCCACCACCTGCTCATGGGCTAACATTTGCTGCTGCTGGCCTCTGATCATGAGCTCATTAACGTGCATTGTTAACCTGTCCAGACCCTAAGTTACATGTTTCAGTGACCTTCTCAGGGTCCCATGCCAGTGCACGTGGGGGTTTTGGGAGTTTCCTATAACTTTCATGAGGAGTATGGCTCTAGAGGCACCATCTCAGGTCCTCTCCCTGTTTGACCACATCCTAGGTATCCTCTACTGCACTCTCCCTGCATTGGCACAGAGAAGTGTGCCTCTTCCAGAGGTAGAGAGGGGAAACCAGGCATGGACCCCTCTGCTTTTATATTATTCTTCTACTCATCTGAATTGTTTGTCATCTCAACTGAGGGTTGTAGCATGAGCATCGGGTCCATTCTCAGGGACCCAGACAGGTGTCTTCTCTTTCAAAGCTCTTCAAACTTCTCCCCAGAAGTTTGCCTGGGATGAGGGCTAGGTTCCCCAGCCCTGGAAATAATTTTTTACCTAGGTTGCAGGAAATTTCTCTCATATTATATCTTTGGGTTTCTTGCTCTAGGGTAAATCTCCGAAGCTTTGGTTCCTGGTTCTTTTTTCTCTCTTTTGAAAACCTTGCTTTTAAGATTGTGGCTTGCTATGAGCTTTTAGAAGTTTAGGTTTAAGGGCGCCTAGGTGGCTCAGTTGGTTAAGCGACTGCCTTCGGCTCAGGTCATGATCCTGGAGTCCTGGGATCGAGTCCTGCATCGGGATCCCTGCTCAGCAGGGAGTCTGCTTCTCCCTCTGACCTCCCCCCTCTCACACACACACACTCTCTCTCTCATTCTCTCTCTCTCAAATAAATAAAATCTTTAAAAGTTTAGGTTTAAAACTCAGAACTGAGCAATAACTTCTTTGGGCAGACCTTTCTTTGCAGCTATGAGTGTCACCTCCTGGCCTAGTCTTGATGGTGGAAAACTTCTCAGTAATGGAGAAGAGAAAATACATTGACATTATGCCCACATACACATTGTACTTTAAAACATTTATTCAGCTGCAGTATATATAAGACAGATTGAAGTGAGGCAGGAGCAGAAGTGGGAGAGCAAATAAACTGTTACTGCAGTCTAGGTAAGAGATGACAGTGACCACGGAAATGCAGAAACCTTACTCACCTTCACAGCTTCTCTTGTAGGTAGGTCATGAGCATGTGATCCAGTCTTTCAGGGGAAGAAGGGCTTCTGGAAAAAGATCTCCCTAATAAAAAAGAGATACTCATTAGGACAAACCCATTTTCAGTAAGGTATTTTTGGGATGCTTGGAAATAGTAGCCTTTTCACTAACATGAAGGGCCAACATTAAGGACCATGTCCTTATGCTGAGCTGACAGAGGAGAAAGGTGGAAGGAGCCAGGTAGAGATGGTGATATTGAGCTGCTGGTCGGCTTCCTTGCCTCTGGATTTCTGATAATATGAGATAACACACATCCTTATTGTTCAAGACATTTTTTGTTGTTTTTCCTCTTGTTGGTAGCCAAAAATACTGTTACCTGTAACTGGAAAAATTATTTCAATTCAGGACATATCAGCTATGAGACAAAAGAGAAAAGTGGGTGAATAAGCAATTGGATACATGCATCTGGGACTCAGAGAAGAGGTCTGGAGACAAGATGTGGAGAAGAGGATGCAGGACTATACCTTAGAAAAGCCAGCTCTGGAAAACCAGACTAAGAATGAGCAACCAGAGAACTCAGGAGGAAAATAAGGAGGGGGAGGCATTATTGAAGCCAAGGGAAGATGGATATTTCAAGAGGGAGAATTGACTAACCAGTTCCTGCTGCTGAGATAACAAGACAAAACATAAAGTGTCCACTGGGGTTAGTGATGGAGAGGTCACCATTGTCCTAGAATGGTCCCAGAAGCAAAAGAGGAAGTCAGACTAGTGGGTGAAGAGGACAATAAGGTGAAGGCATGGAGTCTGGATGGAAGAAGCAGAGAAGCTCTTACCCAGAAAGAAAAACAGTGAAGTACATTCTCCTAGTCCCACCCTGCTGGCCTAGCCTGGTTCAGCAGGTGACATCCCACTGCCCCTTTTCCACAAGACACTCTCTCTTCTGCTCAGACACATAGTCAATATTACCTTTACATTTGTAACTCATATCCTCAACAAATATTTATTGGGTGCCTGCTGTGTACACAGCACCCTGTTTGGCTTCAAGAGAATATAAGAAAAGATTAAATGGGGTCCCTGTCTTTGCCCAGGAGCTTATAGTTATGATTGTGGAGAAAAACCCACATCCTGAAACAACTGGACATTAAGTGTAAACATTGTATTTATGAGGTTGCAGGGCAGAGGCTGTAATCATGATTGGAGATCAGAGAATAAAAACTTCCCAGAGCAAGCCTGAAAAATTTGGGCTGGACTATCTAGGAAAATTTCACAGTGGGGGGTGCTCCAGCAGACCCTTAAAGACAGGAGATGTGGACTGGGGAGGGGACTGCTGAAGCCAAGCCATGTGTTTTGGTTGCAAATAACAAGAACTCACCTCAAAATAGATTTTCCCAGAAGGGGAATTTATTGGCTCCTAGACTTGAGATGGGCCTGGATCCAGGAATTTAGACAAGGTCTTCCCCACCTTCCCTCTGAATGCTGGCATCTCTGTTCTATTGCAGAGTAGCCTCATCTTGTGACAGAAGCATAGTTGCCAGCAACCTGGGCTACAAAGACACTTTGGAGGGTGAAAATGGGGTGCTGCTAATAGTTTTCTTGGGACAACAGGCATAAACTGGGACCCTGCTAGGAAAACTGGGGCACAAGATTATTATAAGCAAATGTTCACTCTGTGGCCACTGTCTGATGGCCCCTCCAGAATCACATGAAATGGGAGAGAGACAGTACTCCAAAGACTTTGTGCCATTACCAGATGAAGGAGGGACAAGAATGCTGGAATCCTAAAAGCAATGGTGTCCACTATTCATCATGAGTTGGCAATTCAGGGAAAAGAAGAGAAAAAGACCAAAGAGTAAAGCACAAATTTCAAAGTCAAGCTTACTAGATAAAGACAGAAGACTTAGAATTTGAGAGAGAGAAATCTGAACTTCATTTGACTGGTAAGGAAGACAGAACATTGTCCAAGGAATTAGTACATACAACGGATGTCTGGGGAGATGAATCTGGGAGTGAGTTCCAGGATATTTGGGAGGTTCAGAGAGGAGCTAGGGTTGTATACGTGGAGTCCTGAACTGTTGAGGGTGCTGGTATGGTGGAGGTGCAAAGAAAGATATATTCAGGAAGCAGGTGAAAAAAACAAAAAGAATCAGGAGATCTTCTTGGCTGATTGGGCATGAAGGACAGAGAAGAAGCAGACATACCAGTTCAAGCTTGGAGAAGCTAAAGTGGCAGGAATGGGAAGGTTACCAAGGGTAGCAATTTGCCAATGAGGCAAGTCTCTTGGGGTCATGTTAAATTTTGAAGAAGTTGTATGAATGGGGAGAACACAGGATTAAAACTGGTATACGATTTAAAGCCAAGATAATGAATAAAGTATCCCCAAAAGAGAGTAAGAAGTGGCCAGAATCAGGCCTGAGGAGGGCCTGCAACTAGGTAACGGGAGGAGGAGGAAACAGAAAGCCTATAGCAGGATTGGAAAAGAATGCTGAAGCAGCATAGAGGAGAGGCCACAGGTGACAAGCAACACCAGGTGCTTTGCTGAATTCCACATGAGAACTGGAAGCCTGCGAGAAGTTTACCTAGACAGATATTTACGACTTTTAAGAAAGTCGTTTCCTTATAATGGTCTAGCATTCAGGGTACTCAGGCTTGTGCTATGTAACAGACAGTCTCAAAGTCAATGCAGTTGAAAACAACAAAGGCTTATTTCCTGCTCAGATGTCCTGTCCCTGATGTATACACAAGCTCCTGGTCTACCTGCTCCACATTGTCCTCACCTCCGATGCCTGGGATGATAGAGTGATCAGTATTGGAAGTCTTGCTAGTTGCCTTTGCAGAAAGAAAAAAAAGTGGCCACAGGGGCCTCGCACTGGCCTTAAATCCTCCTGCCTGGGAGTTTCAGAGCTCACTGGTTGAAGCCAGTTGCACACCCAAGCAGGGGTCCAGGAAGCACAGTCCCAGCAGGTGCCCAGAAGGGGAGAACTGAAATAGTTGTTTAAGAGGAACAATGATTAGTGTGGTGGTAGAGATTGGACGTGAGGCTGAAGGAGGGGTACACAGTGGAATTTGCTTGTCTAATGCTCAGTTGTGTATCTGCTCTCCTCGGGATGTTATTCTTGGTGTTAAACCATAAGCCCCCTAAGGACAAGGATTATGCCCTTTAACCCTTTGTACATGGTGCTTATGCACCTCATTGTGTTAGGTAGGCTCCTTCAGGTGACAAAACTAGAGAGAGATTCTCCGATAACATCAGGGCTTCACCATAAGGACTCTCAGGGAGGAAGAAGTGTCTCAGTGCAGCCTTAAGAGAAGGAAATGTGTCTCCTCAAATCTGAGTGGCCACATAAACATTTGCATGTGGTGGCCTCATAATGAATACACCAATGATGTAAACTCAAGTTAGGCCAATTTTCCTACTGGAGACTGTCCTAGGAGCACTAGGAACAAAGGCCTGCTGGGTGGGATTGCTGACCCCTGCTGCCAGTGCTGCAGATGACAGCCAGTACGAGTACTCTGTCCTCTAACTGACATCGTCTGTAGGTCTCTGCAAAGGCTTTGGCTCTCTGAATCTGAGAGTCACAGAGGGAGGCATGATACTTTGAGTCAAAATTGCCAACAGAAATCAAATTGTATTCCCTCAGACATGTGAGCAGAGCATAAATATTTCATAGACACGAAGTCAGCTAGACAGAGATTTTAATTCCAGAAAGTGATCATAAGGTAAACTACAGGAGATGCGGCTTATGATTTGTCTCATGACACATTTTTAAGTAAGCAAAAGCCCTGTGGAATAAAAATAAACTTGCTCAGGTTCCCCAGTGAATGGGAAGCAGCTGAGTGGAGCAGAGACGAACTAATGTTTTCTTTTTCCATCTCGTAATTTTGTGATGTGATGTTATCTAGCATGTGGGACCCCTTGTATCACAGAATCTGTGTCACATGACTCTTGCTTACTCCATCCTTCAATAACAAACCAGGGCAAGGTCTTCTGTTTCCAATATTTTTCTAAATATTGTTAGAAATGACCTTGGAGAACCCTTTGCTCAGTGCTCGTTGAGCCCCCAACAGTGAGGAGCGAGTGCCTGCTTGTTGGTAATTGTCCATGTAAAATGTTGTATATGACTGGAAATGCAAATACAAAATTAGAAAAGTGAAAAGGGAGCCCACATTGAAAATGTGGCAGAAACACTCACCCTTGTGAGGACCTTTCAAACCTCCTGTTAGAATGATTCCTCCAGCGTCACCACACAACCAAAGCTGTGCCTTGACTTCCTTTAACCTCCAACATCACATCCTTTGCATGTGGCACTCACCTGTTGCCGTGAGATGGATCCAAACTCTCCTCTCCCCGCCATGAGGAATCTTTGGGTCCAGTGGGTGGTCAGAGTTGGAAGCCTCTGGAAATGATGTTGTATCTCTGGCAGACCACGCTGTTGATCGTGGGTCTTGTTGAGTGGGTGACTGGAAGACAAGCAGGGGCGGTGCCAGGCCTGCAGGGGAGCCTTGGGCGAATGCATGTGAGTGGGGAACTGGGAAGTCCACACAAACTCTGTGGCTCAATTAGCAGTGCTTACTAGCACTTGCATCTTGGTCTTCAGAAGGGTTAATATCAGGGGCAGCTGGACCAGGGGTGCAGGCCCCTCTGAGCTAGCTGGCTCACAGCTCTTCTGTCAACTTAAAATGATTTCAACTTAAAACTTAAAGATGGAGCTGCCTTTGTCTCCTCGATAACAAGATTTTGAATTCTTCTGCAAGCCTGCCTGTTGAGAAAGCACCCAGTTGCTGTATCTTGGAGCAGAGCAGCCAGGGCAGCTGCCCTCATTACTTAATGGGAAGCAAGCCTGCATTTCCGTTCCCTCATTTCCACCAAGGGAGGCATGAAAGTGCCTTGTGAGCTGTATGTATTACCCCAAAATTGAAAAATCTGGCAACTTCTATAACTACAGGTAAAAATATCTTGATTCACAGAGGTGTCACCATGCAAGGAGATGGTCACTTGTATCGAGGCGTCAGGTTGCCGTCTGAAACAGAGGAGAGCACATAGCAGTGTAAGGTAGGGAACAGCACATTGTTTTGAATGTAAGTCTTTATGCTGTACCGATTGGGAGAAATAAGAAAAATGTTTGGAACTGACTGGCACGTCTGCGGCCACCATCGAACATCTTTGTGCGTCACGGGCCATCACTCTCTCGTGGCTTAGAAACTCTGCCTGTTTTCATGTAGCAATGATTATACTCACTCCACAGCATTGTGGTATTTCCACTTCAGCACTGATGTTCTTTATTTTTAAATATCACCCTGGTCTGGTCACTGCTGAGGATTCCTAGTCTTAGGACCATGAGAACTCAGGAAAAAGAATCTAGTTCAGGATGAAATAACAACGATGCAAAGTTTCCAGTTTGTTTTCAACTTTGTGTTGGTTCCTGAGTGGGTTCTGAATAAGTAATAATCATCCTGATTTCCCAGTGACTTGATGTTCCATTTCTGGCCAGGCCCCTTTGCGACTCCCTTGAATCGCTGCATTAAATATTAAAGCCGCCTGCGCCCTGGTGGCTCCATCCTGGAGGCAGCGGCAGAGTTTTTGTGGAATAACTCCTTCTGGTTGGCTGCTAGATTTGTTCATTATTTTAATCTATGCATATTGGCTAGGACTGCAACATTGTCTCTTTTTGCATAAATACTAGTTTGAAATGAGGAGGAATCAATGACCCACCAGCCCAGCCCTGAGGAAAGGGAAGTCTCTGGTTCTTTGTAGTTGCCACACCTAGTGCTGGGCACTGACGCGGTGATCTTTGGAATACCCCGTGCCTTCCTGCCTTCAGCCCAGCAGGGACATTTAGGCCACCCCAGCCGGGCTCTGTTGGAAGACCTGCTTCATACAACATACTTTGCTGGGTACTGTCAGGAGGGTGGGGAAGCATAAGATTTGAGCTTGTAAGCTGCTTGGAGAGTGAATACATGTATACCTGGGAAAAAAAGACAACGACAGTCCAACCCCAAAGCAGTGTCCCGTGCTGAGAGGATGAGTCACACAGACGAGATCCTGCAGACGGGGAGCAGTTATACAAGGTGAGACTTCGACAGGGATGTGGACTTTGACATACATGCAGGGGATGGGGGGTTACACTGTGGGCATGGCATAGGGGGTGCAGACTCCTCAGCAGAGCCCAGCGATGTCAGCGGGCAGTGCTCACCGTGAGGGCCCAGCTGCCGGGGCGAGTCTGCTCTGGGCCTTGGAGTCTTTGAGGAAAACAGCCTTCATGAGTCAGATTTGAATGAAGGGCCCGACCCTGGACACTTTTCCCAGAGGGACTCAGGTCTGTTTTCAGTGTTGTTCATACGACTTTGTTCTTCGTAGACCAGGAATCGTCCTTTTTGCTACTGCCAGTCAAGCCCCATGCCAGGCTGAGCTGGGTTGGTGTGACCATTCCAAAAGCACTGTGATTCTATCTAGAGTTGTGCCTGAAGGGGAAGAAGAAATGAGGGGGGAGCGGGGAAGCACGTGCTCAAAGAGGGAGGGTGGAAAGGGGCAGGTGCGGACCTCCCAGGCAGCAGCCCCTGCCAGCCCCCCGAGGCCCAGGCAGGACCAGGGGCCCCCTGGAGTATTCTTTGGAAAGAGCTCCTGTGTCCTTCTCTGCCAGCAACTGAGACTATAAAAACAGATACTAATTGTAGCGATAAATTACCAGGCCCTTCCCAACAGGCCTTTGGGTCCCAGGCAGAGGGGTGCTGACTTCCCCAGCAAGATACCTTGGTGGTCCTCTCCCTCAACTGATAACCTCCGGCCACTCAATGAATAGCTCTTGGCGAGAATTCAGCTTAGCTGCTGGAGTCCATGTTTGGGTGTGAGTCACATTTGGCAGGGGGAATCCCAGGCACTTTAGGACCCTCCTGGGCAGCCAGCGGGGCCTGTCCGTGAGAAGGGCAGCCACCGAGGCACCAATAGCACCCCAGTCTCTGCTGCTTTAGACTCAGAACAGAACCAGTGATTCGGTGGTTCAGGAAAGGAGCTTACCCCTGCACCCACCACATGCACAAAAACCAACAGATTTAATGAGGAATTTGGAGTTCTGTCCTGTACTGGCTCCAGTTTAAGCTGAGGAGGAAGTTGGGGAATCTCACATTTTGGGATGCTCTTCTTCTTCTTCTTCTTTTTTTTTTTTTTTAAGATTTTATTTATTTGACAGAAGCACAGCGAGAGAGGGAACACAAGCAGGGGGAGTGGGAGAGCCCAATGCAGGGACTCAATCCCAGGACCCTGGGATCATGACCGGAGCTGAAGGCAGACACTTAACGACCGAGCCACCCAGGTGCCCCTGGGCTGCTCTTCTTTTTGATGGGCAAGTGGACCAAGGGGGCTGGAGCACTTCATGTGGTCCAAGCCCAGCCCCTGCTGGGCTTCACCATGTGGCCAAGTTCCTTTTCTTTCCAGACACCCTCGGGCCTTTCCTAGCACTCCGGACAGAGCAGAGACGGCCTCGTCAAAAGCATTTGAGCAGTTCATGGTGACTGCCAAGGACACAGTGCCATGAATACAAGATTTGACAGGGTGACTGTTGCTTTGCATGTGGCCATGTGAGGGGGCAGTTGGATGTGCTCGATGACCATCCATCCGTCAGCCACAGACCGTTGGGCTCTCTACTGGGTCTCCCTGCAACGAAATTCTTTCTGGCCTAGGATGGTGTTTGCAGCCCTGACCGTGAGTGCAGGTAGTTGGGAGAGGAAAATTCCGTCACTTAGGTCACACGGCCATGACAGGCTGGCTTTTCCATCAGCGGTACAGCCCCTGCAACACCAGACCTCGTGCCTGTCCTTAACTCGCATGTGTGGAGCTTAACTAGCTCTCTTTCCTCTAAGAACAGTTAGTGCTCATGCGTGCCTCGCACTTCCGTTGACACGTCACATCAGTTGTCACTGACTCAGCATGTCCAAGTGCCTCCTGTAGCTTGCTTGGAGCATAGCTGAAACACTCCTGGGATTGAAGTCCAATCCTGTTGAGTCTAAGCCGGAAGGAGGACGGAAGGTGCAGGGCGGTGAGCCTGCACGTGGAGACTGAAGCAGCAGTGCTTTCGCGAAGCGCAAACAGATCCAGCAAGAAGAGAGGGCAGCTCTGTAGAACAGGCACACACAAGGGAAATGAGTAATTATGCCATCAGCTTCAGGCTCACACTTCCGTAAGCAGCTGTAAGTCTTCCTAACCCTGCCAATCCAGGAGCAAGAATCAGGCGGGGAGGCAGGCCTGTATGCGCTGTGTATACAAGTGCATTGAAATTGAGTGTCGTGCTCACAGGACCCAATTCCTTTCCATTTTGCCTGATATGCTCCTTCAGGGTAAAGGTATAAAACACATTTAAGGTTCTTTACCTCCTTCCCTGCAATAGTAATTGGCAGTTACTCAACCCCCGTAGGCATCATAAATAAGGAACACACCAAGAGACTCTGTTGCTGCCATTAGAACACACTGGCTTTAGCTGGATTGAACCAGAGTCAACTGGTAGTGTGGAGAATGTAATGGTGTGCCCATGGTAAAATCGCCCCCACTTAAGGCCCTAATTTTTGTCACAAAGCCTGGGTTTTCTCCCGGCTAAGCAAATGGAGTTTGTGTGTTGACATGTTCACGCTAAAAGGAGTGAGTCAGAACATTGGTTGTCTACGTCAGGGCACCCTGGTAGGTGCTACACAGAATTCTGGAGCATCATTAGTAATGGAAGAGAGACTGTGATGTATTGCCTCCTACATGGTAAATACAGGAAGCAGACCAATACGTGACCATTTTCTGCTCTCTTGATAAGGCATGGAATTTATACCAACAGCACATGGTTACTTGGGTTTTATTCTATTGTGGCAAAAGGCACGTGACATAAAATTTACCATCTTAACCATTGTTAAGTGTACAGTAGTGTAACTATGTGCACGTTGTGCAACAGATCTCTAGAACTTTTCCATCTTGCAAAACTGAAGCTCTGTCCCCGTTGAACATTCACTCCCCATTCCCTCCCCCAACCGCTGGCACCCTCCCTTCTTACTCTCTGTCTCTATGAATTAGTGACTCCAGGGACCTCATGTGAGTGAAATCATAGAGTATTATCTGTCCTTCTGTGTCTGGTTTATGTCAATGAGCATAATACCCTCAGAGTTTATCCACTGTGTAGCAGGTGTCAGTGTTTCCTTCCTTTTTAAGACTGAATAATATACCATTGTGTGGATGGACCACATCATGTGTATCTACTCACTCACTGATGGACACTTGGGTTGGCTTTTGTGAATGCTGCTATGAACTTGGGTGTGAAAACCACAGTTGATGGGGTTCCTTGGTGGCTCAGTCAGTTAAGCGTCTGACTCTTGATCTCAGCTCATGTCTTGATCTCAGGGTTGTGAGTTCAAGCCCCATGTTCATTGAGCCTGCTTAAAAGAAAAAAAAGAGGGGCGCCTGGGTGGCTCAGTTGGTTGGGCAACTGCCTTCGGCTCAGGTCATGATCCTGGAGTCCTGGGATCGAGTCCTGCATCGGGCTCCCTGCTCAGCGGAGTCTGCTTCTCCCTCTGACCCTCCCCCCTCTCATGCTCTCTCTCTGTCTCATTCTTTCTCTCTCAAATAAATAAATAAATAAACCTTTTTAAAATATAAAAAAAAAAGAAAGAAAAAGAAAATCACAGTATCACAGTTGCTTGTTTTTAAAAGAAAAAAATCTCGATTTTCTGAATAAGAACTTTCTTGACTATTAATATTCTATTACTAACATATAAAAGGAGTACACCTGGCAATTGTATCACTAATATTTTCAACATCCTTGTGGAGGTAGTGATTTAATAGTTGTAGATAAAACAACAGCCTAGCTCTAACGTGTCCTCTGTGAGGCTCAGCACAAGTAGAATAAACCACCTTTTAAATTCTCAGTGGCCATAAAAATGGGAGGAGTTTTGCTCCTCAGAACAGAAAAACAAGTCTTGTAGGCAGGTGATTTGATGAAAGGAGAAGCAGGGATTGCTTATAGTTGACCTGCTCCGTATCCCTGAGGCAATAGTCCTCAGGGAGACTGAAGGACAGAAAGGCCACAAGAGGTCTCAGCTGAGGCAGGCCCAGGGCATACAGCCCTCAGCTCAACATGGACCCTGGGTCCTGTAGTCCCTGGAATATCTGGGTAATCCCCTTTCCTCATTGCAAGGTGGCCTGAGAGTGACAACTTGCTGTAGACTCCTTTGGGGGAAGGCCATTTGCATTTGCTGCGGTTTGTGTCATTCATTCCTCATAAGGACCTAGCTTCTCCTTCAGTTGGGGGGGGGGGAGCGGGCACAGGTCCAAGACCAGCTCAGATCTGGAAATGGAGCAAAAGACTGTGACTTCTCGTTGGGGTGGTTTCCCTTAGCCCCTGTTATTCATTCAATAATGACTTCTCTTAATTATATAGTTAGGTAATATCTTATTGGCTGGCTGTCCCTTAGGAATACCACATTTTATTAACCATCTTCATGGCATTTGTGCAGGTCACCCCCTCCCTCTTCAACACTCCAACCTTGCTGCCCTTACAAGAATTGTACCCACCTTGCTTTTGATAATTAAGTACAGCCACCTATGATTCTGGGATCTTGATATCCTCGTTGCTGTAAAGGGAGCCCATTCTATGACGGCGTCTCCTTTGCCTGCTCTGGCTTACAGAGCACAGACACTGCTGAGCTCCTCATCAATGCTGGTGCCCCCACCAGCCCAGTCCTCATTGATCTGATGAATGGAGTGTCTCTGAGCCTTCTGTGAAATGTGGTTGGCTGGTGTTTTGTTTCCAGCCTTATGAGGTACATTCACATTTCCATGCCCACTTTTCTGAGACTTGATTCCTTCTTCCACCATTTGCCACAGCAGTTATGACATTTATGTTTCAATTAGTGGGTCATCACTTTTTACAAACTTCCAAGAATCTTCCTAGATGCAAATTCACACTGCCTCCCAGCGTGTTAAATCTTATGTCCTGGGAAAGTGCTTCTGTATTGATAAACCCTCCCTTAACCCATCTGATATTCTGCCCCTTGATCCAGCATGTCTTGGTGGCACATCTTGGCTATGTCGTGCAGCTCCTTCAGGATACAATCTCTTTCTTCCCTGGCCAGGCGCAGCTCTTCCTTGTCTGGGTTATGTTGTGATTTGAACCTTCATGTCAGCCTAACAGCCAGAAGGGAAGTTGGGGACTATAGCCTTTGATAGGGTGAAGTAGACCACTACTGCAAGCCTAGAGCATTCAGAGGGACCTGGGGTTCAAAGACTTTTGGGTGTATCAACCTAGTTGTTCCCATCCCAAGTTTCAGGATCCCCCTCCTTCTAGTTGGGGCCTTGACCTTAGAATAGGGGATTTGCTAGGATTGAGAATTCAACCTTTTCTGGAGCTCTGCTGTCCAAATCATTAAGTCTTGGGCCTGACTCTCAGTTCCTCCTGCAAGATGCGGGGTCTCTCTGAGTGCCACTAGAGAAGCTCTGGGGGTGTCCACACTTCACCTTGAGTTGGTGATTAACCAACCTCAGCCTTTCCTTATCTTCTTCCAGTGCATCAATAGCATCCAGCAACAGCCACCCTGTCCCAGTGTCCTGTTACAACTTCCCCACACCTCCCAAATTCACCAGCTAATGTCATTCCTTATCACTGTTAGTTTTTTTTTTAATTAGTAGATTTCATTTTGTAAGACAGTTTTAGGTTTACAGGAAAACTTGGGCAGACAATACAAAGAATTCCCATATACTGCCTCTCCTACACAATTTCCCCTGCTACTACCATCTTGCATTGGTGAGGTACATTTGTTACAATCAATGAACCAATATTGATACATTATTACTAACTAAAACCCACAGTTTATGTTCAAGTTGTCTCTTTGTGTTGTCCAATTCTATTGGTTTTGACAAAAGCATGTCATTTGTCAAATGTATCCACCATTACATTACCATTTAGAATAGTATCTGCCCTAAAAATCTTTGGTGCTTCACCTATTTATTCTTCCCTCTGAAAACCCTAGCAGTCATTAATTTTTTTCACTATCTGCATAGTTTTGCCTTTTCCAGACCATCATATGGTTGGAATCATACTGGGTGTAGCCTTTTCAGATTGCTTTCTTTTTCC
The DNA here is from genome assembly GCF_964656455.1 of Halichoerus grypus. Taxonomy (NCBI): domain Eukaryota; kingdom Metazoa; phylum Chordata; class Mammalia; order Carnivora; family Phocidae; genus Halichoerus; species Halichoerus grypus. Next base: position 875,788 of record NC_135717.1, read on the forward strand.
ACTTATACATTTAAGTTTCCTCCATGTCTTCTACTGGCCTGATAGCTCATTTCTTTTCAGTGGTGAGTAATATTGTCTAGATGGACCACAGTTCATTGGTTTATCTATTGAAGAACATCTGGGTTTTTTCCAGGTTTTGGCAATTATGAATAAAGCTCCTGTAAACATTTGTGTGCAGGTTTTTGTGTGGATCTATGTTTACAATTTGATTGGGTAAATACTTAGGAGTGTCATTGCTGAGTCATATGGTAACAGTATGTTTAGCTTTGTAAGAAACTGCTTAACTATCCTTCACCAGCAATGAGTGGGATTTTCTGTTGCTCTGTATCTTCACCAGCATATAGTGTTGCACATGTTCTGGATTTTGTCACTCTAGTAATTGTGTAGTGGCATCTCATTGTTGTTTTAATTTACATTTCCCTAACGACTCCTGACATGAAGTGTCTTTCCATGTGCTTACTTGCCTTCTGTGCATCTTCTCTTGTGTGTCTGTCAGATTTTTAACCATTTTTAAATTGGGTTGTTTGTTTTCTTGTTGCATTTTAAGAGTTCTTTGTATATTTTGGATGCAAGTCCTTTATCAGATACTTACTTTGTAAATATTCTCTCCCAGTCTGTGTCTGTCTTCATTCTTTTAGCATGTTTTTCACAGAGCAGAAGTTTTTAATTTTAATAAAGTCCAGCTCATCAATATTTTTCTTCATTGATCATGGTTTTGGCATTGTATTTAAAAATTCATTGCCAGGGGCGCCTGGGTAGCTCAGTTGGTTAAGTGTCTGCCTTTGGCTCAGGTCGTGATTTCAGGGTCCTGGGATTGAGCCCTGCATCGGGCTCCCTGGTCAGCGGGGAGTCTGCTTCTCCGTCTCTCTCTCTCTGCCCCACTAGCTCCTGTTCTCTCTCTCTCTCTCTCAAATAAATAAATACAATCTTAAAAAAAATAAAATAAATTCATTGTCAAACCCAAGGTCACATAGATTTTCTCCTATTTTCTTGTAGAAGTTTTATACTTTCGAATTTTATAATTAGGTGGCTTTAAGTTATAATCCAGTTTGTGTAAATTTTTGTGAAATTTGTGAAGTCTGTGTCTAGATTCATTTTTTGCATGTAGATGTCCAATTGTTCCCACACCATTTGCTGAGAAAACTATTCTGCCTCCATTAAATTTTCTTTGCTCCTTTGTCAAAGATAAGTTGACTATGTTTGTGTGGTCTGTTCCCAGGTTCTTTGTTCTGTCCCATTGATCTATTTGTCTACTCTTTAGCTGATACCCTCCTGTCATTTTTACTGTAGCTTCATAGTAAGTCTTGAAGTCAGACAGCATTAATAGCTTAAACAATTGTTTCACTACACGTGTCAGGGATTATCAGAGCTCGATCTATGACCTCCAGTGGAGGGTTCTCATCACCAGCCTCATTGCCAGCTAGCAGGTGATCCAGCTCAAAGGTTCCATGTTCGATTTTCTTTCCTGGGACTACTCTTGGTACCAACTGTCACTCCCTGGAAATGGACTCTGAGATGGAGAGTTGCTGCAGGGACTTATTAAGCGGTACATTAATGAACAACACCTTTAAGGACATGAGGGAGGTAGGGTAGGGCAGAGGGTGAGGTTGAAGTGCAATTAGTTGCAGCAGACTGTACACCTAGGTTGTAGGGCTGGATGCCCTTTCTTGGTAGTCCCAAGTTGAGGCAAAAGGACTGGGCCATTGTAGCCCTGCATTAACTAGCTATTTAGTGCAGGCTCCCTCAAGAAGGAGTGTAACTTTGGGTGAGAAAGTTTCCTTTAGTTCGGCGAAGTTCCCTTGGAAAGAGATGCAGCTGGGGGAATGAGCCTCAATCTTGAAGCACTCTGGACGGTGCATCACAGTGTGTACCACACAGTACTTTAGATCTTAGCAGAAACATTACTCATCAGAGAAGACTTCTCCACTTATAGATGAAGCTTGAGGTTACATGGTTTGCCCAGTTTACCTCACTGTTAGGAGATCTTTTAAGCTATTAACAAAATCTGGAGGCCTACCTCTGTACCATGAGGATTGCTGATACTGAGAATTTAAAATTAATCTATATTTTAAAATATTAGCCTGGCATTTAGGATAGGAATTGTGGTTTCTTGCCCAAAGAAAGAATGGGTATGAAGGGAAAAAATACAGAAGAGTTACTTGAACAGCTTTCTGTAGCTAATCTGGTCTCAGGACCTCCACAGGCAAGAGTACCTGCTTGCCTGGTGTTCCAGTCAGGCTTGGTTATATGGTCACCAATCAAATTGTCAGGAAAAGATTAGACTTGCTTAATCAAGCAAGGACAAAGGCTAGGAGATGAACTGCCCTTCTGCCAATATTAATAGAAGCAAGGATTAGAAATTAGTTGGTGGCTTAACTGATATTTTTAGAATTCCACTTGAAAGGGATAAGGATTCTAAAAACAGGAAAGTGGTAAATGCTACATAAGTCAGTAAAGGATCATAGTTAGCTTCATGTCCTTTGTAAAGAAACTATTACAAATTATGTGGGAGGATTTAGCTTTAAAATTGCTTGAAAAGCAGAATGTGATCTGAGACAGGCAGCCTAGATTTATGAGAGGAAACATGCCCATAAGTTGTGTTGGAGATTTTAAAAGATATTATATTTATGACAGACAATGAGAATGCTTTGTGTAGCCTGCATCTGTGAAGAATTTGATAATGCTCTACTTAAAGATTTATTCTGAAGGTAAGAAGTAGAAAAAGATGTAAAAAGAAATCCTGCATTTCCAAAGCACTGCATCTTCATGCAGATGCTCATTCCAGCTATGTTGGTAGCAAAGGAAGAGTGATTTGTTAATTATCCCCCACGCCATGCATGGAGCCTAGCACAGAGAGAAGGCTTGGTTGTTGATTACTATGTGCATGAGCAGATGGATTAATCTTCTTTCACCAGTACCTATTTAAGCAGGAAGTCTAAGGAGTGAGGAATGACTCCTACATGTTGTTAAAATCACTCTCTTTACCATTTATTTCAATTGGAAGGAGCAAGGACTTCTTTCCATGAAGGACAACCAGCTTTGTAGAGTCCTTATTGAAGCCTTGCCCAAGGATGCGGTCTTTTGGAGAGACAACTGGTGAATATCTTCTGGGCAGATAGAACCACCAATGGGCAATGGAAACCTTCATCTAGAAGCATATGAAGATTCTAGGAAGCAAGGCTGAAGTAGAAAGAGGCAAGACTGTGGTTCCATGGACAAACGGGGGCAACCACTAGGGATCTGGGTTTTCAAGAAGTGCAACACTCAGCAGGTAGATGGGAGTCCCTAAGTCAGGACATTAGGACAGTGCTGCCAAAAAGACAGTAGTGGTAGGAGGTCCTGTGACCTACAAATTCAGTGCTCTATGGCTCCTGTTAGGGAAATAGGGAGCCCAGGAACAGATCCAGATCTCCAAGTCAGTATAGTCAGGTGGCCCAGCTCTCCTAGGAATGGAGAGTCATGGAAAAAATGAATATCACTTAAGTGAACAAAAACAAGACAAGAATGTCCACCCTCATTACTCCCATTTGACATCATGCTGGAAGTCCTAGCTAATGCAATAAGACAGGAAAAGGAAATAAAGTATACAGTTTGAGAAGGAAGAAATAAACTGTTTGCAGATGATATGATTGTCAAAAATCCCAATGAATTGACTAAATGAATAAATAATAAAAATCCTGGAACTAATAGCAATTATAGCAAACTTGCCAGATACAGGGTTAATATACATAAGTTAATTATTTTCCTGTATACCATCGATGAGGAATTAGAACTTGAAGTTAAAAACACAATAACATTTACAAAGTGGACCATGCAGCTGAACCTGCAACTCCCATCTTGAGCCTTTGTATTTGCTGTTCCCTTTACCTAGAAGGCCTATCTCCCAAGTGTCCAAATGACTAACTCCTTCACGTACTTCACATCTTCTCTCAGAAAGTTATCTTCCTGGAGGATTCTGGGAAGATGGCTAAGTAGGAAGCGTCAGGAATCGGTTTCCCTCCTGGACAGCAATTGCACGGCAGAATCTGTCTGATGTATTTGGGAACTCTGGAGTCTACTGAAGGCTTGCAACTTGCAGGGGAAGTCTTAGATAGCAAATTGCAGTTAATGTGGTGAATTTCAACTCTTGTACAGTAGCAGTTACCATCCCTCATCCCAAGACCAGTGGCAGGCACCTGTGCATGGGTTTCTGGAGCAGCTGGCATGCAGGTTGTGGGAGCCAGGGTGAATATCCACCAAATATCAAGGATCTGTCCCCTGATTGCCAATTGCTGCTTCTGACCACAGAGGTGCAAAAACGAGGGTAGGCATTGTTGTTGTACTTTCCCCCCATTGTGGCAAGCACTTCCCCTTCTAGTTGAAGTGACTTCCAGAGGATTTAAAGGGCTGACACTCTTCCTCCCCTCCTTCATTTCTTTCTCTTTTTCCCCTTTTGGAAGCCAGACATTAAAGACTAAGACATTCAAAAGCAACTTTATGTATGAGGGAAAATTAGAAAGTGACTGTGCATGTCCAGGGGAAGGCACAGGCTCAGAAAAGACCTGAGAAGACTTTAAGTTTATAATTCAGGCTGGTCTTTGGTGCAGAGACAGGCTGCAATAATAGAGAAAAAAACCCACACAATAACCCAAAACAGTAAACCCTGGGGAAGGGGAAGATTCTGATTTCCAGAGTTACCACATTATTAGATTCAAATGTCTAGTTTTCAACAACAACAACAACAAAAAATATCACAAAGCATACATAGAAACAGGAAAGTATGGCCCATTCAAAGGAAAAAAAAAATCAATAGAAAGTATTCCTGAAAAAGACCTGGTGGCAGTTTACTAGACAAAGACTAAAACTACTATCTTCAAGATGCTCAAAGAACTAAAGGAAGATGTTGAGAAAAATCAAGAAAATGATGTAGTAACAAAATGGAAAGATCAGTAAAAAGAGAAAACTTAAAAAGAAACCAGAAAGAAATTCTGGAGCTGAAAACACAATAACTGAAATGAAAATTCACCACAGGTATTCAAAGGCAGATTGTGAGCAGCCAGAAGAAAGAATCAGCAAACCAGAAGATAAGACAATGGAAATTATTCAATTTAAAGAACAGAAAGTAAAAAGATTAAAGAAAAGCAAACGGAGCCTGAGGGATCTGTGGGACAACACAAAAGACCAACATATGCATTATGGGATTCCCAGAAGAAAAAGAGAGAAAGGAGCATGGAGAATATTTGAAGAAATAGTGGCTGAAAACTTCCCAAATGTGATGAAAGACAAGAATATAAACATCCAAGAGGGTCAGTAAACTCCAAGTAAGATGAACTCAAAGAGACGCTGGGACACATAATCAAACTTAAAAGCCAAAGACAGAGAATCTTGAAACAGCAAAAGAGAAACAACTCATCATACATAAGGGATCTTCAGTAAGATTATAAGCATATTTTTCATCAGAAATTTTGGAGGCCAGGGGCACCTGGGTGGCTCAAGTAAGTTAAGCTTCTGACTTGATTTCAGCTGCGGTCATGATCTCAGGTTTGTGAGATTGACTCCCATGTATGGCTCCACACTGGGCATGGAGCCTGCTTAAGATTCTCTCTCTGCCCCCTCTCTCAAATAAACAAATAAATCTTTTTTAAAAAATAAAGAAGAATTAACACCAACTCTAATCAAACTTTTCCAAAAATTAAAGAGGAGGGAACACTTCCTATCTAACTCATTTGATGAGGCCAGCATTGCCCTTATACCAAAGCCAAAGACACTGCAAGAAAGAAAAACTACAGACCTAATATCCCTTATGACCACTGATGCAAAAATCCTCAACAAAATGCTAGCAAACCAGAAGATCTAACAATTGTAAATATTTATGCCCTTAACATGGGAGCAGCCAATTATATAAACCAATTAAGAACAAAAGCAAAGAAACACAGTGATAATAATACATTGATAGTAGGAGATTTTAACACCCCACTCCCTGCAATGGAGTGAGCAAAGTGACAGGATATAAAATCAATGCACAGAAATCAGTTGCATTTCTATACACTAACAATGAGACAGAAGAAAGAGAAATTAAGGAGTCAATCCCGTATACAATTGCATCAAAACCCATAAGATACCTAGGAATAAACCTAACCAAAGAGGCAAAGGATCTGTACTCAGAAAACTATAGAACACTCATGAAAGAAATTGAGGAAGACACAAAGAAATGGAAAAATGTTACATGTTCTTGGATTGGAAAAACAAATATTGTTAAAATGTCTATGCTACTTAGAGCAATCTATACATTCAAAGCAATCCCTATCAAAATACCATCAACTTTTTTCACAGAGCTGGAACAAATAATTCTAAAATTTGTGTGGAACCAGAAAAGAACCTGAATAGCCAAAGGAATGTTGAAAAAGAAAACCAAAGCTGGTGGCATCACAATTCCGGACTTCAAGCTCTATTACAAAGCTGTAACCATCAAGACAGTATATGGTACTGGCACAAAAACAGATACATAGATCAATGAAACAGAATAGAGAACCCAGAAATAGACCCTTAACTCTATGGTCAACTAATCTTCGACAAAGCAGGAAAAAATATCCAATGGAAAAAAGACAGTTTCTTTAACAACTGGTGTTGGGAAAATTGGACAGCCACATGCAGAAGAATGAAACTGGACCATTTTCTTAACATCATACACAAATATAGACTCAAAATGGATGAAAGACCTAAATGTGAGACAGGAATCCATCAAAATCCTAGAGAAGAACACAGGCAGCAACCTCTGTGACCTTGGCTGAAGCAACCTCTTGCTAGACACATTTCCAAAGGCAAAGGAAACTAAAAAGATTTTGCACAGCAAAGGAAATAGTCGACAAAACCAGAAGGCAGCCGACAGAATGGGAGAAGATATTTGCAAATGTCTTATCAGATAAAGGGCTAGTTGGGGCGCCTGGGTGGCTCAGTTGGTTAAGCGACTGCCTTCAGCTCAGGTCATGATCCTGGAGTCTCGGGATCGAGTCCCCACATCGGGGTCCCTGCTCGGCGGGGAATCTTCTTCTCCCTCTGACCCTCCCCCCTCTCATGCTCTCTCTTTCTCTCATTCTCTCTCTCTAATAAATAAATAAAATCTAAAAAAAAAAAAAAAAGATAAAGGGCTAGACACAAACAGTTCTCCAAAGAAGACATACAAATGGCCAACAGACACATGAAAAGATGCTCAACATCACTCCACATCAGGGATATACAAATCAAAACCACAATGAGATACCACCTCACACTGGTCAGAATGGCTAAAATTAACAAGTCAGGAAATGACAGATGATGGCAAGGATGTGGAGAAAGGGGAACCCTCTTACACTGTTAGTGGGAATGCAAGCTGGTACAGCCACTCTGGAAAACAGTATGGAGGTTCCTCAAAAAGTTGAAAATAGAGCTACCTTATGACCCAGCAATTGCATTAGTAGGGACTTACCCCAAAGATACAAATGTAGTGATCCAAAGGGGCACATGCACCTCAATGTTTATAGCAGCAGTGTCCACCATAGCCAAACTATGGAAAGAGCCCAGATGTCCATCAACAGATGAATGGATAAAGATGTGGTATATATATACAATGGAATATTACTCAGCCATCAAAAAATGAAATCTTGCCATTTGCAATTAACGTGGATGGAACTAGAAGGTATTACGCTAAACGAAGTAATTCAATCAGAGAAAGAAAATTATCCTATGATTTCACTCATAATGTGGAATTTAAGAAATAAAACAGAAGAGCATAGGGGTAGGGAGGGAAAAATAAAACATGATGAAATCAGAGAGGGAGACAAACCATAAGAGACTCTTAATCATAGGAAACAAACACGGTTGCTGGAGGGGAGGGGGGTCGGGGATGGGGTAACTGGGTGATGACATTAGGGGGACATGTGATGTAATGAGCACTGGGTGTTATATGAGACTGATGAATCACTGAACTCTACCTCTGAAATGAATAATATGTTATATATTAATTAATTGAATTTAAATAATAAAAAATACAACAAATCAAATTCAGCAAAACATTAAAAGGATTATATGCCATGACCAAGAGGGATTTATTTCTGGAATGTAAGGATTGTTCAACATACAAAAATCAATAAGTATAATGCATCACATTTACAGAATGAAGAGAAAAAAAAATGATCATCTCAATGATGCAAAAAGGCATTTGACAAAACTCAACACTCTTTCATGATAAAAAAGACTTGACAAACTAGGAATAGAAGGAAACTATCTCATAATATGATATAATAAAAGTCCTGTGTGAAAAACCCACAGCAAACATTGTATCCCATACTGAAAGATTTTCCTTTAAGATCTGGAACAAGGCAGGGATGTTCACTTTTGCTGCCTCTTTTCAACATATACTGGAAGTTCTGCTCATAACAATCAGACAAGAAAAATTGATAGGCATCCAAATTGGAAAGAGAGAAGTAAAATTATCTGTTTGCAGATGATATGACTTTATATGTAGAAAATCCTCGAGAGTCCCATCAAAAAAAAAAAAAAACAAACCTGTTATAATAAATGAAATCAGCAAAATAGCAGGATGCAAAGTCAGCACACAAAAATGAGTTGCATTTCTATACACTAACCATGAATAATCTGAAAAGGAAATTACAAAAAGAATTCCACTTATAGCATCAAAATAATAAAATATTTAGAAATTAATTTAATCAAAGGGGTGAAAGAAGTACATTGAGGACTACAAAACATTGCTGAAAGAATTAAGGAAGACATAAATAAACAGAAGGATAGCCTATGTTCATAAATTGAAAGACTTAAACTTGTTAAGCTGTCAGTACTATCCAAAGTGATCTAAAGAGTCAGTGCAATCCTTTTTATGATGATGTTTTCTGCAAAAATGGAAAAACTCATCCTAAAATTCATATGGAATCTCAAGGGACTCCAAATAGCCAAAGCAATCTTGGAAGAACAAAGCCAGAGGACTCATGCTTCCTGATTTCAAAACTCACTATAAAGCTACAGTCATCAACATAGTGTGTACTGGCATAAAGAGACATACAGAGCAATGGAATAGAATGGAGAAGAGCCCAGAAATAGTCTTGCACATATGGTCAAATGATGTTTGACAAGGGTTCCAAGACCATTCAATGGGGAAAGGACAGTTTTTTCAAGAAATGGTGCTGGGGACACTGGACATCCACATTCAAAAGAATGAAGTTGGATTCTCATATAACACCATGTATGAAAATTCACTCAAAATGGATCAAAGATTGGGATGGAAAACCTAAAACTATGAAACTCTTAGAAGAAAACTTCGGGTCAAAGCTTCATAGCATTGGGTTTGGTGATGAATTCTTGGATCAGACACCAAAAGCACAGGCAACAGAGAATAAATAGAGAAATCAGACTTCATGGGAATTGAAAATTTTGTGCTTCAGAAGAGAATATTATAGAGCAAAAAGGCAACCTACAGAAAATGTATCTGAGGGAGGGTTAATATCCAGAACAGATAGAACTTCTAAAACTCTGCAACAAAAAACCCAAACAACCTGATTTAAAAATGGGCAAAGAACTTGAATAAACATTTCTCTAAAAAAGATGTATAGATGGCCCATAAGCATACAAAAAGATGCTCAGCATCACTCATCATCAGGGAGATGCAGATCAAAACCACAGGGAGATACCACTTCACACATGTTAGGATGACTACTATTTTTAAAAAAAAGAGCGAGAGAAGAAGGGTGCCTGGCTGGCTCAGTCAGTGGAGCACATGACTCTTGATCTCAGGGTCCTGAGTTCAAGCCCCATGTTGGGTATAGAGATTACTTAAATAAATAAATGTTTTAAAAAATTTAAATTTAAATTTAAAAAAAGGAAATAACATGTTGGCAAGGATGCAGAGAAATTAGAACACTTGTACACTGTTGGTGGGAATGTAAAATGGTACAACCACTGTGGAAAACTGTATGGTGGTTTCTCAGAAAATTAAGATTACCATCTGACCCAGAAATTCCACTTCTGGCTCTATACTCAAAAGAATCGGAAGCAGCAACTCAAAGAGGTATTTGCACAACCATGTTCATAGCAGTGTAATTGATGATGCCCAAGAGAAGGAAGCAACCCAAGCGCCCATCAGCAAGTGAATGGATAAGTAAATTGGTCCATCCATACAATGAAATATCTTTCATCTTTAAAAGGAAGGAAGTTCTGACACATGCTACAACATGGATGACTCTTGAGGACATTTTGCTAAGTGACATAAGCCAGTCACAAAAAGACAAACACAGTAGGGTTCCACTTATATGAGTGCTTATAAGTAAGTACCCAGAGGAGTCAAATCATAGAAAGTAGAATGGTTGCCAGGGGCTGGGGAGGCAGGGAGGGTATAGTTTAACAGGTATAGTTTCAGTTTTACCTTTTGAAAAGAGTTCTGGAGGTGGGTGGTTGTGGTAGTTGTATAACGTTATGAATGTATATGATACCACTGAACTTATACCTAAAAATAGGTAAGATGGAAAATTTTTTAAAAGATTTTTTTATTTAGGGGTACCTGGGTGGCTCAGTCAGTTGGGCTCAGGTCATGATCCCAGGGTCCTAGGATCGAGCCCTGCATTGAGCTCCCTGATCAGCAGGGGGTCTGCTTCTCCCTCTCCCTCTGCCCCTGCCCCTGCTCCTTCTCTCTCTCTCTCTCAAATAAATAAATAAAATCTTTTTTATTTATTTGAGAGAGAGAGCACAAGCAAGGAGGACCGGGATCCGCAAAGGACCCTGGGATCATGACCTAAGCTGAAGGCAGATGCTTAACCGACCGAGCCACCCAGGTACCCCAAAATGGTAAATTTTATGTTATGTGTATTTTACCACAATCTAAAAAATCTGTCTCCTCAGCGAGGCCAACCTTCATTGCCCTCCCTGTGATCACTGCCTTTGCAAGTATTCCCTGTATCCCCTTATTTTACCTCTACTACTTCTTACCATGTAACATACCATCCCCTTACTTCTTCCTCTTATGCACTGGATGTGTTTCCCACTTGAATGTGGCACACTCTGGCACACAGAAATGCTCAATAAATATTCGTTTATAAAAGCTTTATTGAGATGTAAGTCACAAACCATGCAACCTGCTCACTTAAACTGTGCAATTTAGGGATTTCTGTGTATTCACAAGGCTGTGCAACCATCACTGCTGCTAACTCCAGCACATTGTCATGATCTAAACAGAAACCCCTTACCCACTAGCAGTCACCGCCCATAATCTCCAGGTCCCCCAGCCCCTGGCAACCACTGATCCACTTTCTGTCTCTGGGCCCATGCGAATGGACTCATGCCGTGCGTGTTCTTTGGTGACTGGCTCCTTTCACTAGGCATGATGTTTCTGAAGTTTGCTCACGTAATACACATCAGTACTTCATTTCTGTCTCACTTTTTTTTTCATCTTGCCATTTGGTTCTGCATGCCATCTTTCAGTCAACTCAGTTCAAATGTCACCTCCTCTGTTAATCTGCCGAGACTTAGAGCACCACAATCCTGGGTGACCACACTGCTACTTCAGAAATAGATGTTTGGCCTGCTAAATCTTTTCTTTTTTTTTTTTTAAAGATTTTATTTATTTATTTGAGACAGAGAGAATGAGAGAGAGAGAGAGCACGTGAGAGGGGGGAGGGTCAGAGGGAGAAGCAGGCTCCCTGCCGAGCAGGGAGCCCGATGCGGGACTCGATCCAGGGACTCCAGGATCATGACCTGAGCCGAAGGCAGTCGCTTAACCAACTGAGCCACCCAGGCGCCCCTGGCCTGCTAAATCTTAAGGACTAAACTACTTATTCTTCGAGACTATCATTCCTCGTTTTCTTCTATCAGGGTTGATTTTCCATTTTACATGCTCCTGCAAGACACTGGAGAAGTAGATCTACATCTCCTAGCTAACGCACCAGGAAGTCAAACCCATTTTGCTCCTGCCACCAAGTGGTCAGAGGCAAGCATGACACCAATCCAGACTGCACTGGCCAGACCCCAGAGGGATGAAGAAACTGAGCCAGGCTTGATGTTCCTGTGCATGACACACAGCAACTTAACCTCATTTTCAGAGTGTGGCATGCCTGCGTTGACTGAAAATGTTTCCAAACCCAAGTCGGGCTTTTCATGGGTGTGGTTCGAGGTTGTCTCAATCACTTACACACCGGGCTGGTTGTCAGAATTACTGTGGGTGTTTAAAATATAGAGATGCCAAGGCCCCATCTCAGCCTAATGAATTAGGCATTTCCAGGATTGCAACCCAGACCTCTGTATTTTAAACATCTCAACAGGCTGAGAACCACCGTGCTGAATTATAAGTTCAGCACTGTAGTGCCTGCTCCTGGCATATGGCTGGCACATGAAAAGTACACAGGTATAGATTGAATGAACGAATGGATTCAGTGAAAGAACAAATGGCTGAATACTGTAAAGATTTTTATAAAACAGGTTTTTTTTACATTGAGGTGAAATTCACATAACACAAAATGTGCCATTTTAAACTGAACAATTTAATGGCATTTAGTACATTCATAATGTTGTACAACAATGACCTCTATCTAATTCCAAAATATTTCCATCATCCCAGAAGGAGACCGCATACCCATTAAGCAGTTACTCCTCATTCCTACTCCCTGGAGCCCCTTGCATCCACTAAACTACTTTCTGTCTCTATGGGTTTGCCTGTTCTGGACGTTTCGTTAAGTGGAATCACACAAGATGTGTCCCTTTGTGTTTGATTTCTCTCACTGAGCATAATGATTTCAAGGTCCATCCACATTGAAGCACAAATCAAGACTCCACTCCTTTTTGTGGCTGAATAATATTTCAGTGTGTGCAGAGAACATGTTTGTTATTCAGCTGTTCATCGACACATGGAACAGTTTTCATGCAGTTAGCTGGTAGAGGACATGCCACACAAGATCATTCTCTGGTTCACTGCACGTGAATCTGATGAACACCTGTCTTGTTCACTCTAGGGTCTGTGGTCTAACCTACACATGGCTGTTTTATGGCATGAAGGGGAATGACTGTCATGTGTGATATTTATGGAGACACAGACTTTAGCCTCAGTATGTACCTTCTGAGGGAAGTCTCATGTCCTCTTCAGAAAGCTCTATTTGTTTGAAGCTTTTCTGGTTGCTTTGATTGAAACACCCTACTCTAGCCCAGGATCCTCCTCAAAAGGACTAAGCGCCCACTTGTCCTGGCACATGTTGTCAGTGAGCCTCTCTATGGCCAAGTCTACTGCATCCTGGCAGGCCTTGGGGTCGTGAGTCCCAGATCTTCCAAGGGGGGCCTCGCAGGGCCCTCAGGTCACACTCATCACCTGCTCCCCAGTCTGTGAGGGAAGAGACACTAGCAGATTATTGCTTAAAACTTTTGGCCCACAAATCTAAGACCCTGTTAAATAAGAACAGCACTGGAAAACCCAAGCAAGATTTCCCAAGACCCCTTTTATAGGATATCCTCCTTTCCTCTTGTATTTAGGGTTCTTTTGGGTGTGAGGTCCCTGAAACCCATAACTATTTGAAATTTAGGTATAAGTTATACAGTGAAGTACACAACTCTTAAACATACAGCTTAGTAAATTTTAACATATGTGTACATCTGTGTCATCCCTCCCTAATCATATTGAGCATCTGCAGCCCCTGAAAGCCTCCTTGTTGCCCGTCCAGTGGCTTCTACCCCAGAGGAAACCCATGTTCTGACCTCCATCACCATCAAGTAGTGCTGCTTGCTCTGGACTTCACTAAATGGACTTGTCAACATAAACACTCTGAGCCTGACTTCTTTCACCCAGCATTATGCCTTTGAATTCACCTGTGTGGTTATCTGCAGTGCGGTTCGTCTTATCCCATTATTGTATGATATTCCACTGTGTGTACATGTCCCAGTTCACTTACCTGATCTAGTGCCGATGGACATCTGCGTTGTTTCCATTTCGACTGCTGTGAGTCACACACTCTGGCCATTGTGGTCTGCTGGGGTCACGTGCCCTCATTTCTGTTGGTCGTATATACGCAGGAGTGGAACTATGGGTGGAGTCCAGTGTTCATTTGTTTACTCATTCAACAGCATTTACTGAGCATGTATTACCTATGAGGCCCAGCCCTAGGGGACAGAGCAGCAACAAATTCCCTGCTCCCAGAAACTTCATCAGGATCTGTGGTTGAAACAGTAAATAAGGACTGTAGGCCTCTGGGGACACCACCTCACTGTGCACCTCTCTTCTGCCTCAGTCTCCCTACCTGCCATGCAACACTGATGAGAACGCCTGTCAGTGTGGTGACAGTCACTGACCGAGGTGACACTGTATTAGCTTCTCAATCCTGGGGTGCAGAGTGTGGCTGAGCCAGAATCTGAACAGAGGACCCCAGAGTGGAGGCAGGGCAGTGACCAGTTGCACCTGTACCTTTGGGGAAGACATTGAGTGAACAGATGCTAGGAGAGGGTCAGGGGCCCAGGGGGGGTCTGGGGTCCTGGGGGGGACTTGGAGAGTCCCTGTGGGCTTTGGGTCCATGCCCAGTCCTCCCCGGTGGGTCCTTACAACTGACAGCCCTTCTCTGGAGGTGCCCTGACCACGCCCCTGTACCCTGATGGAAACAGTGTCTCCAGGTCCCCTGAATCTTTGGGGAGGGCAAGGCCAGGTGTTCCCAGTGCCTCTCTCTGTTTTTCCCTCTGACCCTTTACCTTTCAGACTGATTTCCTTCTTGAAAATCAACCTCCCAAAATTAAGTCCTCCCAAGTTCCCAAATAAAATGAAAAGCCACTTTTCTTGCAAATCTTATATGAACATAATTTAATATAAGGCATAAACTAATAAACTAAAGATCATATATTACAGCAGTACCACAGTAAAAAACAAGCCACTATAAGAGACAAATGTACAGTATTTTCGCCAAGGGGAAAAGGGAAATAGAAATGAGATGTGAGTTATATTCTGTGTATAAATAACTTTAAAGAGAAATAATAAAGATGACTTTTGTAACTTTCAGTATATTTGGGGAGAGATTATTTAATTGCGGTAAAATAAGAGGTGGTAAGTTTAGCTGAAGCTTTGCATAATCAGGATTAAGTTAGTTTCCTAAGAAAGGCACAATAAGCAAGTATCATTTTATAGGATTTTTAAGATTTTGGAGATACATAGCATTTCTTTGTGTTTGAGTGCCACAGACTTCAGCAGGGCAGCTCCCTCTTCATCTGAAAGGTGACAAGTGGTCTTTAAAACTTTAAAACTTCTTGTAAAATCTCTTTAACAAAATACTACTGAGCAATAAAAAAAAATAAGAAACTATTGATATGCACAACTTGGACAGACCTCCAGAGAATTACACTGGGTGAGAAAAGCCAATCCCAGAAGGTTACACACTGTATAATTCCATTTATATAACATTCTTGAAATGGAAAATTACAGAACAGGAATGGACGAGCTGTTGGGGGGAGGTGGGTGTGGTTATAAAAGAAGAGACCCTGGTGGTGATGGGTGTCTGTATCTTGACTGAGGTGGTGGACCCACGAACCTACGCTCATGACAGAACCCATGCATCTAAATGCACACATATGCACAAGTAAGCAGATGTAAATTTGGGGAAACCTGAGTAGGAGCGGTGGCTTGTATCAATGTTGATACATCAGTATCCCGGTTGATACCACACTATGGTTTTGCAAGGTATTACTCTTGGGAAAACAGAAAATGGTAGACAGGATCTCTCTGTAGTGCTTCTTAGAATTGAACGTATGTCTGCAGTGATCTCACAATAAAAAATTTAATTTTTAAAAAGCAGGAAGAGGAGCAGCTGGGTGGCTCAGTCAGTTGAATGTCCAATTCTTGGTTTCGACTCTGGTGGTGATCTAAGGGTGGTGGGACCAAGCCCCGCATGAGGCTCTGTGCTCAGCGTGGGGTCTGCTTGAGATTCCCTCCCTCTCCTTCTGCCCCTCCCCCCACTCGTGCGCACACTCTCTCTAAAATAAAATAAATAAAATCTTAAAAAACATTAAAATAAAATGGAAGAGCAGGAAGAGGGGGGTGCTTGGCTGGCTCAGTTGATAGAGCATGTGACTCTTGATCTCAGGGTCGTGAGTTCAATCCCCACATTGGGCGAGGAGCCTACTTAAAAAATAAACAAACAAATAAGCAGGAAGGAGCTCTCCTTAGAGTCCAGCCCTCCAGGGCACCCACATAGATCATCAGGTAGGAAGGGAGGCTGAGACCGACCCTTCAAGCTCTGCCGGGGGTGTGTGCCTGGTGTCAGCTTCCTGTGCCACAGCCGTCCTTCCCCCACGCGTGCAGAGTCCAGGTGCTTGGTTTGGCTGGTGGCAGACCCGAAGAAGCTCCTTCCAGCTGCGAGTCCAACTCTGCTGCTGGCCCAGGCTGCCACCCCTTATGTCTCAGGTATTTTTAGGACTCACTTGGGGGAGCACTTTTGCCAACATTTCCAGCTTTGTTACTGTTGATTTGCTGTTGCCCTTGCATTTGTTTGCTTGCTTTGTTTTGCATGTGAGCATGAAGGAGGAAGTCCTATAGGTCAAGGGTCAGAGTTCTCTTCCCACCTGCAAAGGGAGAGGCCCTGGGGTCAGGCCAGGTCACAGTGCAGCTAGAAGCTCGCAGGGTGGTGCCTCACGGAGCACAGGCTTGTCCTGTGTCTCCCACGAGACTCAGGTATAGGAGGGTGGCTCACAGAGGCCTAGTAAACACTCAGTACTGCAGGGAATTTGGAAATGCAGAGACATGTAAGGAAGAGAATGAGAATAAAAAGCACTCACCATCCCACTGCCCAGAGAAACCCAAGGTTAACTTGTCAGAACATTTCCTTGCCTTTAAAAAAAATTGTGTGTTGGTGAGTGCAATCTTCTGTTTTGATTCCCACATTTTTCACTGAACATTACATTATGAATATTTCTCAGTGACCAAATTAAAAAGGATAATTTATTATGTCTTAGTGTTCTTGCATGTAGTTATCCCAGATCTCCAACCGACCCCTTGTTGCTCACTCAGTGGAGTTTTGACTGTTTATATAAGAATCATGCTCTTCTGGAGGCCCCATCCAGGTGTAAATCCTGCTCAGAGATTTCTTTTTCTATCTAGTAAGCACAGCGTTATGAAGAAAAATTGAGAAATTTGCTTCCCAGCCACATTATAAGACTCGTCAGTGTAGTAAAAGTTTTACTATCATATTCCTGCTCGGCTCAGTTTTTTGCAATGAAATTGGGGGTCTTCATGCAAAACTTCTCTTTTGCAGGAAGAGGAATCATTTGTGTCTTTGAATTTTATCTGGTTTTAAAAAGTTGTTTCTTGGGGCGCCTGGGTGGCTCAGTCATTAAGCGTCTGCCTTCGGCTCAGGTCATGATCCCAGGGTGCTGGGATTGAGCCCTGCATCGGGCTCCCTGCTCCGAGGGAAGCCTGCTTCTCCCTTTCCCACTACCCCTGCTTGTGTTCCCTCTCTCGCTTTATCTATCTCTGTCAAATGAATAAATAAAATCTTTAAAAAAAAATAAATAAAAAGTTGTTTCTTAATGATCTCTTGGGGCATTTGTCTTAACTAATGTCTGAGTGTGCTGAGGTTTTTATAGCTTCTTAAAACTGTCAGGAGACGCTATTGGACCTTTCAGTGGGGTCACACCGGTTCAGTGGTGAAACCCCTTTGACCAGGAACCCCAAAGAACACAAACAGAAGCATGTAAGTGGTTGACTGTGGGAAGTCGGGGTGGGGGGGTGGGAGGGGCAGAGGACTGCTGCTTCTCAACATAAACTCTTTGGTGACATTTCATATTCTTACCTTGTGAATGTGTTACTTTGAATAAAAAACATGGGGAAAGATGCCTTCAATTCAGTCTCAAAACTCACAGGGGATAAATCTCCTTAATTTACAGAAATGTAGGAAGGCTCATGTTTCTTTCTCTTCCGTGTAGAAGATGGAGGTTAGGGTATTTGCCAGAGAAAAGATGTTTCTGGTACTCTCTGGAGCCCAGGCTGACCTGTGATTCCAAAGCAAGGCCGTGCCATCACCCAGCCTGACCTCCCTTGCCTGTCCGTGGAGGGACCCACTGGATGGGGTGTTGTCTGTGATCCAGGCGAGATGCTGGCGTGAGGGGAGCTCAACCACAGTGTTCCCACATGACAGGAAGAGACTGCGTCCCGGGTTCAAAGGAGATTAAGTTAACAGATGAAATGAATGTGTTTAAGGTTTCCCCCGTAGCGGTTTCTTAGACCCTGGATGCCTGCTGTGACCACTGGCTACTGGCAGGGGTGCAGCATTGAGATGTCAGCCCTCCAGCCCAGTCTTTGCCCATGTTCCATATCATGCCTTCCTTCCACATCTCAGCCTGAAGAGTAAATGTAGTAAATAAGCTTATGAAATTTATTTGTGTCTAGCTAAATTGTGGTTTCTTGAAATAATGTATTTTTAAGTGCAGAGCACTATATGCATATCATATAGTAATCTTTTATACATGTAGAATTGTTCCAGGTACCTATGATGGAATAAAATATATTCATAGTCCTAATGTTCAACAAAATCATCATGCCCTCCAAAGTCTCTACTCTCTGAGC
The DNA here is from genome assembly GCF_964656455.1 of Halichoerus grypus. Taxonomy (NCBI): domain Eukaryota; kingdom Metazoa; phylum Chordata; class Mammalia; order Carnivora; family Phocidae; genus Halichoerus; species Halichoerus grypus. The sequence continues at coordinate 894,326 of NC_135717.1, forward strand.
AAACCTGGTATTCATTAGAAGACAGTGAATACTCTACCTTCTGTAACTTTCCTGCAACGACTTAGGGAGTGAGCCCTTTGAAAAGATTGATTCTTCCCATAAAATTCAGAAGTATATTTCAAGGAGGTGTCCGCATTCGTCGCAGACAAATTTGGGAAGATTGCCTCCTGTGGCCTTCCTTTCTTCCCCTTTGGGCATCAGTAGCTCTGAATATGCAACTGCTTCCTTGACACCCTGGACTAAGCATGTCCAAGGGAGAATTCTTGATCTTCCTCCTGAAAGCTGCGCCTTCCCATTCTTACCCATCTCAGTAAATGGCAGCCCCATTTGCCCGATCAATTGCCACAGCCAATGCCCCAGAGATACTGATTCCTCACTTTTTCTCGCTAACCCTCCAGTGCCATCCACCAACGTGTTCTCTTGACAATACCCCAAAGCCGTTGGCTCCTCCCCATCTCTGCCATCACTGTGACACTCTGGTCCAGGCCACCATCCTCTCTCATAGGCCTCCTCACTGGACTTCTTGCTTTCTACTTTTACCTAGTAAAGTGCATCTTCCATTACAGCAGCCACCAAAACCAGAAATAAGATGCCACTGGCCTGTTTAAAACTTCTTAGTGGCTTTATAACAGTCACAGTCTAGTCAGGAAAACAGGCCCAACTTCAAGTGTGTATAACCAAGGGATTTAAGGTAGGGAGTTGTGCACACAGAGGTGAGGCAATCTGGAGACAGCCCAGATAACAGGGCAGGAATCCGTTGCCACCTCTAGTCCAGAGGGAAAAAAGGAGGAAGCTGGGGCAGCACTAAGGATAATCCAGATTCCTTCCTGTGGCTACCACGGCCCCAGTACCTAGAGCAGTGCCTGGCGCATAGGCACTTGGTGAATGTTGGTCAGTTGGTTGGATGGATGGATGGATGGATGGACGGACCGATGAATTCGCTTTCCACTTGGCATCTCCCTTCCAGACGTCATGTGTATATTCAGAAGGGCTGATGGTGGCATCCCACTTTCCTCAGGGATCTCTGCCCAGGAACTAGGTGGCCTCTGGTGTCAGCCACGCTTGGATTTGAATCCTGCCTGCCACTGCCTAGCTGTATGAGCTTGGATGCTTCTGTTTCCTCGTCAGTGAAAGAGGGATCGTAGTCATGATGGCTGCTTCATCGGGTTGATGTGAGCATCCAGTCTCAGCATGGTGCTGGCTGTAGGCACAGGTAACTGTAACCTGGACGAAGAGTCAGCCTGTGCCTTGGGAGCAGCTCTCTCCCCAGACAAGCACTACTACGGTCTGGGCAGCATTTTGCGGGTATCACAGAAACTCCATGGTATTCTCTTCATAGTGTTCTTTGCAGAGCTGGCGTGCTGAGTATTTCAGAGCTGGGTGCCATAGGGTGGCACTGTTTGCTAGCCGTTGGCTTCAGCATCTGCGCACTCTGCCCGCACGCACCGCCGAGTCAGTCTGTGCGGAAGGGCTCAAGTGGCTCTGCGCTGGTCAGCACAGATTTTTTAATTTAAAAATCACATTCTTTTGGATTGACCATATAATTTAGAAAGGTCTTCCAGAAACTGGACTGGATGTAGAAGAGATCACTTTGAAATCTTTTGTCTAGCCAGTCAGTTTCACTAATCTGTTTTGGAAATGCATACAATGTGGTAAAACCAGATAGAATTCCTGGAACATGTTCTCAAATGCGTCAGATCTCCTGGGGAAAAACCATTGCATCTCTGTCCTGAGGATGAAGGGGGACGTGGCACTTGTCTTCCTTCACCCGCCCACACCACCCTGGCTCCATGGGCCTCACACCGGCCCTGCAGATCTGGATCAGGACTTAGCAACTATGAAGTTTGCTAGTGCATGGAGTGAGATATTCAGCCTAGACAAGTGGCATTTACATTAAATAAAATTTTCAGAAGTAATGTGTCTGATTGAGGAATTGTTTATTTAAATATTCACACATTTAATAATGGCAATTCCTACATTTTATCAAACATTAGATAGCTGCTTGACTCCCCACCCTAAGTGCCTTACTGTGTCCAGCCGCCCAAGGACCATCGAGTCAGCACGATTTGATGGTGAAGGAAGTCCATCCTGGAAGGGGGCCTAGTGACTTGCCAAGGTGTCTAGTCCAGGAAGAGTCAGAGCCAGAATCCCACCCAGGGTGTCAGACCCCAAAGTCTGCCATTGGACACTGTGCACTGGCCCAACCGAGGTCATGTCAATGGGAGGAAACTGCCTTTGCTGCATTGCACTTTATAGCTGGACCTGGGGTTCAGCGTCGGTCTCATTACTATATTCCATGTGCTCGAAGGGGATTTGGCAGGTGGTTGACATCTTCTGACCCACCTTCTTTGGGGCTGCAGAGTGAAGGAAGGGGACCGTAGAGAACAGTACAGTGTGCAGACTGCTTGCACATCACTAAGTTTGGACACTAAGCCCATCCTTCCCAGCACCCCCCCCCCGGCTTATTTCTTCGGCTAGGAGTAGTGTGCTGGGCAGACACCTCCCTCGTGCAGGTGTCAGATTGGAGCACTTCCGAACACCCTATTTTAATCTTCTTCCTACTTAGTGCTGTTTGATATTTTCCTTTCTATTTAAGTGACTGTTTTTTATTTATTTAAAATATTTTATTTATTTATTTGAGAGAGAGAGCATGAGAGGGGGAGGGTCAGAGGGAGAAGCAGACTCCCCACTGAGCAGGGAGCCCGAGGTGGGGCTCGATCCCAGGACTCCAGGATCATGACCTGAGCCAAAGGCAGCCGCTTAACCAATTGAGCCACCCAGGCGCCCTTAAGTGACTGTTTTTACTTTCTGTCTCCTCCTCGCTCAAATTGAAGTTCCGTGTGATAAGCAATTTTGCCTAGTCCTCTAGCCAATAGAAAGCTATTAAATTAACTGTTAAATGAGCCATTCCCAAAGCAACAAGCAAAAAGTACAGGAGAGACCTCACAATCTGCAAAGAAGAGAATGCACCCTGATAACTTTAAAGAAATGGCTAGAATTTAAGTGCATATTTAAATTCTTTTCAAGACATAGTGAGACTGTATAAACAGCTTGATTTTTCCTGCAGTCTTAGATCAGCAGCCTATTTGGATGGAGCTGGAAATCCTCAGCTTCTTAATAAAAATCTCACCAACAAAGAATGGCTACCAGATATCTTTGGATTGGGCACCAGACCAACACAGCCGCATTAGGCAGCAGTGCTGGCGGCCATCTGGCCCGACTGCTCAGTGTTGCAGAGGCTTAAACATTTCCACTGAAACCCAGCGTAGCTTGTTCTTCGTTGAGAGGAAGGGGCAAGAAGAGGTTTTCCTGAGTGCTAGAAACGCACTTCGGTAAAATGATGTCTACCCCAAACTCCGGCACCAACAAGGCTAGTAAAACGAGCACAGAACCCTTGTAATGTGGGAGGATTACAGTTACCATAAATATTTATGGAGCCGCAGCAGCTTCTTAAGCGGAATACACAGGACATCTGCCGCCGAGGCTGACATTCAGACTGGGTATTTCCATCCGCAGACTCGAGTGACATGTCCATTTTTTACAAAGAAAAGTTGTATTTTTGAAGTGAGTTCCTCACCTACCAAAACTGTCTGCCTCAAAGATCTAAGAAGAAGCCCCTGCCCCACTGATTTCTAATAAATTGCTATTTCCACCAGGAGGGGACTCGGATGTCTGGCCCCTGCCAGTCCTGGTGCGGCGCCCCTTTGTGCGGCTCCGGGGAGGTGTGCGGTGCATAGGGGAGGCGTGTGCCCGCTCGATCCCCTGGCGTCTATTTGGCCTTGAGCCCCCAGGAGGCTAAGCGCTTGGTTCTTGAGTTTCGCTGGCAGTTTTCCCACTTGCCGTGGAGTTCCCTGTAAGAAGTGTAGTCTTCCTCCTGTTGTTTTGGGTTGTTGTTTATACAGTGCTCCAGATACATATGGCACTTGGAAGCAATTAAGGTAAAGATGCAAAGTGGGCCTGTCCCACAGGGCTCCCGATCTGCCAATCTCCCGCTCCCAGGGAGGCCCTGCTCAGACAGGAGCCTTATGAGGCGAGGCACACACCAAAGGAGCACAGGGAGGATACACTCTTCAGAGTAGTTCTGTTTTGTTGCCTTTCTTTTTTTAAAGATTTATTTATTTATTTTAGAGAGAAAGAGAGAGAGAGATGGGGGGAGGGGCAGAGGGAGAAGAGAATCTCAAGCTGACTCGGCACTGAGCCTGAGCCTGATGGGGGCGCTCGATCCCACGACCTGAGATCATGACCGGAGTGGAAACCAAGAGTCGGACACCCAACGAACTGGGCCACCCAGGTGCCCCTGTTTTGTTGCTTTTTAAGATTGGTTTTTAATATCAGTTGATAGAAAACAGAAGCCCTTCTGCCCAAAGATGAAGCTGAAGATTTGCAGCTGCTACTGGTGGAAACTAACACTGTGGCTTTGTAGCCACACAGGCCATGACAACATTTGCCATCTCTCGTCGAGAAACCACCATAAACCCCTGGTCCGTGTGTGTCTTCACGGGTGCAAAAGTGAGAGACAGGAGGCCTTGGGGAGCAAAGGTTGCGAGGTCATCCACAGTGGTTTCTCTGCGTTCCTGTTTGTCACTGGTGGTTTGGTCCACCTGGAGGTGGCCATGCAATGTGGCACGGAGATTCCACACACACTCTCTCAGTGACTGTGACTTGCCACCATTGCCCCCACCAAACCATGCTGGCCTTTCACGTTATGATAGTGTGTGCACAGGGGGCTCGTACGTGCGCTGCGGCTGCAGGCCTTCCTCTCTGCTCCCCCCGAAAGCGCCACAGCGGCATTGTGTGGAATACAGTGAAAACAGAGGGTGACTAGTTTTCTTATGCTTAGCCCCGATGAGAAGAGAATAAACTAAAATAGAGTAGAACTTCATTAATGTGCAACAGTAGAAAAAGCCTTTACACTCTGCACTTATCAAAGTATCCTTCATGTACTGGAAGTTGCCTTGATATGCCATTAAATGTGGTTAATTAATATGTGAAAATTTAACCAAGATATATTTGTGCAGAAGGGGTTATGCAAGAGAAAGGAGCCACATTGTATTTAACCTAAAGGGGGCAGCAGTTTATTCTCTCCAAGGTTTGAAGACATATTCTTTAGATCCAGGGGAGGGGAGGGGATCATGCAATGTAAGTGTGTAAGTTATAGTAGCAAAGAGCAGATATATGGAAAAACCTGCCACATTCAGATTTTAGCAATGCTCATAAACTTTCTGACGACACATAATGGAGAGAAGAGAGCAGGGGATAAAATTCTGATAGCGATTTAGGCTGACTGCATGTTAACAGACTCGATTTAATATTCAAACTAGTCAAGTAATTTGCTCTGAACTCCAAAATAATAAATATAAATGTGAAGTAAATGACATCAGATTGGCCAGAGGCCTGGGGGAGAGTAGCATGCCAACCCAGGGTGGGGACTCTGCTCTGTTTGTACTTTAGACCCCCAGCATTCACAGCTGGGGGTAGCTGGACAGATGACCCTGGGATGGCACGTGTGTGTTTCTATACTCCAGCTTGGCAGCCACTGGGTTTTGCCAGAGGTGTGTGTGTGTGTGTGTGTGTGTGTGTGTGTGTCTGTCTGTCTGTCTGTCTGTCTCTTTCTCTCTCACAGACACATACACACACACCCCTGACTAAGCATGTCAGAGAACAATGCAGTTCCCCATAACTCTGATTCTACAGAAAAGGTAAGCTGCTTGTAGTCAGGGAGCAGGAATTTTTTTCTGGGTTGTGTGACGAGCTCAGCATTTATTTTGGCAAGCTCAAAAAAGTAATATGTGTTATCCTGAATTCCTGGGTATTGTCGGGCTCAGCTGGGCTGGGTGGGAGCCCTGGTTTCCAGGACCTTGTGGTCTATGCTCGTTTGAAAAAAAAATGATTTGCAGCTTCAATAAGAGAACAGCACAGAAGCAGAAGCACTTAGTTGTGTATTTTGGTTTAAGAAAATGAGACGGTCTCTAGGACACTACACAGTAACTTCAATTTAAATACTGCCCACAGATTTCAGTATTACTTGAATATTTGAAAGAGAATTATGGGTGTTCACAGTATTAGTTGACCTAGGGTTCAAGAGGTGTGCAGAAAAAAAATCCCAAACACTTGAATAAGGATATTTTCAACATCTTTCTCCAACTAAAATCAAGCTGCTGTGTATGCCTGGCAGCCATGTTTCCCAAATCTCGTTCACCTTCCACCATCACCATGTCCCCAGATCATCTGCACTGCTACCAACCTCAAATCACTTGTGTTCCTCTAAGTTAATGTACTTTCCAGCTTATATAAATTTAAAATGAAACTGTATCACACTATAAAATTATACTTGTAGTCTTTTAGGAGTACCCTTAACTTTTAACACACATACTTGAATTAACAGTCTAAAATTAATCAGAATCTTTGCCCTCCTCCTGAGGGAGACAAAGACCTTGGCTTGCTTCCACTGCAACCACCATCACCAGCACTTCGTGTTACTGTCCGCATCCGGCACTTTTGGCATCAGCGTCTTTGCCGTAGACATCTTTGTCTCAAGCACTTTTTTCCACGGACATTTTCACTGCATAACTAATTGGCCATAAGGCAATAAAAGATAAAAATACTTCTTGACAGTTCGGTTTGACAATTTGGTTCCATCAGACTGGTTGACAGTTTGGTCTCTACTGGCACAGGACTCCCACTTTTATAATAATATAGATCTCAGCCCTCGTGGTGGTCTACACGGCTGCACAGGGTTTTCAACCCACGTTTCTCCTGGAACTTTGGAATGTCCATCAGCAGACATGTGGCCATTTGCCAGGAACAAATAGCAGTGTGGACGGCTTTCACAGTGTAGCACAAAGCTCAGTTACAATTCACTTCCTAGTATCTGGAAACTGGTGCCTCTCTTAACGAAGGAAGGAATTTTAGTGAAACTAGGAAAAGTGTGATGCCAGACGAGGGAACTAATTAACAAGCAAAACAATGCACAATACTATAAACAAAAGACTTGGAAGACAAGCACTCAGGCACAATCCACGAAATAGGATCAGTCATTTGTGCAGTATTGATGTGAATCTGCACTGTAAGTTTTGAATGAGTTCAAATATTTTGTATTTTGCAATAAAGTCTTAAATTTTATTATTTGTTTTTCTGTTCCATTATGTCCTTTTTAATGAATGTCCCTCTTTTATTTTTTGTGATTCTATCTTCTATGACAGCATTGCCTCAGGGTCAGCTACTTTTGTGGTAAAAGTACCTAGAACCATTATTGTCACCCAGAATCTTGTTTCCATCTTGTTTCTAACCCCCAATAAGCCCTTTGTATTATTACATGTTGTACAGTCACTGCTTCTTGAGGCTTAGTCACATTTACATTTTTTAAAATTTCACTAATGCGTCTTGCATGTCACTTTTTCCTTCCAGAATTTCCTCATTTCCTTAGTTCTTTCAGCAAGGGTCAGCTGTGGCAAATGTTCCTGTTCGAACATGTCTGTGTGTCTTCATTTCACCTTGAGGTGGTTTAGTGAGGTGTGGACGGTTCTGCACTGGAATGCACTCGCTCAGTCTTTGGAAGACCTCATTCCATCACGTCTTTGCTTCTATTTTGCAGTTGAGAAGTCTGCTGTCACAGCCTCCAGCTGTCGGTGGCTGTGGTAGCTGTTTGTCCCTCACTGGCAGCTTGCAAGGTCGTCTCTCTGTCTGTGGTTCTCACTACAATGTATTTAGATAAGGATCTCTTTTATCCTGTTTGGGACTTAAGTTTTATGAATCCAAGGAGGTGTATTTTAATCGATTCTGTAAAATTCTCAGGCATTATCTTTGCATGTTGCCTCTACCCCATTTCTCTATTCTTGGAGGACACCTGTGGGCTGTGTGCCACATCACTCACGCCTCCTACGTCTCCATACCCCTGTCCTCAGCCTCTTGGTTCACATTCCCTTTGGTCACCTCTCCTTGTCCCCACCTTGCTTCCACGTACAGTCATCACTGGAACCTTCTTTTTCTTCTTGTTCTCTTTATTCCTTTATTGCTCCCAAATTACTACACCCAAAACAATACCTTACTCATTCTGGGGGTGCACTAAACAATTGTTGATCTGATTTAATTGTCAAAATATCAGGAACAAACACCCAGAATTCCACTAAAAAAAAAAATGTTTCCCTTGAGAACCTCACAAAAACAAACAGGATCACATTTATAGACTTCTCTTCTAGGCCCCCTGTATTTTCGGTTGGCAGCCAGCCTGATCTCTTTTAGGCCTGTCCTAATTTATTTTTGGTCCCATGCATATGAACCAGTGCTTATTTTGATAACTGCATTTATGCTTCCAAGCTTTGACAGACAAATCATTGCCCTGGGCTCCCTAGTGGCCCCAAGCTTCAGCTCTCCTCCTGCCCGAAGGAGTAACTCACCTTCCAGCAGGCTCCGGTCTGTTCTCTGCAATTAGTTATCTAGCAATTGAGCTTCTCAGGATGACTGTCTTTCAGAGAGAAAAAAAACTACAAATACAGTGTGTGAAAGCCTTTCTGAAGTCTAAAATTCCATGTCCATGGTAGAGAATGGTGTTTACCATCTGGAGCATTTAAAGAGAAGCATGAGCAGCTACAACCGAACTTGTTTCCAGCGGCATTACTAGCCAGTCAGCCCCCTCCTGCCACATCCTGGTCCACAGTTTCCAAGAGAGAAGTCTCTGTTCTGGAGCACAGGCATATTGATGAAAGAAAGACATTCCTGACCAAACTTCCACCTTCCATTGGTTCAGGGTTTCTGTGGAATCTGGACACCTATCATTCCAGACGTTCTAATTAGGTAATAAACTTGCTTTCAGAGTGCTGGGAACATCAGCTCAGAGCCTCCCAGCCCCTTCCCCTGAAAATCCCAGCATGAGCAGAAGGCCAAGTTGAGGGAGGGTAGAGGGCTGAAAACCAAGTCTAGGTTGTCAGACAGAAGTTGCTTTGCCATTTGGCTTCATCTAACTAAGGCAATGACTCCAAATTGTTCTTTGGATAACACTGAGGGTGAGGAGGTCAGAGAGAGGGGAGAGAGGGAGTCCTTGCCTGCTGGCCGGCTGCCAGATCGAAGTCCAAACACCTGGGTGCCAGATGTGCCTTGGGCGTGAGGCCCACTCTTGACCCAGTGGCTGCACTTTACATGTGGGAGCTGCTGAGCTCGGCTGGGAGAGGGTTGCAAGGCTGCACTGAAGACAGGCAGCCCATAGCCCGGTTTGCTTTCAGCTGCTTGCTTTCTTCTCTCCCCACTTCTTAGACCCGCTGCACCCTGTCCTGCCTGGCAGCTTACTGTCAGCTCCTTGGTTTGGCACCTTCAGCACCAGCCCTTGACACTTATTTGGATTATCCATGCCTGGCTGTCTTTGTTAAAGTTCAGTGAGGGGAGATGCAGCTGGTTGGTACACTCAGATGATGGTCTGAGACTGTCATGCCACGGCCGGGGGGAAGTAAAGCAAGAAGCTGCAGGCTGGCCACACTGCCCCAAACCAATGGCCATATTCAGGAAAAGTCTGGAATGCTGTGGTATTGCCCTGTGGGGCAGACTGCCCCTGGCCGGGGTGACACAGGAAGTGAAGGCCACCTCAGATCTGCTTATGATTTATTGAGCTCCTGTCTCCTTTCGAGTGGGAGTGCTTTGTTGAGAATGTCCTCCCTCCTTCCTCCTGGGAGTCTGAGCTTGACTATCTCCCTCTCAGGTTAATGGGGTTTGGAGGAAAGGCAAGTCTGACTCGAACCCGGCCCTCCCGCCCGTTGCTAGCTCTGGGCACATTACCTAATCTCTCTGATCCAGCCTCTCGGTGTGTAAACTGAGGGGTGGTAAAAAGCATCTTTCCAGGGCATCGAGAGGAGTGAAGGGGCCTAACCCAGGGTGCAGGACAAGCTGGTGCTCTGCCCTCCTCCCCCTTCATCTGACCTTTGGTTGTTCATTGCTGGGTCTTTCCAGCTGGAGTGTTCAAAGATTTGAACACAGTTCAGTTCAAAATGAAGCAAGTTCAGGGAAAAAAATGAATGTGGCCAATAGTGATACCCATACTCTGTTGGAAAACATCCTTGGGGGGACCTGACACCCATTCTGGCACCCACATACCGACGACTCGGGAAATATCAAGTCACACAAAGAGCTACAAAGGACTCTCCGGTCTGTGTCCCACATTCCTGCTAGGGCAAGCGACTACTGTCACCGGTCACCAACTCTGCTCCTCCCATCTGCAGTCCCCTAACTGGGACAGCGGGAAGCAGATTGACCAGCAAAAACTGAAAGAGTAGAAACATCTGGCGGCTCCTCAAAGGTTAAATAGAGGCACCACATGACCCCGCAGCTCCACTCTGGGGCAGACAGCCGGAAGAGGAGAGAACAGCACTCCAGACAAATATCTGTGTTCAGTGTTCCTGCCAGTGTCACCCATGGTAGTCCAAGGGTGGAAGAAGTATCCATGATGGACAAGTGCAGAAATAGAATGTGGTGTACACACACATGGACTATTACTCAGACATAAGAAGGTTTGAAGTGCTGACACCTGACAGCAGGGATGACCCTAGACAATATGATGCTCAGTTAAGGAAGCCAAACACAAAAGGCCACATTTTCTGTGGTTCCATTTATATGAAATGTCCAAAACAGGCAAATCCACAGAGACAGAAAGCAGATGGGTGGGTGCCAGGGGCCAGAGGGTGGGAAATGAGGGGTGGGCTTCTTAGAGAGTGTTCAGGATCCGGTCAGAAGTGGTGGTTGCACACCGCTGTGAATGTACAAATGATGTTCACTTTAAAATGGTGGGTTTCATCTAAAAAACCATAACCATAGAACCATACACCCTTCCAAAATACATAAGGAAAAGAGTAAATCTATATGTTTCTATGTGAGAACCAGCGAGTACAGAATTCAAGCAGAACTTCCCCTAAACCGTTCCTGAACAAAGAGGAAACTTTTCTTCCTGAAAGATCCTCCCGTGCTAGCTACCCCCATCCTAAACCATTTCCTAACCTACATGTGCTTCTGGAGATCGTGCTTGTGGAACTGCTCTTTTTCTGATTTGGCTTCTTTCACATTTGAAGTAATTTGGGATCAGCTCTAATATTTTTTGCTTTAGAAAAGTAGTAAAAATTAATTAATCTACCACCGTACTGATAGCAAAAGTTAATAGAAATTTTAATAAAAATACAACCGCAATAAGCTTCCCTATTGTTCTAATAAATGCAATAGTAGTTTAGAATTGTAGATAAAAAAATTAATAAAACAGCTGAAGCTAGGGACCAGGAAGCTCAGAAAAAGGGGCACAGTCTCTGCCCCGCTTCTCCAGCCGCTGAGGGGAGAGGATGTCCTCAACCAGCGGTTCCCACTTCATGCTGTGCCTTAGAAGTTTTCTTGAACATTTAACTAATTCTTCTTGTTTGATGGCTTATTTTTAACCAGATTTTTGTCCAATATAAAAAGGTCTTGTGGACCAGCTAATATCTAATATCAAGCTACAGTGACACATTCACAGAGGAAAATAGGGAAAATAAACAGAGAAAATAAAACCCTCTAGAGAGAGGGTTTTTTTTTTTTTTTTTAAAGATTTTATTTATTTATTTGATAGAGAGACACAGCGAGAGAGGGAACACAAGCAGGGGGAGTGGGAGAGGGAGAAGCAGGCTTCCCGCTGAGCAGGGAGCCCGATGTGGGGCTCGATCCCAGGACCCTGGGATCATGACCTGAGCTGAAGGCAGACGCTTAACGACTGAGCCACCCAGGTGCCCCTAGAGAGAGGGTTTTAAGAAAACCAGAAGACACACTTGGCTTTGGGCACAGGGAAAAGCAAGACTTCCGCATTCGTGAGGTCCTTGTCTCTGGATGGCATTCCTGGAAGCTACATGTGGTTTTTCTGATGGCTTCTTCTTTCCAACACTGTGACAGAAACAGAGGATTCAGGAAACCACCGCCCCTGGAGAAGACAAATGCAGGCCTCACTTTCAGGGATGGGAGGCCCCACCAAGTCTCTCCTGGGGCTTTTCCCTGGGTTCATGGCAGCCTGTTCCTCAAGGTGAGCAGAGAAATCCCAGTGTGGTGGACAATCAGGTGAGAAGCAGCTTCCCCAAGACAGGCAGCTTCTTCAGAAATCACAGTAGCTCATTGGATGCGGCAAAGCCCAGGGCCCTGATGATCACCTGCTCAGGTCAGAAAGTCTCTGCTGGCCTGCCCTCTGGGTGGAAAACCAAATGGGAATGTTTTTGGTCAAGTAGAAGTTGTTAGAAGGTGTGGGAAGTATGGAAACGAAAGAATAAGGAAGAGAAAAACATTTTTAGTTGCCTTTAATTTAGCCAGCTCTTTTCACTAAATGCCAGAACTAGAATTTAAATGGATTTAAATGTTGCCAGAAATCAGTGTTCTGCTGTGCTGAGAATATAGGGAGGTAGAGGGAGAGGTGTGCTTGCAAGGCCCATTAAGGGGCTAAAGCAATAGAACTGATGCCTCCAGGGGGAACCCAAGAGAGCACTAACTCGGCGATGCAGTTCCCCTGGAGCCTCTGCCCTGGGCCGCAGAGCAAGGGCAGTTGTAGTTGAGAGAAACCTTGGCCAAGACCCCATGTTCCCTGGGCACTAGCACCGGCTTCCAGGGGCAGTCCTGAGCCCTTCCTGGACTGTCCTTACTGCCTCTGCTGAGTGAGGGGCAAGAACTGGCTGCAGGCAAGTTCTAGATTAGGAGGGCTAATCTGGAACTAAGCACATTGTGGGTGGAAGGAAGAGCCAGAAGTGCCTCAGCATGGCTTCCCTCGGCCTGTTCCACCCACTGCTCAGACTCTACCAGGCTCTCAGAGCTGCCCTCACTCAGAGGCCTCTGAGCCCCTGGTCCTGGAGGGGCTCCCTTCTGTGGAGAAAGACATCAGCTGCTCCTGGGGGAAACTTGAGAAATCTCAAAAATTATTATGGGAAAAATTATTATGGTAAATTTCATCTATGAACAAAAGTAGAGGCTTTAGCATGAATCCCCATGTACCCATCACCGGCTTCTTCATCCCTCCCCTCTACTGTTTTTTTCTTTATTTTTTTTTTTTAAAGATTTTATTTATCTATTTGACAGAGAGATAGAGAGAGAGCACAGATAGGCAGAGTGGCAGGCAGAGGGAGAAGCAGGCTCTCCGCTGAGCAGAGAGCCCGATGCGGGGCTTGATCCCAGGGCCCTGGGATCATGACCTGAGCAGAAGGCAGACGCTTAACCCACTGAGCCACTCAGGCGCCCCTGTTTTTTTCTTTATCGTAGAAAAACATGCATAGCATAAAATTTACCATTTTAACCATTTTTAAGCATACAGTTCAGGCACATTAAACACATTCACACTGTTGTGCAACCGTCACCACCATCCATCTCCAGAACTTTCCATCTCCCCACACTGAGATTCTGTCCCTGTTACACACTGACCCCCAGCCCCGGCCCTGCCGTCTTACTCTCTGTGTCTGGGAGTCTGACTCATCAGAGAACCTCATGTGAGTGGACTCATATGGCATTTGTCCTTTGGTGACAAATTTCACAAATTTATGATTTCACTTAGTGTAATATCCTCAAGGCTCATAAACCCCTCTACTTTTCTTTAGAACAAAACTACTAATATTTCCAACTCTACCACTATGAACTCATTTGGCCCCAATGCCAGCTCACCCTGGAGCAGAGTTGAGAGGGCGGGTCAGAGAGGCTGAGAGACTGCTCCAGCGTCAGTCGGCAGTGGGAGCGACTGGAGGACTTGCGTGCTTACTCCACCACAGGGCCCGCTGCTGCCTTCATGGAAAGATGGGTTCACTTCTGTGGAATCCGCCATACAGCTGTCTGGGGCAGGGTTTTCCACCACTAGGACGGCATGCTCCGGTGGCATGCAGGGCCATTATAGGAGGCACACGGACTAGCACTTTTTACTTTAATAACTGTTTATCTCAGTGTATGTATACGAAAAAGCAATGGGCACGTCGAACTTGTGATTTCATAGATTTAATCTTAGGGTGAGGCTGAATTAAACAGTGATTCTTTTTTTTTTTTTTTGAAGATTTTATTTATTCATTTGAGACACAGAGATAGAGAGAGAGAGAGAGAGCATGAGCAGGGAGAGAGGCAGAGGGAGAAGGAGAAGCAGGCTCCCTGCTGAGCCAGGAGCCCGATGTGGGACTCGATCCCAAGACCCTGGAATCATGACCTGAGCTGAAGGCAGATGCTTAACCATCTGAGCCACCCAGGTGCCCCTAAACAGTGATTCTATTTCAAGTAGATTTAAAGAGAAATGTAAAGTAAACAGGGGTGTGTGGATATGAAACCCAAGGCTTGAGTAACTGAAATCTGAAATTTAGGAGACACTGAGTCCAGAAGTGCACTCTTCCCTGAGAGGTAAAAGGACAAGCAGCCCCCGATAGCCAGGGATGGGCCACCCAGGAGGCCTTGGTGCTGTTCTGTTGGATGTCAGCAGCTTCACAGAGCACCGCACCGGACAGTCACCCTCTGGGTTGAAATGAAGGGAAATTCATAATCTTGTCTCAGCACAAACAAAAACAGCATCACTGTGCAAACCAGAAGGACCAAACATCCCCTCCCCTGGTGGACAGGACCAATTGCAGGCGGCAGCTGGGCCTGGTCTTCCCTTTTGGGTAAGATTTACCAAGATCCCCAGTGTGGAATGATCCCTGCTTGCTGACAGCACCCATGCCATAGCCAGCCCCTGCCTCCCCAGAGCCTGAGGCCCGTGACGAGTCCTCTGAAACCCCATCCTGTTGAGGTGCCTTTGGGCCCCAGGCGTGCCACCTCTTTCCAGCCACAAGCACTAACCCAGCCTACACACCTGAGTCTTGGCAGCCTTGGCTGCAGAGATTGAGGAGGCATGGGGTGCTTATGATGTGGAATGTGCTGGCTGGAGCTGGGGTCCTCTTACAGGCCAGGCAGAGGACAATGAGGCCGCTTGCATGGCTCTGACCCCTGGGCTTGGAAGCAAGCAGGAGCTTCTCCTGCACTGTTTGGTGGCACCCGTCCTTGAAGTGTGACAGCGTAGTCCTCCTTCCCAGACAGTTCCTGGCCACTTAGTGCGAACTGCTTCCCTTCGTGCTCGTTCATGCTTCTGTGATGTTGTGTTCTCAGACATGGGCCACAGGCTCCACCCTCCAGGAGGCACAGGTGTCCCTTTTCTTTGTATCTGGTCAGAGTTCCAGGGTGTTGGATCAAGGTGGTGGTCTCTGTCTTGGAGTCTGTAGTTTTTCCCCCATCATACAGAACTCCGCTCTACTAGAAGGCTGTTCTCAGTGAGCTGGAGGGGCAACAAAGCCATAGGTCACTATTGATGAAGTTCCTCATGGTTCAGGGCAGGCTTGCCACCTCTAGGCTGGAGCCCTTGTCTGTAGCCCTGAGCTCATACTTCAGTGTAAACAAGCTGAGTGCCCAGTCTTTCACATGCATTGTTATTTAATTGCATTGGTGAAAGCAAAGGTGGGCTTTTCAGTATGAGGCAGCCTGTGAGTAGGGCACAGTGGAGCCTCTGCTCTGGAATGCACTGGGTCCTGGGATCCCCTGAGGACACTTGGGGCTCTGTGAGCCTCTTCTGACAACTCACCCTGGCCCATCTGACTGGTCAGAGAAGGAGTGGACTGGTTCTCACCCCACATCCCACTTCTTATTGGTCCCAAGAATCAAATAGGGCATACAGCATCTAATCAGCCTAATCAAGATAAAGGGACCTAGGCCGTGCCTCCTGCTGTCTCTAGAATGGCCTGTTCTGCACATAGGACACTCTAAATGGTGTGTGGGAGTGTGGGACACTCATTCCAGAGCCAGAGAAGGTAATGAAGAGGTTCTGAACCTGGGGAGGAAGTGGGGCTAGAAGAGCTCTGCAGGGGCCAGTCCACCCCCAGCCGGGTGAGTGAGCCCAGTGGGCTGGGCAACTGTGCTCCTGGGACAGAAGTCCTATCCCTGGGGGCTCCCAGGCTCACAGTCCTTTTTTGCACTGCTGTTGTGTCTCTGGAAATGAAAGCTCTTTCTTCTAATGAGGACAACAGCAAGCCACCAAGAGCAGTCCCTCATGTTCCTGAGGGGGGCCCGGGGACACCCGGCTGCTGGGATGGGAAGCAGGTAAGGGAACTTGTGATTTATGTTTAAACATAAATATCCCCTTTGCCATCCTCACCATCATCCACAGTGAAATTGGTAGGCTCCAGCTTGTGCTAATGACTCTAACCAGTGTGTAATTTCTTCTTGTAAACCTGCCACCTCTCTCCATAGATTTCTACTGCTGCCACTCTGGAACTCATCATTACTGTTCTCATTAACTTAGAGTTAATTCAGACTATCTTGAGTATTCTTCTTTTTCTCCTGGTGGATGGAATATAACTGACATCTGACTCTGTAGGAAAGTCACAGGCAGCAGGAATATAATTCCTTTAACAGTGCTTTTGTTTATGCATTTCTTCAGTGCAATCTTGCCATCCCGGCCACTATAAATCACCAGGCAGGAATGAGCTGATGACATTGTAAGGAGCAGGAGGGAGAAAGCCATGGGCACCCAAGGGCCTGTCACCTCTCCCCCTGCCTCAGTTTCTCTGTGTATAAAGTAGCCGGATGGGCTCTGCTGAGAATTAATTAACAAATGTCCATTAAATGTTCACAGGGTGAGCGCTCTGCAACTGCTAAGTGGTATTAAATAATTACAGCCCTCAAATGATGAGTCTATCATGTCGTTGATCTGATGCATGAAAATGTTGTTATATGTCTTTTCACAAAGACTTTATTTAACAAGAGCTGATCTTTGCAATTTGGTTTATTTTCTGTATCCCTTTTAATTTCAGACTCATGGGTTATTAGCAGATAACTGCTCATTTCTGCTGTAAATCAAGAAAACACTCATTAGAAACCCAAAGCTGTGATTGCTAGGAGTTTCGGCTTGTAAAGAATGGGATAATGGCAAGATTTGGTGTTAAAAATAGGCTAAATTCAGGGGCATCTGGGTGGCTCAATCGTTAAGTGTCTGCCTTCAGCTCAGCTCATGATCCCAGGGTTCTGGGATCAAGCCCCACATTGCATCGGGCTCCCTCCTCTGCAGGGAGCCTGCTTCTCCCTCTCCCACTCCCCCTACTTGTATTCCCTCTATTGTTGTGTCTCTCTCTGTCAAATAAAGAAATAAAATCTTTAAAAATAAATAAATAAAAATAAAAATCGGCTAAATTCAAAAGTATTTGTAGTTTAGAGAAAACAAAATGGCATTTTCTGACCTCAGCAACCTTTTAAATGCATTAAAATCCAAATCATACTTGGCAAAGCACCAGGATGAGAGCTGGCCATCAGATTTCAGATTGGGTGCTCATGGCTGGGGAGAGAGCAAAGAGGGATGGCCATGCGGAGCCTCCCCAGTGACCATGCTGGGTGCCAAGCCACCCAGATGTTAGCGTCTAATGGAGTAGGGCTGAAACGAGCCACTGCCTCTGCCACGCTGGGGGCCACCTCACGCCCACAGATGCAGACAGCCCACAGGGGCCACCTCACGCCCACAGATGCAGACAGCCCACAGAGGGGTCAGGGGCGATTTTAAAAACAAATCTGTAAACTCTGAAAAGAAAAAGGATGCTGATTTCTAAAACATATGCTCTGGGCTGAAGGCCAGTGTCCGAAGAGCTTTCATCCCCTACTTCTGGCTCCCTGGTGACATTTTCTCCTTGTGTCTTTTAGGGAACATGTTGATTCACAGAGAGAGTGTATTCAGGCCTTACTCCCACATTCCTCATTTATACATGCCTTTCCAGACTGGTAGAATTTCTTTTTGCAAAATTATCCTTGTCTAATCCATAGAGACAGAAAGTGGATTAGTGGTTGCCAGGGGCTGCGGGGGAGGGGTCGAGGATGGGGAGTGACTGTTAATGGGCATGGGGCTTCTTTCGGGGGTGATGAGGACGTCCTGGAACTAGAGAGTGGTGATGGTTGCAAACTCCTGTGGATGTGTTAAAAACACTGAACTTTACACTTTAGAAAGGTGAATGTGACCATGTGTCTGTGATAACACAATAAAACAGTTACTTAAAGAATATAAGTCCCTCTTCTTGCTGGCCTAATGCAGGTACTGAGACCTTGAGTTCCTCATCCTACACTGAGGATACACAGGAACTAGGTCCCACAACCCTGTAGCCTCGCTTTGACCCCATGGTCAGGAAGAAGGTCCCATAGTCCTGCACTTGGCATCTGGATACTGTAGAGAGGAAGGAGCTCTGAAATTCCTGTAGTGGCTCTCGGCTACTGCAGTCAAGTGTAGGTCTGATAGATATTTAGGTGCACTTTGTAGTTTGTAGTTCTTTTTTTTTTCTTAAACACTTTCACCTGTTGCCAAATGCTGAAGACCCCATGCACCTGACCTGGGGTTGTTATTCTAAAATTTACCAGAAGTGGATAAAAGACTTGTACTTTTGATACATTACAAAATTGACCTATAAAGACTCTGTATGAACAAAATTGTAATGACTTAGGCTTTGGGCAAAAGAAGGGAGGAAGACAAAGACAAGGTGGACCTCACTGTCCCTGGACTTTTGGGAACCACCAGACCCTCTAAGAGGAATAATAGTTCTCCTAACATCAGGTCAGCAGCAGAAAATAGATCTCCCCAGAGTTAGGGCTCTGATCCATCAACAGCAAGGATGGGGCCTGGGCAGGGAGAGACCCATGGAGTCTGCCGGAGGTGTGGTAGGAGACCCTGGCTGATCTCACTGTGTCCTTTCTTGTTTTTCGTGCAATCTCTTTATTTAAAACTCTCAATGATTTTTTTAAAGGTTCATTTATTTATTTTAGAGAGCGCGCATGGAGGGGAGGGACAGAGGGAGAGAGAATCTCATGCAGACTCTGCGCTCAGCATGCAGAGCCCATCTTGGGACTCGATGTCAGGATCCAGAGATCATGACCTGAGCAGAAACCAAGAGTCAGAGGCTTAACTGACTGAACCACTCAGGCGCCCCCAGAACTCTCAATGATTTTTAACAAGAAGAAAGTAGCCAGGCAGAGATAGAAGCCAGAACCGCTTTTAGCTAGCTTGGACATGTGATATCTCCATCCTCCAGGGGACACTTTTGGTGTGTCTTAGGACGGCCTTGCAAGAGGCCATCGCCTGGCCACAGGATCAACATTTGTAAGATAGAAAGTAAGAGCAGGTGGGTTCCAGGGGAAGTAAGAGGGAAGTTTCCAGGAGACTGGCGTCAGGGCCACACTGATCATGTGTGTGCACCTTAGCACTGAGGGGCCCCAGCCTCCTGCTTTCACTGGAGTTCCCGTTGTAGAGAAAGGTGACCCTCTGGTAGCCTGTGTGGAAAACCCTTGAGCAATGGTCACCCTTCTTCCTGCCACACTGGTCAAAATAAAGCATTCCTGGGAGGGAATTGCTCCCGAATAATGAAGACAGACCACAGCTGTGGAGACGCAAGTGGCAAGGGGGTCTTCCCTCCACAGGTACCTGCGCCAGCCCCCATCTAAGAGCTGCAAGTTCCAGAGAATGCCCTGCATCTGCAGTGAGCAGCAAGCAGCCCCACAGGGTGTGGAAGCATAGGCGGCATTTCCTGAGGGCAGCGGGTTCACAAGGTCTTGGCCTCCCTGAAGTCTGCTGGGCAGAGGAGAAAATGAGGTGCCACCTGGGGAGCCCAGCCCTGGGTGGGAACCTCCTCCTGGGCTGCGAGTGGTGTGCAGGAAGGCCTTTGCAGCAGGCCTGGCTGGGAGGTCTGCCCGCCGCAGCCAGCGCCCGCAGAAGAGTGGAGGTGCTCCTAGGCCAGAGTGGGCTGGGGTTCCCCTCTCCCGGGGAGGAGAATGGAATCAGGAGGAGAGGCAGCCCCCGCCTAGTAACAGGTTATTGGTCTTTGTTTACCGGGCCACGAGGCAGGTCTGCCTCTCTCCTCCCAGCCCATTTTCTCTGCTTGCCAGTTTCACGTCCGGGGGGGACAGAGGGGGACTGCGGGCGGATTAGCTCCTGCCCGGCGGGCGGCCGTTCGCGCGGCGGCAGCTGCTCTGCGGCCCTGCCAAGGGCAGCGTGGGCCCTGTTCCCGTTTACTTAGGGCCGAATCGGCTCGGACACGACGGCTGCCTCTGTTTATCTTCAAGGCCAATTCCGTCCCGCCCCGTCGGGCCGCCGGGCCGGGCTGCGCGGGCCGCGGCCGCGGGGTCAGCGGCGCACAACGGAGAGGCTCGCGCGCCGGTCCCGTTTCGGGGCTTTGTTGCGGGAGCCTCGGAGTCTCGTGCCGATGGGTTAATGGGGCAGAAGCGATCGGTGAAGGGCGACAGAAGTGGTCTTTGAAAGAGGGTGTCAGTACAGGGCAGCGAGACAAAGGCCAAAACACACACGGGCGGAGAGGGACAGATGGGGACGGGCGAGCGAAAACAATTATGCGGCGGGGGCGGGGGCGGGGCGCGGCTCCATCGTTTTCCAGTTAACCCGGCCGGGCCGGCGCCGCCCCGCGCCCCCTCCCCAACCCGGGGCCTGTCCCCACCCGCCACCCTGCCACTGGGCTCGGCGCCACCCTTCCCCGCGCCGGCGGAGGGACGGAGAGAGGGAGGGATGAGTGGACGGATGCATCCCCCTCCCCATAAATAACCGCGCGGCTGAATCCTGATCGGCCGGGCCGGGCGACCCCCACCTCCCTGCAGGACAGCCGGGGAGCGCTGCCCCGGGACGGCGCAGCCCCTCCCCGCGGCCGCGCTGTCGCCGGGCACGGCGGCTC